>NC_091990.1:185284328-185584328 GCF_044704955.1 Pristiophorus japonicus | reverse complement strand
CTGTGGGGGAGGTGGGGGGGTGTGACATCAGCAGAATGACCTCAGTGGATCGAGGAGAAAACGTTTGCGAAGAAACGTCTTCCAAGTCAGAAGGAAGTTCTTCCTCCTGTCTGACATCTGTCGTGTGGTTACTGGTGCGGCACCTTGGGGTGCAGTGCAGTATCTCGGAACTATTATGTGCAAGCCATAGACAGAGTCGGTCGTTTACCCCATTGCCGCAACATTAAGACGGACTGCAAAAGCTTCTATAGATATGTAAAGAGAAAAAGGTTAGTAAAGACAAACGTAGGTCCCCTGCAGTCAGAATCAGGGGAAGTCATAACTGGAAACAAAGAAATGGCAGACCAATTGAACAAGTACTTTGCTTCGGTATTCACTAATGAGGACACAAACAACCTTCCGGATATAAAAGGGGTCAGAGGGTCGAGTAAGAAGGAGGAACTGAGGGCAATCCTTATTAGTCGGGAAATTGTGTTGGGGAAATTGATGGGTTTGAAGGCCAATAAATCCCCAGGGCCTGATGGACTGCATCCCAGAGTACTTAAGGAGTGGCCTTGGAAATAGCAGATGCATTAACAGTCATTTTCCAACATTCCATTGACTCTGGATCAGTTCCTATCGAGTGGAGGGTAGCCAATGTAACCCCACTTTTTAAAAAAGGAGGGAGAGAGAAAACAGGGAATTATAGATCAGTCAGCCTGACATCGGTAGTGGGTAAAATGATGGAATCAATTATTAAGGATCTCATAGCAGCGCATTTGGAAAGAGGTGACATGATAGGTCCAAGTCAGCATGGATTTGTGAAAGGGAAATCATGCTTGACAAATCTTCTGGAATTTTTTGAGGATGTTTCCAGTAGAGTGAACAAGGGAGAACCAGTTGATGTGGTGTATTTGGACTTTCAGAAGGCTTTCGACAAGGTCCCACACAAGAGATTAATGTGCAAAGTTAAAGCACATGGGATTGGGGGTAGTGTGCTGACATGGATTGAGAACTGGTTGTCAGACAGGAAGCAAAGAGTAGGAGTAAATGGATACTTTTCAGAATGACAGGCAGTGACTAGTGGGGTACCGCAAGGTTCTGTGCTGGGGCCCCAGCTGTTTACACTGTACATTAATGATTTAGACGAGGGGATTAAATGTAGTATCTCCAAATTTGCGGATGACACTAAGTTGGGTGGCAGTGTGAGCTGCGAGGAGGATGCTATGAGGCTGCAGAGTGACTCGGATAGGTTAGGTGAGTGGGCAAATGCATGGCAGATGAAGTATAATGTGGATAAATGTGAGGTTATCCACTTTGGTGGTAAAAACAGAGAGACAGACTATTATCTGAATGGTGACAGATTAGGAAAAGGGGAGGTGCAAAGAGACCTGGGTGTCATGGTACATCAGTCATTGAAGGTTGGCATGCAGGTGCAGCAGGCGGTTAAGAAAGCAAATGGCATGTTGGCCTTCATAGCAAGGGGATTTGAGTACAGGGGCAGGGAGGTGTTGCTGCAGTTGTACAGGGCATTGGTGAGGCCACACCTGGAGTATTGTGTACAGTTTTGGTCTCCTAACCTGAGGAAGGACATTCTTGCTATTGAGGGAGTGCAGCGAAGGTTCACCAGACTGATTCCCGGGATGGCGGGACTGACCTATCAAGAAAGACTGGATCAACTGGGCTTGTATTCACTGGAGTTCAGAAGAATGAGAGGGGACCTCATAGAAACATATAAAATTCTGACGGGGTTAGACAGGTTAGATGCAGGAAGAATGTTCCCAATGTTGGGGAAGTCCAGAACCAGGGGTCACAGTCTAAGGATAAGGGGTAAGCCATTTAGGACCGAGATGCGGAGGAACTTCTTCACCCAGAGAGTGGTGAACCTGTGGAATTCTCTACCACAGAAAGTTGTTGAGGCCAATTCACTAAATATATTCAAAAAGGAGTTAGATGAGGTCCTTACTGCTAGGGGGATCAAGGGGTATGGCGAGAAAGCAGGAATGGGGTACTGAAGTTGAATGTTCAGCCATGAACTCATTGAATGGCGGTGCAGGCTAGAAGGGCCGAATGGCCTACTCCTGCACCTATTTTCTATGTTTCTATGTTTCCACACAGGGAACACAAAGCAGCCTTCCCAGACCCATGAGGCAGCCACAAGAGAGACACTGCGGTGTAGTATTCGGATAGGCACACGTAAGAGGGGTTATAACGAGATGCACAAGGATGAGAAATGAGATTGTGTTGGTATTTTGCACCGTTGTTTATTATGTAATAAATCTTTATTTTCCTGAGGAATTCAAACCATTTCACAGGCGCAAGGATGAACTCTCGATTCAGGCCGATTGCCTGCTGTGGGGAAACCGAGTAGTCATGCCCCAGATGGGCAGAGAGGTGTTCATCAGAGAACTCCACAATGAGCACCCGGGCATTGTCATGATGAAGGCAATTGCCAGGTCACACGTTTGGTGGCCAGGGATAGACGCAGACCTGGAACTTTGTGTTCGTAGGTGCAACACGTGTGCCCAGCTGGGCAACGCACCCAGGGAAGCTCCTGGTCCTGGCCCACCAAGCCTTGCTCACGCATCCATGTGGACTACGCAGGTCCTTTCATGGGAAAAATGCTTTTGGTTGTAGTAGACGCCTACTCCAAACAGATCGAGTGTGACATTCTCAATTCAAGCACATCCTCTGCCATGATAGAAAGTCTACGGGCAATGGTCTACCGGACGTCTTGGTCAGCGACAATGGCCCGTGCTTTACAAGCACTGAATTCCAGGACTTCATGGCAGGCAATGGAATTAACCATGTCAGAACGGCACCGTTCAAGCCGGCCTCAATCGGCCAGGCGGAACGAGCAGTGCAGATAATCAAACAGGGGATGCTCAGAATCCAAGGGGGTTCCCTACAAAGCCGCTTATCACGCCTCCTGTTGGCCTATAGATCCCAATCACATTCGCTCACAGGGGTTCCACCCGCAGAGCTGCTAATGAAAAGGATGCTCACAAAACAGGTTATCCTTTATACACCCCACCATGAAAGAAATTGTTGAGAGCAGGCGCCAGTCATAATGTGACTACCATGACGGGAATGTGAGGGTGCGAGGTATTGATGTCAATGACCCTGTCTTATTGGGATCACAGGTTAAGTGATCCCAATAAGACAGGGCCTAAATGGCTCGCAGGCACTGTGATTGCCAAAGAGGGGAATAGGATTCTGGTAGTTAAACTTACCAATGGACAAATCTGCCGCAAACACATGGATCAAACAAAAAGGAGGTTCAGCAACCCCATGGAAGAAGCAGAGGAAGAACACGATGTAGAGTTCACTCCACCACAGATGACCGAACACCGGAACCAAGTGTAGGAGAGCCCAGTCACTGTGGACAGTCTGGACAGGCCTGAGGCACCACAAACAGCAGACACTCAGGCCAGCGCCCAACAACCAGAGCCCCAACTCAGGCACTCCACAAGGGAGCGTAAACCACCAGAGAGACTTAACCTGTGATCCCAATAAGACTTTGGGGGGGAGGTGATGTCATGTATTTAACTGTCATTGTAATCCATGTATAAACTGACCTAAGTTGTACACTGTGAGAACACTGACCACTAGGTGGCGAACTTGTGGGAGACACTCCTAACCTGGACTTTCAGGTATAAAAGGGAAAGCTCCACCCACCTTCACCACTTCAGTGCTGGCGAATAAAGGTTACTGGTCACAGAGTGACCTTCTCTCAAGTATGGGCCTCGTGTGCATTTATACTGTCTAGTAAGGACATATTAGTCTGGAGCAGGTTAGTTTGAGTATAGGTTCTGGGGCGGAGAGGCAGCAGTGTGCACTCTGAGTGCGTCATTACAGCCACGTACACACTACCGTGGGGGAAGTGGGGGTTGAGCGCCGCTCCAGAAATGGCCGAGTTAAATTTCACTGCCGCCGGTCATTGGACTGTAAGTTGGCGGCCGCTCGACTCCGCCCCTGGCCGCCATTTTCCGACAGTAACCAGCCTTTTTGGGGAGCTGGATTTCAGCCCCACTGATCTGAGCTGGAGTAAAATACTTTTTGATTTGACCATGTAGATGTTCTTCATTGACAAGTAAAAATGACCTCATTTGTTACTTTACATTAACCTTTTTTTATTCCTTTTTTGGAGGAATAGACATCCTTCGGGCAGTTGGAACACAAGCGAGGAGTCCTTTGTAGCTTTCTCCCAATAGTACACCACTTTTTCTTCAAAGCTACTTTCCCTGCTGAAGTCTTTGAGTGTTTTACAATGTTGTAGCCCTCCTAGATATCCACCATTTTTTAACGGAAACACAGTTGTTTGTGAGTTGTGCCACTTCATATACTGATATTTTTGTTAGCAATCTCAGTTTTCCCTTCAAGCGCTATGATGATGTCTTTGGATGCGAATATAAAGAACAGGTTTTGTTTTGAGATTGTGTGGAATGAAATTAGCTTCAGAGCATAGAAAATGCTGTGACAGAAATGAAGTACCTTTGCCCATAACAGATTATTTATTAAATTATTTTGTGTTGCTCACAGCACACATGGGGTTACAAATGATGACAGCAAGCTGCAGAGAATACACATTCCAGACTAGTTGATATGTGCAAGTTAATTATTGTCATTATTTTTGATTTGAGAACACATGTAACAGGTCATTCAAGATGTTTGGAGAGATCAATTTAAATACAAAGCTCATGTGGGGTTGTTTATAGAACGTATTGGCAGTTATGTTTAAGGGCAAATCATCTTTTTATCCTGCAAATGGCTGACCACCTAATCTGGGTGTGAGAGATGAAATATTTCCATGTGCTTTATTCTGGGATATCTTCAAAGGAATTTGGATGGTATTGCACAAAGACAGAAGTCTCTGGTAGAACTAATCAGAGACTCCATGGCAGTGGATGTCATGCAAGAACTAAGTGACCACCTTTGCACAGTCAAGTTTTATGTTGAGGGTCTGTTGTTTCTGATATTTCAAGAATAGTAAAATTATAATAAGTATACATATAAATGTATCAAGTAGTTTATAGCTTGAGCCCAGGCCTGATACATTATATATTATTCTGCCAACTGCAGATGAGAAGATGGTGACACATGATCTGTATATTGTGTGTATATATATATATATACATCTGTGTGTGTCTATATATATTTCCCTTAGCAGAGGGGTCAACAACCAGGGGACATAGATTTAAAGTAATTGGTAGGAGGTCTTGAGAGGAAATGTCTTCACCCAGAGGGTGGTGGGGGTCTGGAACTCACTGCCTGAAAGGGTGGTAGAGGCAGAAACCCTCATAGCATTTAAAAAGTACTTGGATGTGCTCTTGAAGTGCCGTAACCTGCAGGGCTACGGACCGAGAGCTGGAAAGCAGGATTAGGCTGGATAGCCCTTTGTAGGCTGGCGCAGACACAATTGACTGAAACGGCCTCCTTTCGTGCTGTAAATTTCTATGGGCTATACTTTCGGCACATCATCGCCCATTTAGCACCCATATCAGCGTTAAGATTCAAGCTATCACCCATATCAGCGTTAAGATTCAAGCTATCACCCATATCAGCGTTAAGATTCAAGCTATCACCCATATCAGCGTTAAGATTCAAGCTATCACCCATATCAGCGTTAAGATTCAAGCTATCACCCATATCAGCGTTAAGATTCAAGCTATCACCCATATCAGCGTTAAGATTCAAGCTATCACCCATATCAGCGTTAAGATTCAGGCTATCACCCATATTTGATGAAAAATAGAAACGAGCGCCCGATTATTGCCCATTTATCGCCGGCGTAACTTTCGGCATACAGGAATGAGCTGCATCGCCCGGACTATTTAAAAAAAATATATATGATATCATCCTCGCAAGGCCGGGAATACGAATAGAAACTAGCTCCCGATTATCGCCCAGATTATCGCCAAGTGCTACTTTCGACATTTCGCACATAATTCACCCAAATGATCGCTCGCCCAAAAAGACGCTCAAGGAAAGCTGCACTCACCGGACCTTAACTCGGCAGTACAGACGCCACGGAGGATCGTTAATAAAAGGCTGCTTGAACTGGTTGGGAGGAGAAGTAATTTGTGAGTGATTTTAAGGGCGTTTTTGAATCTTGCCAATCATCTAATCACTGTATTTGTTGAGGACAATTATCTGAATGGTGACAGATTAGGAAAAGGGGAGGTGCAAAGAGACCTGGGTGTCATGGTACATCAGTCATTGAAGGTTGGCATGCAGGTGCAGCAGGCGGTTAAGAAAGCAAATGGCATGTTGGCCTTCATAGCGAGGGGATTTGAGTACAGGGGCAGGGAGGTGTTGCTACAATTGTACAGGGCCTTGGTGAGGCCACACCTGGAGTATTGTGTACAGTTTTGGTCTCCTAACTTGAGGAAGGACATTCTTGCTATTGAGGGAGTGCAGCGAAGGTTCACCAGACTGATTCCCAGGATGGCGGGACTGACATATCAAGAAAGACTGGATCTCATAGAAACGTTTAAAATTATGACGGGTTTAGACAGGTTAGATGCAGGAAGAATGTTCCCAATGTTGGGGAAGTACAGAACCAGGGGCCACAGTCTAAGGATAAGGGGTAAGCCATTTAGGACCGAGATGAGGAGAAACTTCTTCACCCAGAGAGTGGTGAACCTGTGGAAATCTCTACCACAGAAAGTTGTTGAGGTCAATTCACTAAATATATTCAAAAAGGAGTTAGATGTAGTCCTTACTACTCGGGGGATCAAGGAGTATGGCGAGAAAGCAGGAATGGGGTACTGAAGTTGCATGTTCAGCCATGAACTCATTGAATGGTGGTGCAGGCTAGAAGGGCCGAATGGTCTACTCCTGCACCTATTTTCTATGTTTCTATGTTTTTCTAACTATCTCCTCCATGCCCTCCGTTATTCTGGCAGACAGTGTGGTAATGTTGTTGGTCAACCCACCAAGTGCCTGGAGGAGCTCTCGACCTATGTCAACACTCGCCCTCGACAGTGACACCATGTCCTCGTTGACATCTGCCCTCATCGACGCAACCTCCGCGAGGTCGGCGTGGGCACTGGATGACTCGGAGTGGCCTGCTGCAAGTTGTTTGGCCCCGCTACTTCATCCGTTGAGGATGACGTGGCCGCAGGTACCAGAGATGAGATTTGCGGCTCATTATCTTCCCCCGTGGTGAGCACGACCTGCAGCAGTACAGGTGATGCTCCAGGGGCCTCCCGTTGTGCCTGGGGAGTTGGAAAACATAATTGAGGTTAGTGGAAGAGAAGGGGAGACATGAGAATGCTTGCGCTGTGCAGGCATATGTACGAGGAGCAACACTACTGCAATAAATGTGAATGAGAGATGTTACATATGATTAACATGAGAGTGCAGAAGAGTACAGAAACTGCATGTATCACATTACATCATTCATATATTATAATCAAATGGCATTAAATTACTTTAAATTACCACTGGTTGACCACTGCTTTACACATTACTCATGTGGCACAACAACGGAATCTGCACCAACACGGGTGGCAGAACGATTATAGATGCCCACTAAGGCTGCGGAACGTACCTCCAGATCAGTGAGAGGGTGCAGGTCAGCAGGCCCTCCTCCAATCCACCTCCACTCCGCCTGATTCTTAGATATCTTCCTCTGCAAACGTGACAAGAGCATGGCATAAGCTCATTGACTCGGTACTATTACGGAAACACAACAGATATTGTAATCCACAATTAGTCACCCCACATGCTATCCATCATTAACGTTAATGTTATATGCTAATACGGTTTGTATCCAATGGATGCATGGTTATAACATCCACGTTCAGAGAAAATATTTTAATAAGATCGTGTTTATGAACTAATGCTTGACACCAAACATCTCGCGTACAATCTCCAGGAAAGGCTCCATCCACGGGCCGTGCCATTCGGTGCCTGAGGGGAGGGAGGTGGTTTATTGGAATCGATGGAGGTCCCTGGTTGGGGCAGGGGGAGGAAAATCAGGAACACTGGTGAGCTCAAAAGATTGGTTCTTTTGCCAATCACCTTAAATCTGTACCCTCTCGTTATTCAGTCCTTCAGCCATTGGAAACAGTTTATCTTTATTTACTCTATCTAAGCCCTTCATGATTTCAAACCCCTCCATCAAATCTCCTCTTAGCCTTCTCAGCTCCAAGGAGAACAACCACAGCTTCTCCAGTCTATCCACAAAACTGTAATCTCCTACCCTTGGAACCATTCTAGTAAATCTCTTCTGTACCCGCTCCAAAGCCTTCACATCCTTCCTAAAGTGTGGTGCCTGGAATTGGACAGAATACTCCAACTGGGGCCGAACTAGTGTTTGATATAGGTTTACGGGAACGGTAGCATAGTGGTTATGTTACTGGACTAATGATCTGGAGGCATGAGTTCAAATCCTAACATGGCAGCTGGGGAATTTAAATTCAATTAAATAAATCTGAAGTAAAAAGCTGCTACAGTAATGGTGACCTTGATTGTCGTAAAAACCTATCTGGTTCACTAATGTCCTTTAGGGAAGGAAATCTGCCGCCTTTACCCGGTCTGGCCTATATGTGACTCCAGACCCACAGCAATGTGGTTGACTCTTAACTGCCCTGAAATGGCCCAGCGAGACACTCCGTTGTCAAGGTTGCACCTTGCCAACTTCTCAAGGGGCAATTAGGGACGGGCAATAAATGCTGGCCTTGCCAGCGACGCCCACATCCCAGGAATGCATTTTTAAAAAGCATAACTATCTGGTGCTTACCAAGCCAAAAATAAAACACCCAGGTGTCAGCATGCATTAAATCAGTGCTGTCCTGAGAGGAATTTTGGGAACATTTTCAAGAGTGCAATGATGCTTTGTTAATGCTAAAAGACCAAATTACACTTTAACACACACTTTGGATGTACATTGGGGCTAACACAAAGTAATTTGACTATTTTAGTAATATAAATTAAGCAGCACCGATTAAATCCCTGGTATTTTCACATTTTTGTTTAATATTATCTATTATAATATATATTTCTAAAAACCTAGATATATTTGTTGATAGGTTATTCCTTTTGTTAAATCTTTATTCCTGTCTGGATGACCTGAACTCTTCATGAAATCTGAAAGCTGCAAATAAGCTGGTGCTCAACGGACCAGACCGGTATCTCCTGACACATCTTTTCCAGCTCAGTCTGTCTCTATACTGTTGCTGCATGCTTCATAAATACTACAGTTATCCTTCCCAAGCTACCTACTGGTACATGAATGTCCATGCTACCTAAATGTGCTTTAAAAAAAAACTGCAACACACTGCAAATGATAGAGAGAAGTGATGAGAGGCACATTTATACACAACTAACAGCATGGATAATCTTTCTATTGTTGGAGTGTGAAATAGGTGATGGAATTAGAATGAAGTAATCGTGGGTATTCATAGAGACACAAAGATTCACACAGGTAGTGATATAAGATCGAATGTGAGGTCCTAGTCCTAAACTAGTATTATTGTGTTTTCTCTCTTTCTCTCTATGCCTTCTCCAAAATGGGGGCCGGTTAAGAAACTATTGCGTTACCTACTAACATAATGACTGGGATTTTCCATTGTCTGCTCACCAGACTGTGATTTCCGTGTACATTTAAATGAATGGGAGGAAAATAGTGGGCCTGCCTTTAAATGCACTGGTTGGCAAAGGAGAGCCATGAGATCGGTTCTTTGACATGAACCTGCAGTGGCCAATCACAACTTATTTACAGGCCAAGGTAGTGTTCTTTGCCACACATTTTGCTGTTGCAACATTGCTGGAAAGGTTCCCCTGCCAGTTCTGGCATACTCCGTCTTCAGACATGAGAAAGTCAGCATTAATCTTCAGCAGCAGCAAAGTTGTTGGCTACTTGAACTGGTTTAATCTACCACTCCTGTGAAATTGCGTGGGAGTTCGCGAAGCTGCAAATTCATTCACGTCGCACCCCTCTGGTAGCACCCTGGGCCACTGCTCCGGCGACGATCATGTCATTGGCCAGCGCCCTGTGAGGCACCGCAGGTGATGCAAACCAGGCTGCACACCCATTGCAAGGCGACAGTTAAAGGGGAGGTGTGCTGCGCCGCCATTTCTTTTCTTCCCGACTTACCGGTCGGACCATTGCGTCACATTGTTGCAGGGTCCAGGCCGCGATCGTGCAGCTGGGCACTCTGTTTCGGTGCTGGGCTGCGGCTGAAGGTACAGTGGAGGCTATCAAAGGGCCTGCAGAGCTCGCCGCATCCCTCCCCTTTAACAGATGGGGAGGGGCATTGAAACGCATCAGCGGTAGGCGGAAAGGCCGCGATGAGCCCGTGTAGCGCCCCCGATCCCGCCCCGAAAGGAAGTCGAGCGTGCAACTTTGAGCTCCACTTCCTGTGAGGGGCGGTAACCCGAATTTCGCTTCTGGGGCGGGACTTCTGCACCGGGCACAGACTATCTAGTCTCAGAGAGGTTACGGCCCCCAATCGGGGCGATAGCCATGACTTGCTGTTTGAGCCCAAATATCCCAACCAGAATCAGGCCTGAATAGGTCATATACAGCCCAGTCATCAGTACCTCTTGTCTTAGTTTATACGATCTTTTAAAGTTACTGCTGATTGGTTTAAATTTATCTCCAAGTGTTTTTTTGTTTTATTTTTTTCTTTGCATATTGTAGTTATTGCCACATAATCCAAAATTTAAGTTTTACTAAAACTGGCATCATAATCAAGCTAAAGGTAATGATTCATTCTTCCGGAGGAGGAAGGGATAACATGCCATCGCTATTAAGACTGGGATGAAGGAGTGATTTAGAGTTGCCTCCTCATATTTCTTCCAACAATGGAGATCATATTTTATTGAATGTTGATTGTGTTACAGAAAGTGTATGTGTAACATTTTTAGGAAGTGCTTTTCCCAGAGGCTTTGCATTCACATAAAATTGGGGGAGCTATCTGCAAATATCAATTATGGCAATTCCTCTAACGTTCAAGTCTAAATATTAGATGAGTTGGCCAGAAAATATGAAGGAATGCCATGGGGAGCACCAATATTTGCTGGGAATAGCGGTAAGTTTGGTGAAGGAATTTAAACTGTTACTCTTTAATTCTGTTGCAGGTGGATATGACACTTCAGTCCTTCCAGAATGAAACCTTCTCCCTCCTTTAACTCTGTCAGGAGGTGTAATGTCCCTACACACTACTATAAATTCACAAGAGGCACATTCTGCAGACAAGGTCACTCTGTGACTGAACCTTTATTCCCAGGACCAAGAAGTGATGACCCTGCGTGGGACCTCCCTTTATATACCTGGGTGACCAGGTGAGGAGTGTCTCCCACAAGTTCATCCCCTGTGGTCAAGGTGTGCATTTCTTAGGTGTATACAGTGTGCAGTGTTGTTATGAAGGTTACAGTTACATGAAGGTTACATACATGACATCACCTCCCCCCCACCCCCCCTCCCCGCAGTTGGGGCTCTGGTTGTTGGGCCTTGGCCTGCGTGTCTGTCCCCTGTGGTGATTCCGGCCTGTCCGGGCTGGCCGCAGGGACTGTGCATGCTGCTGAATGTTCTTGTTGCTCGTTCACTGGCGGTGGTGTGGGCAGCATCTCATGATCTTCCTCAGTGTCCAAGCTGAATCTTTTTTTTACTTGGTCCAGATGCTTGCAGCATATCTGTCCATTGTTAAGTCTGACCACTATGACCCTATTTCCCTCTTTGCCAATTACAGTACCCTCAAGCCACTTGGGCCCCAAAGCGTGATTAAGAACAAATACAGGGTCATCGATTTCTATACATCTCCCCTTTGAGTTACGGTCATGGCACTCATTTTGGGACTGGCGCTTGCCCTCAACAATGTCTGACAGGACAGGGTGAATGAGGAACAGCCGAGTTTTAAGTGTACGTTTCATGAGTAGTTCCGCGGGCGGGACCCCCGTGAGCGAATGCGGTCGGGACCTATAGGCCAGCAGGAGGTACGATAGGCGGCATTGAAGGGAGGGTCCTTGAATCTGGAGCATGTCCTGTTTTATGATCTGGACTGCACGTTCCGCCTGGCCATTGGAAGCCGGCTTGAACAGTGCTGTCCTGACATGTTTGATGCCATTACCCGACATGAACTCCCGGAATTCCTAGCTAGTGAAACACGGGCCGTTGTCGCTAACCAGGATGTCCGGCAAGCCGTGGGTCGCAAAGACAGCATGCAGACTCTCCGCAGTGGTGGATGTTGTGCACGAATTTAATATAATGCACTCGATCCATTTCGAGTACGCATCAACAACAATGAGGAACATTTTTCCCATGAACGGGCCTGCGTAGTCTACGTGAATATGTGACCACGGCCTGGTGGGCCAGGGCCACGGGCTGAGTGGGGCCTCCCTGGGGGCATTGCCCAGCTGGGCACACGTCGTGCACCTGCGAACCCAGTGTTCCAGGTCTGAGTCAATTCCCGGCCACCATACATGTGACCGGGCAATGGCCTTCATTAGCACGATGCCTGGGTGCTCGCTGTGGAGTTCCCTGATGAATGTTTCCCTGCCCCTCTGGGGCATGACTACCCGGCTGCCCCATAGTAGGCAGTCGGCTTGGATGGAGAGCTCATCCATCCGTCTGTGAAACGGTCTGACCTCCTCAGGGCATGCTCCGTGTGCGGGCGCCCAATCCCCAGTCAGGACACATTTCTTAATCAGGAATAGGAGGGGATCTCTGTTTGTCCAGATTTTGATCTGGCGGGCTGTGATGGGGGAGCCTGTGCTGTCAAAGGCTTCAATGGCCATGAACATCTCAGCGCTTTGCTCCGCTGCCCCCTCAGTGGTGGCCAGTGGAAGCCTGCTGAGCGCATCAGCGCAATTTTCAGTGCCAGGCCGGTGCCGGATGGTATAGTCATACGCAGCCAGCGTGAGAGCCCATCGCTGTATGCGAGCTGACGCATTGGCATTGACAGCATTGCTGTCTCACAACAGGGATGTTAACGGCTTGTGGTCCGTTTCTAACTTGAACCTTCTGCCAAAATGGTACAGGTGCATTTTTTCACCCCGTAGACACATGCGAGTGCCTCCTTCTCAACCATCCCATATCCCCGTTTTGCTTGGGAGAGCGACCTGGAGCCATAAGCCACAGGTTGGAGTTTGCCCTCATCGTTACTCTGCTGCAACACACACCCAATCCCATAGGATGATGCATCACATGTCAAAACCAATTTCTTACAGGAATTGTACAGAGTCAACAGCTTATTAAAACAAAGCAGGTACCGCGCCCGATTGAAAGCCCATTCCTGACAGTCTCCCCAAAACCAATCGCAACCCTTACGCAGGAGCACGTGTAGCGGCTCCAACAATGTGAAGTTCGGCAGAAAGTTCCCGAAATAGTTCAATAGTCCCAGAAATGAATGCAACTCCAATGTGTTGCCAGGGCTGGGCGCAAATTGCCTCCATTTTGGATTCGGTGGGCCGGATCCCATCTGCAGCAACCCTCCTGCCCAAAGACTCGACCTCTGGGGCCAAAAACACACACTTGGACTTCTTTAGTCGCAGGCCTACCCGGTCCAGTCGGCGTAGCACCTCCTCCAGGTTGTGGAGGTGTTCCTCGGTGTCTCGACCCGCGATAAGGATGTCGTCCTGAAATACGATTGTTCCAGGGATGGATTTGAGCAGGCTTTCCATGTTCCTTTGAAAGATAGCGGCCGCTGATCGAATGGCAAACGGACACCTGTTGTAGACAAACAGCCCCTTGTGCGTGGTGATGGTGGTCAGTAGCTTGGATTCTTCAGCCAGTTCCTGGGTCATGTAGGCTGAAGTGAGGTCCAACTTGGTGAACAGTTTGCCGCCTGCCAGCGTGGCAAAAAGATCCTCCACTCTTGGAAGCGGGTATTGGTCTTGTAGTGACACTCGGTTGATGGTGGCCTTGTAGTCGCCACAGATCCTGACCGAGCCATCCGTTTTTAGGACAGGGACGATGGGGCTTGCCCAGTCACTGAATTCAACGGGCGAAATTATGCCCTCTCTCAGCAACCTGTCCAACTCACTCTCAATTTTCTCCCGCAACATATACGCAGAACTCTGGCTTTGTGGTGCACTGGTGTGGCGTCCGGGGTGATGTGTATCACTACTTTGGTACCTTTGAAAGTCCCGACACCAGTTTGAAATAGTGACTCAAATTTCTGCAGGACCTGTGAGCATGAACTTCGCTCCACAGATGAAATGGCGTGCACATCCCCCCATTTCCAGTTCATCTCGGCTAGCCAGCTCCTCCCCAAAAGCGCGGGACCATTTCCTGGGACAATCCAGAATGGCAGTCGGTTCTTTGATCCATTATGTGTGACCACCAACATTGCACTGCCTAGCACTGGGATGATCTCTTTGGTGTATGTCCGTAATTGCGTGTCAATGCGTTCCAGTTTGGGTCTGCTAGCTCTGAGTGGCCATAGTTTCTCGAATTGTTGAACACTTATAAGTGACTGGCTGGCCCCTGTGTCCAGCTCCATGTGTACCGGGATGCCGTTCAATAGGACTTTCATCATCATAGGTGGTATTTTTCTTATATGAGCTGTGGATGTTTGCCACATGAACCCGCTGAACTTCAGCATCCATTGCTTTGTCCCAAGCATCAACCTGTTCTGCAGACCCCTCTTCTGGTTCATCTGCCTCATAAATTAGCCTCGCTGCGGGCTTCCTGCACATTCTGGCTAAATGTCCACTGAAGTTACAATTTCTATAGATAAATTGTTGAAACCTACAGGTCTTCGCAGCATGTCTGCCCTGCCGCACCTCCAACATGAGCTGAGATTGTTGTGAACAAAAGGGCTGTTACCAGACATTCCTCCCTGATTGTCTCTTTGATTACTCTTGAGCACTCTGTTAATGGGTGTCAATGGCCCCATCCCGGGATGCATTGTCCACCGTGATGGCGTAAATGTCCGTTCAACCTGCCATTGTCTCTGTTGAGGACCCACTCTAGAGTCTGTTACTGCCTGGATGGTGTCGAATTGCCCTTGCCTGCCTGCAGGGTTCTGAGTCGCATTTACAATGTTAACTGCCTGATCCATCGCCACATTGGAAGCGGAGTTGCGCGCGTATATTATCTTGGTTTCCTCCTCCCCCGCCATGAAGGTCTGAGCCATCAACGCCGCCACTTCCAAGGTCAAGTCCTTGGTCTCAATTAGCTTTCTGAAAATCCAGGCATGACCAATGCCCTCAATAAAGAAATCCCGTAACATCTCCCCCCTGCAGGCGTCTGTGAACTTACAGAGGCTGGCCAAGCGCCGAAGGTCCGCAACAAAGTCCGGTATGCTCTGTCCTTCCCGACGCCGGTGCGTATAGAATCGGTGTCGGGTCATGTGTATACTGCTCGCCGGTTTGAGGTGCTCACTGATCAGTTTGCTGAGCTCTTCAAAGGTTTTGTCCGCCGGCTTCTCGGGTACGAGCAGGTCTTTCATCAGCGTGACAGCTGGTCAGTAGATGCGCCCTTCGCTTGTCAGCTGCTGCATCTCCCAGCCAGTCCTTCAGTCCTTCGTGACAAAGCTCTGCTGGAGCCTCTCAACGAAATCGTCCCAGTCCTCACCAACACAGTACTGTTCCTCTGTGCTACTGGTGGCTATTCTGGTGAGTCATTGATTCCCGTTTCTCGTCGCCAAATGTAATGTCCCTACACACTACTATAAATTCACACGAGGCACATTCTGCAGACAAGGTCACTCTGTGACCTGAACCTTTATTCACAGGACCAAGAAGTGATGATCCTGCGTGGGACCTCCCTTTATATACCTGGATGACCAGATGAGGAGTGTCTCCCACAAGTTCACCCCCTGTGGCCAAGGTGTGCATTTCTTAGGTGTATACAGTGTACAGTGTTGTTACATGAAGGTTACATACATGACAGGAGGCTTTTGAAAATCTTTCTTCCAAGTCTACTTAACTGAACCTGTGTTCTATGTGCCTGTATTAATAAAGATATTATAAAGGAATTGGGATGAGTTTCATATCTTGGAGGGCTATGAGGAAAGAGCAAGTGAGTGTGAATAATTGGATAGCTCTTTCAAGAAGCCAGTATCGGCATGATGGGCTGAATGGCTTCCTTTTGAGCAGTATGATTCAATGATTTTGTTGCACTTTAGAAACTACGAACATACTGACAGGTACCAGACAATAAAAAGGAAATCTGTATCCCTGTGTGCAAGATGCCTGATCTGCTGCCAATATGTAATTCAGTTTTAAGCTGCTGCGATACTGGGGTAGATTTTTCAGAACGTAGAAAGGAAAATCTGGCGGGGAGGATTAATAGAAGGACAATCCAGCTGACTCTATAACGTGTGCAATCCTCCCCCGTAAGACTTACCTTTCTTCCCTTTGCCCAGGCAATGTTTAATGCCCAGGCGGTAAAAGTGAAAATCGACCTCGCTGGAACAATAATACCATAGGGAACACATGGCCAGGGAAGTGCTATCGAAGCAAACAACAGTAATAAATTCAACGGAAAACAATGCTATGGTGAGAAGGCAGGAAGGTGAGGTTTAGGTTAACCAAAAAGGGTAGGCTTTCATGGGCTACTGTGCATTTCCTGTTCCCATAATTTGCTATGTAATAGCTTAATAAATACCAGGATGATAGGAAACTAAGATTTATTGCTTTTATATGTGGTTGGTGAGATTAGAATTTCACCACGTTAATCAGAATATCTTACAAAGCCTTGTCATTCTCAGTTAGTGAGAGAAACAAAACAGGACAGGAAATCTTGAGTGACTTATTCAAACATAGGTTTCTCTGAGGTATTTAAAAATTATAAAATTCTTAGTTTATTTGGATGTCATCGAATAATATAGAGCGGCCCTTTTAGTTTAATTGCAGTGATGAGCTTGTTCTGAGCTTCTTGTCACAGAGCATGGCTCATCTATTGTCCTGACTCACCCCCTTGGTTATAATAATTGGTTTCTCTGCCTTGCATTATTCAACACACAATTCAAATGTTCTTCCATGGCAACTGGGTCATTCAGGTATGGGGATAGCAGTGAAAAATTTTTGATGAAGAAGTCTGGCTTATCCATGGGAGGATGCATAGATGTTGATAAATCTGCTGTTTCTCTTGGAATTTGCCTCTTCGCGGGAATTGTGCATGGCTGAAATCTGAGACGCTTTCATCCACAGTAAAAAAAAAATAGCTTCTTAAATCAGTACTGCAACATTTCAAGCAGGAGGTTTGTGAAACATGGGCTACCCATTCCTTTTTAAATTACTATCTATGTTTGTTACTTGTCTGATAGGTTTGCTAGATGTACTCCCTCTGCATACATCTTCATGAGGAACAAGCCTTTCCTCCCATTTGTTGGGAGAGATTATAGCCTTTAAATTCTGAAAAGAGATTGTTAACTATCTTGTTAATACCAAAGTTTAAGCTTCAATCAATCGGTGTACTTGAGTCAGAAGACTGAGAGGTCAAACCCCACTGTCAGATTTGAGCACGTAATTTATGCTCACACTTCATTGTAGTACTGAGGAAATACTGCGCCAGAGAGATGCCATCTTTCAGATGACATTAAACTGCTGACGTAAAAGGTCTCTGGGCAGTATCCAAGGAGCAGCAAGTTCCCCTAGTGTTCTGACCAACACCAACAAATACAGGTTAACTGACCATCTATCTGATTTGCGGTTTGTGGGATCGAGTGTGGAATTGAACTTTGGCATTTGACTACATGACAACAGTCACTGCATTTCAAAAGTAATAATGAGTTAGTTGAGAAGCACTTTGAGGTATCCTGGGGACGTGATAAGACTTTACATAAATATAACTCTTTCTAAATACTTGCTGCTCTTTTGTCAATGTCTGTATGGCATGATAGAGTTTTAAGGTTGTTTACAGCCATATACTAAAGGGATAGTTTTATTAATTTACACTCCCTGCACAGAATTTTGCATGCCAAGAATCCAGGTTCATGCCACTGTGATTTTCTGTTCAGTAATGTTAATGGCTGGAAAATCCTAGTGGGGGTGCATGCCTGACTTCCGGATATGTGCTCCTAATGAGCAAAGCTGTGTACCGAGAACTCAAATTTGTAAAATTAATCATTACATATACAACAAAATAGCTCATCAATTTGGTTCGAGGATTCTGAACTCTCTCCAGTTCCAGAAAATCAATCCCCAAAGTCCAAAGTAGAATCAAAAGTATATGACAATTGAGTAATGTTACTCATCAGGTAAGGTACACAAATCTCATTCAAATAAACCAAATGAAGCAGTGTGGGAATGTTGATAAAATGGGGCAATGGGGAAAAAAGTAAAACTGACAGAATTCAATGTCAGTAAATGTGAGGTGAAACATTTTGGTTAAAAGAAGTAATAATTATACTATGAATGGCAGAAGTTGGATGATGTAGAAGAGCAGCGTGATTTGGGTGGGTGAGTGGGGGTTCAGGTTAACAAGACATTAAATGCAACAACTGAGGTGGATAAGACCGTAAAATAATCTAATGGAAAAACTGTTTTTTATGGCAAGGGGTATAGGCCCAGAAATTGGTCTACTTACCGCCACAAGTTACCACCTCAATCCTGGAAAAAATGGCGGCAGCCATCCTAGTGCCGTTCTCTGGCACCGGACTTGATGGCCATTTTGGTAAGGGTCTTGGTACTACCCATAGCAAGCCGACTTAACGTCACACTCTGCGAACTTGGACCTTAGTGCTGAGTTTAGCACTGGGTCCTAAGCTCACTTGGAAAATGAGCATGCAGCAGACTGGCAGAAATGCTGTCAACACTTCTTAAAGGGACACACACATCTTTCAGGTAAGCTTTTAGACTGGATTTTTTATATTTTATTGAAATAATGACTTAGTGCAATGCATGTTAAAAGTTTTTTTAAGTGAGGAGGGAGTGCTGCTGGATGCTTGTACAGCCTCGAATGGTAAAGGAAGGCCTCAGAGAAGACAGAAAATGTTGGAAATACTCAGCAAGTCAGGCAGCAGCCATGGCAAGAGAAATAGAGTTCACATCTGAGGTTGAGATGCTGCATGACACCATTTCCAGCATCTGCTCACAGAGGGAAGAGGAAGATGCAGAAGGATAGAGGCAGCCCCTTTCTGGCCGGGATATCTGGGATGGAATCCACCTGCTGTCCCAGTGATCATAGCCTCAATTCCACGTTCAGCATTTGTCCCATACCTTACCTTCCCGCTGTTACTGACCATCACACCATCCTCTTGGCCATGATGATGAAATAAAAGTCACCACAAAGCAAACTTTCCAATCCAACATGTTATCAAGAAATCAATTCATTACTCTGATACATTCCTTTAGTGACCGTCTTGTGGGGTGCCTTTGTCTATCGTACTGATGTCACGTAGTGTTACCCCAGTGGCTACAGCATGGCTGGTGGAAGGCTGCTGACTTTCAGATGGAGACAATGCAAATGGTGTTGAAGGTCAATCCTGAGGAGCTGGTGGCTGGGAATATCAAATCAAGTGGCTGGGCAGGCTGCATTTCTTGGGTGTGTGAAATGAGGAAGGCACAAGTGTGGAGTTGTGGTGAGGGGAGATTTGGAAAGCAGGAGCTGCATGCGAGAAGGAAGATAATGTACGAGGATACCAGCATCTTGTGTCCTTTCAGCCCCGCCACTGACCAAGGGCTCAGCCATGTCTCTGCCAAGAATGGCCTACACTGTCTCCTCCAAGGGGGTGAGGTGTGCCTTGTGATTGGTACAGATTGGTGATTGGTGAGTGATTGGGGGGGGGAGGCAATGAATCGTACATTGAGAAGTGTATGAGGCTTGTGGTGCAGTTGGTAGGAGATGGCTTTAGACTACTGACCTTAACTACTAGTCTGAGGTCATGAAGCTTCTTTGGGCACTGGAGCCAGGTGGTGGGGGTGACACTGCTGGCAATGACAGCTTCGGTGATCTGGTCCCACAGGCCTCCAGCCCCCTGTGGGTACAGGACCTCTCTTGCAGTGTTGATCCCCTGTACAAAGCTGGAGTGCTGCTTGCGAGACACTGGGTACCGCTTCCCTGGCTTGCTGAGCCATTTGTTTTAGGTGCAGAAGGTAATTTAGTTTTAAAGAGCTGAAGACTGTCATTTGGGAATTTTTTTTTTTAAGATTAATTTTTTTTTTAAGGCAATTGTGCTGTAAGACCTTATAAACTGCATATTTTTAAGTGATTTTATTTATTTTTATTTTAGAGGGCAGTTCCCCTTTAAGGGACCGCACTGCTTTCTGAAATGACAGCCTTGCTTTAAGAGAAGGCTGTTCCAGCTGCAATGACGCAATGGCCACGCTACATTGGGGCTCCTGCCAGGACTAACTCCATGAAAACGGCCTTGCACCGTGAGTTTAGTAACTGGGCTAATGTTAATTAGCAACCAGCATGAATGTTCCTGGTTCTGCCAGCACCATCAATTTCCGCGGCCGTTATCTTGGGTGACACTAGCAGGTTTTTCGCAATCTCGAATATCTAAGCCACTATTTTTTTACAAAGTGTGAGGCTGTGGAAAGCACTACCAGAGTTAGTGATTGAAACAGAGACCATATCAACATTTAAGAATTACAACAACATGTATTTATATAACACCTTTAACATAGTAAAACATTCCAAGGCGCTTCACAGGAGTGTTATAAAACAAAATATTTGACACTGAGCCATATAAAGTGAAATTAGGGCAGATGAGAGGTAGGTTTTAAGGAACCATCTTAAAGGAGGAAAGAGAGATTTAGGGAGGGAATTGCAGAGTTTAGGGCCTAGGCAGCAGAAGGCACAGGCGCCAATGCTTGAGTGATTATAATCAGGAATGCTCAGGGGGGCAGAATTAGAGGAGTGCAGATATCTCGGGAGGTGTGGAGGGGAGGGGAGGTTGTAGGGCAGGAGGAGATTAAAGATAGAGAGGGGTAAGACCACGGAGGGATTTGAAAACAAGGATCAGAATTTTAAATTCGAGGTTTTGTTTAACCGGGAGCCAATGTAGATCAAACACGCACAGTGGTGATGGGTGAACAGGACTTGGTGCAAGGTAAGACACGGGCAGCTGAGTTTTGGATGATCTCAAGTTCACGTAGGATAGAACGTGGGAGGCCAGCCAGGAGTGGGTTGGAATAGTCATGTTTAGAGGTAACAAAGGCATGGATGAGGGTTTCAGCAGTGGATGAGCTGAGGCAAGGGTGGAGACGGGTGATGTTACGGAGGTGGCAATAGGCGGTCTTAGTTATGCCATAGACATGTGATTGGAAATCATTTCAGGGTCAAATATGACATCAAGGTTGAGAACAGGTTAGATAATTGGCTAAAGGAAAGAGGATAAAGGGATAGGGGACTAGAGATATGGGCACATGAGATTAGGACTACTGCTTGTGTGGAGGATTAACACCAACACCAACTGTAAAATAGGTGTTCCAGAGGATTGTATAAAATAATAGAAATATCACTGACACTGACCAAGAATGTTCACTCAACAGGTAGCATCAAACAGATTATCTGGTCATTCACTCATTCGTTCATTTGCTGTTTGTGAGATATTAGTGTGCAAATTGGATGTTGTGTTTGCCTACATAACAATAGTGATTGCACCACAAAAGTAATCACTACTTGATTTGTTGCTCAGTGGTTTAGGACATCCTGCGAAGATGCTCTATAAATGTAAGTTCTTTTTTTCGAACAGCAACCACAGCCTGAGAGACATACAGCAGCAACAAGTAGGGAATTGACAATAACTGAGTGTGTTGTCTCCTAAGAGGACCTATGAATTATCATTAGTAGTATATGAACACATTTGTGGTTTGCAATCATGCTCCTCAGTTACAAGGTTTGGATCTCCTTCCGCTTTGCTTTTCTGAAGAGCTGGTATCAGCACTGAGGTGACAACATGTGCTTTTGCAATGCTTTGGAACATCACAGTGGAGTTTCGGGGTCATGTTCCAGAAGAAAGTTTTTAACCACACCAGCATCAAAGAATATGATAGTACCTACACTGTGAACCTGTACTCAGACTATGTTCAATGTTAGTTAAACGGATTTCAGGCACGATGTCAGGAGAACAAGAATGACAGTGCAGCAATTCGAGGAAGAAGCGAGGAGTAATTCCGATAGCTCTGGCAGGTAAGGTTTCCTTCGGTGCAAGCTGCCCACAGAATCACTTCTTTACATGAGAAACTTGTAGCTGGTCCAAGTCTATCATTCCATGGAACAGTATTTTTACTCACTAGTACATTGTTGCCACGAAGCTAAACTCTCTTTATATAACATCATAAAGATATATTGTTGTGTGGGGCTTGTAGATAACAAGACAAATAAACTAATACCTCTCATTGGATCAAATTTTCCATAGCATTTTTTTTAGGAATGAGGACTTTCATGTCACATTAAAGTCAAAACTCTTACTCTTCTTTCCTTGTATGTATAATTAACAAAGCACAGCTAATCAAATCTATAGTGAAATTGATAAAGTTGGCATTAAAACTGGAAATCACACAAGAATTCTAATGTAAAATGTCTAGGAATTTTCTGTATGATTTGATATGTGTTTCTGTTAAATATTAAGCCCTCTTCTGAATCTTTGAAATCTGGAATTTAATCCAGTACAGATTGAAAAATTTAACGTCAGCTTTTTCTAATATTTTTTGTGGATGGAGAAGGGCAGTCTTAACACTGGTGGACATAAGTCCTTAATACAAGTTGATCAGAATTCTCAGAACAAACAGAAGAATAGTGGTATTGAAATAATAATGTCACAAATGTCCTCGGCCACAACTCTTGCACCCCCTCCCGCCCCTGGACATAGCACCATTTTTTAGGCGCTACATGGCCACCTAGGATTTCAAAATTAGGTCCAAGATGGTTAATTCGCAGGTCGCCTTCTTGGTAAAGGGGTTTGTGTGCATGCAGAGCAGGCAGATCATGAGGGAAATCAGTATGCAACCAAAGCGTCTCATTTTGGAACTGCACATTCCAGACTACGAACACGATGTTAACCGTTTGAAGGAACCCCCACCAGCGCTATTTAAAGGGACCATGACGTGCTTACAGGTTAGTTGCTGGATTATTGCTTCCAGCTGCTGCTGCAATTGTATGCATCTTGTGGTGGCCCGCCGCGGAGTGTCTGATTAAGGTTAACGGGTCCTTGACGGCGCCCCTTCGCTTTAGGAGAGGGGTGTGCCAGGGATGCCCCATGTCCGGCCAGTTATACGCCGTTTGCGTGGAGCCTTTCCTGCGCCTCTTGCGGACGAGGTTGACGGGACTGGCTCTGCAAGGGCCGGGCGTGGAGGTCGTCCTCTCGGCTTACGCCGATGACGTGCTCCTCGCGGTAGAGGATCCCGCTGACCTGCGGAGGATGCGTGAGTGCCAGGAGATTTACTCGGCCGCATCCTCCGCCAGAATCAACTGGGAAAAATGTTCCGGACTCCTGGTGGGTCAGTGGCGGGTGGACTCCCTGCCGGAGGAGCTCAGGCCTTTTGCCTGGAGCACGACCCATCTCCTCTATCTGGGAGTCTACCTTAGCCCCGATGAGGAAGCCTGGCCAGCGAACTGGCAAGAGCTGGAGGCCAAGGTCGCCGCTCACCTAGGGCGCTGGACAGGACTGCTCCGAGTGCTGTCCTACAGGGGTCGAGCGCTAGTCATAAACCAGCTGGTGGCCGCAATGCTGTGGTACCGGCTGGTCACTTTGACCCCTCCCCCTGCGTTTGTCGCCAAGATACAGAAGAAGCTGGTGGACTTCTTCTGGAACAACAGGAAGCACTGGGTCTCTGCCGCGGTCTTGAGTCTCCCGCTTGGGGAGGGTGGTCAGTCGTTGGTTTGCGTCAGTGCCCAGCTCGCGACTTTCCGTCTTCAGACCCTGCAGAGATACCTTTACGTCAAGCCCCCTCCTAGGTGGCGTGCTCTGGCGACGTATTTCTTCCGCCAGCAGCGCGACCTCAATTATGACACGCAGCTCCTGTTTGTGAACTTGGGGGGTGTCAGGACCGCCCTCCGGGAGCTGCCTGTCTTTTA
Organism: Pristiophorus japonicus; assembly: GCF_044704955.1. Lineage (NCBI taxonomy): Eukaryota > Metazoa > Chordata > Chondrichthyes > Pristiophoridae > Pristiophorus > Pristiophorus japonicus. The sequence continues at coordinate 185,560,423 of NC_091990.1, read as the reverse complement.
CAGGGAACTCATCAGGGTCTGGAACAAAGTCTCCACCAAGCGCAGCTCTCCGCCGGCTGGAGTGGCGGCCGTCCTGCAGGAGCCGCTGCTCGGGAATCCGTACCTCCACGACCGAGGTTTTATGTGGCGGTCGGACGAGAGGGCTGTGGCTGATGAGGTGAGCAGAGTCAGGGACCTGCTCGATGGCGGAGGAGCGGGCTGGATGGCGCCAGACACGCTGGCGCGGCACCTAAATTCGGCCGACGTCCGCCGCGCGGCCGATGCCATCGAGTTGCTAAAAACAGCTCTGGGCCCTGACTCCGTTAGGTGCATCGAGGAGGCTCAAGCACGTGGGGAGATCCCGTCCGAACTGACCCCCGTCCGGACGGAATTCCTCATCGGCGCCAAACCCCGGAACCTCCCTCGGGGGCCGGCGCCTCACAACTTGAGCCGCCTCGGGGAAATCCCCTCCGTGCCCTTCAGTTCCGCGCGGAGGGGTTTCCTGTACGGGCTGCTCCTGCACACTCTCAACTTTGCCATCCTCGCCTGCCGTCCGGACACGCCATGGCGTACCATCTTGTCGTCCAGAGGAGGCGGGGGTCCCCGATGGAGGGCACTCTACGCGGGGGTCCTCCCACTATTTATCGGGGACTTGGCCTGGAGGGTGGTGCACGGAGCAGTGCCGTGCAACAAATTTTTAAGCTGGTTCACGGACTCCCAGGCCGCCTGCAATTTCTGCGGTCTGGAGGAGTCCGTGTTCCATGTTTTTATCGAATGTACAAGGTTGCAGCCCCTGTTTTATTATTTAAAGGGGCTGCTCCTGAAATTCTGGCTGCACTTCAGTCCCACACTCCTGATCTTTGGGCACCCTGTGCGGAGGGGAACGGGTAGGTCCGAGGGCCTCCTCGTAGGACTGCTCCTGGGCACGGCCAAGGGTGCCATCAGCCGGTCCAGGCAGCGGGCGGTCGAGGGGGTCGTTCAACCTGACTGCCTGCCTCTCTTCCGCTCTTACATCCGGTCCAGGGTGTCCTTGGAGATGGAGCACGCGGTGTCCACCGGTACGCTCGCGGCCTTCCGCGAGAGGTGGGCACCGGAGGGACTGGAGTGCATCATCACGCCCGGCAACCAAATTTTAATTTGATTTTACGTTTTAAAGTTTAATTTGTTTTAATTGCCAGTGTTTTTAGTGTCCCCCTCCCCTTTTATAGGGGGCACTTGGAAAAACATTTTTTTTGATTTTGGTGCCCAAAAAAAAAGGAAAAAAGAGGGCAGTTATAAGTGTCTGGAGTGACCCCCAGATCGGGGGGCACTTGATTTAACTGTTTAATTTTGTTCTCCAATCAAAAGAGTTGCTCTGGCGGCTTCCTATACTTGACTAAAGTTTCAGTACTCTACAGTGGCCTGGATGATCGTGAAATTCTTTTTGTGCCATTTAAAATATGCTGAAAGAAATTAGTAGGGCTTCCTCTGGGAATTGAACATGAATGAAGAGAGGCCAGGCAGAGCAGGACAAGAGGGAGGAAGAATGGGGAGCAGGAGGCCATATCAGCGGAGGGACTTCAGGGATCATTTCACTTACCTCAACTTTAGTGAGGAACAGTGCCTGAGGCTTCTTCACTTCACAAAGGAGGTCGTGACTGAAATCTGTCAACTGCTGCAGTCACAAGTGTAGCCTCAAGTACAGCATTGCCTGTGGCTGTCAAGGTGGCCGTGGCTCCATGTTTTGTGCCTCTGGCTCCTTTTAGGCTGTTGCTGGAGATATAAGCCACAGCTTGTAGTTTGCAGTGCACTGCTGTATAAGGGAAGTCACTAATGCTCTCTCTACATCGAGAAGCACGTATGCCTCATTCCTTCTTGCCAGAGATGAGCAGGAGGAGTGAGCACGAGGTTGTGAATGAATTGCAGGCATCCCACTGGTGTAGCCTTGCAGGCTCCTCTTCTGAATTCGGCCATGTTCAACAACATAAAAGGGATTCCACTCCCTCAATGTGCAGCTGGTTGTGACCACAAGCTATGCATGAATGTCTGGTATCCTGGCAACAATCATGTTGTTTTCATATAATGGCAGTTCTCTGTTCTATCTGTATTTGAACCAGCAAGGCAAGTCCAAGGCTGGCCACTGGGTGAAGAGGGTTATCCCCTCATGACCCTGGTCCATGACTCCGGCCAGGCACCTGTACCCACGTGTGCAGCAGGACTATAATGAGAGCCATGCTGCCACACATTATACAGCACACCATCGGCAGCCTCAAGCACCGCTTCTGCCTGCACCATTCTGGAGGAGCCCCGCAGTACTCAGCTGAGTGGGTATTAAGATTTATGGTAGTATGCTGCATGCTGCACAACCTGGCCATTATGAAGGAACAACTCTTGCCACCACTTATCAGGCGAGAAGCTGAGGAGTAGGAGCAGGAAGTGGAGGAAGAGGGTACAATGTAGGCAGCCCCTTTCTGCGGGGGCTCTACGTGATCAGATTATTTCTGAGCGATACCAGTAATCTCAACTACATCTCCCCATTCACCAACGGTCCCACACTCATCTCTCACTAACCATCACATTGTCATCTTTCTGACAACATATTTTGATTTCTTCCTTAGTTCACTCTGGAAATAATGCATACAAAATGTAACTGATCACCCTTTGTGCATGACCTGGACAAGCATGGACTAATAAAGGATAGTCAGCATGGATTTTTTAAGGGAAAATCATGTTTGACTAACTTGATTAAGTTTTTTGATGAGGTAACAGAGAGTGGATGAGGGCAGTGTAGTTGATGTTGTGTAGATGGACTTTTAAAAGGCATTTGATAAAGTACCACATACTCGGCTTGTTAGCAACATTGAAGCCCATGGGATAAGAGGGACAACAGCAGCATGGATACAGCATTGGCTAAGGGATAGAAAATAGAGAGTTGTTTTGAGCGGCTGATTTTTGGAGGTATACAGTGGTATCCCCCAGAGTTCAATACTTGGACCACTGCCGTTTGATATATTTTAATGACTTGGACTTGGGGGTACAAGGCAACATTTCCAAATTTGCAGATGAAACAAAACTTGGAAATGCAGTAGCAGTGAGGAAGATAGTAATAATCTTCAAGAAGACAGGCTGGTGGAATAGGTGGATACATGGCAGCGAATGTAAACAAGTGTGAGGCGATATATTTTGGTAAGAAGAATGAGGAGAGACTATACAAACTAAATGTACAATATTAAGGGGGTGCAAGAACAGAGAGACTTAGGGTTGCTTGTGCACAAATCTTTGAGGCTGGCAGGACACGTTAACAAAGCATATGGGATCCTGGGCCTTATACATAGAGGCACTGAGTGCAAAGATCAGGAGGTTATACTAAACCGATATAAAACACTGGCTCCAGCCAGTCCAATTCTGGGCACCATACTTGAGCAAGGACGTAAAGACTTTGGAGAGAATACAGAAGACATGGTTCCAGGGAAGAGGGATAGACTGGAGAAGCTGGGGTTGTTCTCCTCAGAGCAGAGAAGGCTAAAAGAAGATTTGATAGAGGGATTTAAAATGATGACGGATTTAGATAAGGAGAAACTGCTTGCAGGTTGATAGTGTGAGGGCACAGATTTAAGGTGATTGCCAAAGAAGAACCAGAGGTGACATAAGGAAAAACAAATTATGCAATGAGTGGTTAGGATTTGGAATGCACTCCCTGATAGAGTGGTGGATGCAGATTTTATAGTAGGGAATTGGATAAATACTTGAATAGGAAAAAAAATGCATGGATATGGGGAAGAGTGGGGGTGTGGGATTAACTGGATTGCTTTTCAAAAAAGCCAATACAGACTCGATGGGCCGAATGGCCTCCTGTGCTGTACGATTCTATGATTCCCTTAGTGTCTGTCTTCCATGTGCCTTTACCTTTCCTCGTGCTCCTAGGAGCTGCTTCCCCAGTTGCTGCAGCCTGAGTGGTGGAACACTGCTGACCTTCAATGGAGGAGATTGCCGATGGCCTTGAGCAGCTCTGGGCTTTAGTGGGTCCTACACCATCTCTGCAGCAGTGTGGGTCGGCTGACTGATGGGCAACACCAAGGACACTGGCAGGAGAGGGAGAAAGAATGCTATCATCCTGTGGGAGGAGAACAGGTTACTGTTCCATGATGCCACTGCTACTCTCCTGGGATGGTGTCTCAGTAATCCTGGTGATCTGTTGAACTGCTGTGATAAATGCCCTGGAAGCTCCTTTCAACAGTGGTGCCCATAGAGAAGTAGAATTTTTTTTTTCAATAGTGAGAAATCACACAAAGTTAACGTGCAGTTACAGCAAGCAATTAGGAAAGCAAATGGTATGTCAGCCTTAATTACAGAAGGATTTGAGTAGTGTGTACAGTTTTGGTCTCCTTACCTATAATATAGTTGTAGAGGGACGTGATCGGGGCCGAGGAGAGGCTTGAGTTCAGGGCCAGGGGCCATGGGGCAGCACGGGCCCAGCCCACACTGCGATATGTGTGCGCACTAGGTCCGTGCAGCAGAGCAGGTCTCCAGTCGTCCTGGTTAACCCTTGCCACTGGACCAAGACCTCGCTCTGTCAAGCCCGTGTGGTGGCTGGTGTGCAACGGCCACCCCACGTTAAAAAAATCCACCCACAGGCATCTTCCACCCTTCAGGATATAGTTCGGCACCTGGAATATTAGGTCCTTCATTGAAACACCTGTGAACTCATTCCTTTTTTGGCATGGAAGCAAGTCATCCTCATTTCAAGGTATTATGTTCCGAACACAGATGAGGCTGCACACAAGGAGGTTAAAGTAACAGTGACCTCAGTCTCCAGAGTGAGGAACAGGCCTTAGGGGCTGGCTTATATACAGTGCTTCCGAGGGATGCAGGGATCTCTTGGGACTTCAGGGGATGAGCTCCCTGGTGGCGGAACATGGGAGTGCATGCTTTACAGATACACAACATCACTCCCCCCGCCCCCTCCCCAAAGTCAAAGTGAAAACTATTTACAAGGTAAGGCGGTCGGGAGCCTTTCTTTCCCTGGTGGACCGCCTCGGTACAAATGTCTGTTCTGGTGTGTTGGCTGTGCCCTCGCTGGGCTGGTGTGTTGTTGGCCCTGCAGGGCTGCTGGGTGAGCCTGGCCTTGCTGGGCTGTTGAATGTGATGGGTTTGATTTCCTGGTCCGGCGTGGTGTCGTTGATCCTTTGGGTGTGTGTTGTGGGCTCGAAAAAGGTGGTATCTGCTGTGGGTTGTTCAGGGCAGTCTGTGAACCGCAGCCTCGTTTGGTCCAGGTGCTTTCTGCAAATTTGTCCATTGTCTAGTTTGACTACAAACACCCTACTCCCTTCTTTAGCTATCACCGTGCCCGCGATCCACTTGGGACCATGTCCATAGTTTAGCACATACACAGGGTCATTCAGATCAATTTCCCGTGACACAATGGCGCGACCATCGTTTACATTTTGTTGCTGCCGCCTGCTCTCGACCTGATCCTGCAGGTTGGGGTGAACCAACGAGAGTCTGGTTTTAAGTGCCCTTTCATGAGTAGCTCAGCCAGTAGCACCCCTGTGAGTGAGTGGGGTCTCATGCGGTAGCTGAGCAGTACTCGGGACAGACGGGTTTGGAGTGAGCCTCCTGTGACTCATTTAAGGCTCTGTTTGATGGTTTGTACTGCCCGCTCTGCCTGCCCATTGGAGGCTGGTTTAAACGGGGTCGAGGTGACATGTTTGATCCCATTGCGGGTCATGAATTCTTTAAATTCAGCACTGGTGAAACATGGCCCGTTGTCACTGACCAGTATGTCAGGCAGGCCGTGGGTGGCAAACATGGCCCTCAGGCTTTCAATGGTGGCGGTGGCGGTGCTTCCCGACATTATTTCACATTCAATCCATTTTGAAAAAGCATCCACCACCACCAGGAACATTTTACCGAGAAACGGGCCCGCATAGTCGACATGGATCCTCGACCATGGTCTGGAGGGCCAGGACCACAAACAGTGGTGCCTCTCTGGGCGCATTGCTTAATTGAGCACATACGCTGCATTGCCGTACACAGAACTCAAAGTCAGAGTCGATACCGGGCCACCACACGTGGGATCTGGCTATTGCTTTCATCATTACTATACCCGGGTGTGTGCTGTGGAGATCTGAGATGAACGTCTCCCTGCCCTTTTTGGGTAGCACTACGCGGTTACCCCACAACAGGCAATCTGCCTGAATGGACAGCTCGTCCTTTTGCCGCTGGAACGGCTTGATTAGCTCTTGCATTTCAACGGGGATGCTGGCCCAGCTCCCATGCAGTACACAATTTTTTACTAGGGACAGCAGGGGATCTTGGCTGGTCCAAGTCCTAATCTGGCGGGCCGTGACAGGTGATTTATCATTTTAAAACGCTTCCATGACCATCAACAAGTCTGCGGGCTGTGCCACCATCAACAAGTTTGCAGGCTGTGCAATTTCCACCCCCGTGGTGGGCAATGGTAGTCGACTGAGAGCATCCGCACAGTTCTCGGTGCCTGGCCTGTGGCGGATGGTATAGTTATACGCTGATAGCACAAGTGCCCACCTTTGTATGCGGGCTGAGGCATTAGTATTTATCCTCTTGTTTTCAGCGAACAAGGATATGAGGGGCTTGTGATCGGTTTCCAGCTCAAATTTGAGGCCAAATAGGTACTGATGCATTTTCTTTACCCCAAACACACACGCTAATGCCTCTTTCTCAATCATGCTGAAGGCCCTCTCGGCCTTAGACAAGCTCCTGGAGGCATAGGCGACAGGTTGCAACTTCCCCGCACCGTTAGCTTGTAATACACACCTGACTCCATACGACGACGCTTCACATGCTAGCACAAGTCTTTTGCACGGGTTATACAATACAAGCAGCTTGTTGGAGCATAAAATGTTTCTGGCTTTCTCAAAAGCAATTACTTGTTTTTTTTCCCCAAAACCATTTCTCGCCATTATGCAATAACACATGTAGGGTCTCTAAAAGGGTGCTTAACCCCGGTAGGAAGTTACCAAAATAGTTGAGGAGTCCCAGAAATGACTGCAGTTCCGTGACATTCTGTGGCCTGGGCGCGTTCCTGATAGCCTCTGTCTTGGCGTCTGTGGGCCGAATGCCGTCCGCCGCGATCTTTCTCCCCAAAAACTCCACTTCTGTTGCCATGAAGACGCATTTCGACCTCTTCAGCTGCAGCCCTACGCGATCCAGTCGCTGGAGGACCTCCTCCAGGTTTTGTAGGTGCTCGACGGTGTCCCTACCCATGACCAATATGTCGTCCTGAAAGACCACCGTGTGTGGTACCGACTTGAGTAGGCTCTCCATGTTTCTCTGGAAGATCGCTGCAGCCGACCGAATTCCAAACGGGCATCTGTTGTAGATGAACAGTCCCTTGTGCGTGTTGATGCAGGTGAGGCCCTTCAAAGACTCCTCCAGCTCCTGCGTCATGTAGTCCGAAGTCAGGTCGAGCTTGGTGAGCATCTTGCCTACTGCCAGCGTCGCAAATAGGTCGTCTGCCTTAGGTAGTGGGTATTGGGCCTGTAGCGAGAAATGATTAATAGTTACTTTATAATCGCTGAAAATCCTGACCGTGCCATCACTTTTGAGTACTGGAACAATCGGGCTGGCCCACTTGCTGAATTTCACTGGGGAGATGATGCCCTCGCGTTGCAGCCTGTCCAGCTCGATTTCCACTCTCTCCCTCATCATGTGAGGTACCGCTCGCGCCTTGTGGTGAATGGGTCATGCCTCTGGGACCAAGTGGATCCGCACCTTCGCCCCGGAAAATTTTCCAATGCCTGGCTCAAAAAGGGAAGGAAATTTGTTAAGAACCTGGGTACATGAGGCCTCATCGACATGTGAGAGCGCTCAGATGTCATCCCAGTTCCAGCGGATTTTGCCCAGCCAGCTCCTTCCAAGCAATGTGGGGCCATCGCCCGGGACAATCCATTGTGGCAGTTCGTGCACTGTGCCCTCGTAGGTGACCTTGACCATAGCGCTGTCCAGGACAGTGATGAGCTCTTTGATGTACATTCTCAATTTCGTGTGGATGGGGCTCAGGGCTGGTCTGAGTGTCTTCTTGCACCACCGTCTCTCAAACATCTTTTTACTCATGATGGATTGGCTAGCGCCAGTGTCCAGTTCCATGGCTATGGGTAAATCATTCAATTTTACATTTAACATTATAGGTGGACATTTCATCGAAAATGTGTGCACCCCGTGTACTTCAACATCTGCCTCCTCTTTCTGAGACTCAAAATTGAATTGATCCACCATAGACTGATCTTCCTCTGCCACGTGGTGGTTAGCAGGTTTTGCAGAGCTTGCAGCTCGTCTGCAAGCTCATTGGAGGTGCCCCATTGTTCCACAGCTCTTGCAAACATACCCTTTGAAGCGGCATGAATAGGCTGAATGGAAGCCTCCACAAGGCCAACAAAGTGTGAGTTGCCTTGCATTCATCCTTTGTTGGGGACTCTGAGTCATCTGGGTCCCCTGAGGCCTGCTGGCAGTTGCAGACTCATGGTTTCTGCCCTGTACATTTCTGCTCGCAAACACACTTCCAGTTAATTTATGAACATTGCTAGCACTTGTGTGCTGAGAGATTTGGTGTTTGGTGGACATAAACGCCTGTGCTATCGCTATGGCCTTACTGAGGGTCGGTGTCTCTACAGTCAAAAGTTTTCATAGAATGGTCTCGTGGCCAATGCCCAGTACAAACAAGTCTCTGAGCATCTGCTCCAGGTAGCCATCAAACTCACATTGTCCTGCAAGTCGCCTTAGCTCGGCGACGTAGCTCACCACTTCCTGACCTTCAGATCGCTGGCACATGTAGAACCGATACCTCGCCATCAGCTCGCTCTCCCTCGGGTTAAGATGCTCCCGAACAGTGTACACAGCTCCTCATACGACTTATCTGTGGGTTTCACCGGAGCCAGAAGATTCTTCATGAGGCTGTAGATCCATGCCCCGCAGACTGTGAGGAGGACCGCTCTCCTTTTTGCAGCGCTTCCTTCTCCGTCCAGCTCATTGGCTACAAAGTACTGGTCTAGCCGTTCGACATAGGCTTCCCAGTCCTCACCCTCCGAGAACTTCTCCAGGATGCCCACAGTTTGCTGCATCTTTGCGTTGGATTCATATACTCGTCGCCAATTATTGTGTTCCTAACACAGATGAGACTGCACACTGGGAGGTTAATGTAACAGTGACCTCAATCTTTATTAAGACACTCCAGAGTGAGGAACAGGCCTTAGGGGCCGGCTTATATACAATGCTCCCAAGGGATGCATTGATCCCTTGGGACTTCAGGGGATGCGCTCCCTGGTGGCGGAACATGGGAGTGCATGCTTTATAGATACACAACACAAAGGACTGCTTATGATGATGATAATGATGATGCCTTAGCCACAATGGCAGCAGCCTGAGCTTCCACTGCAGCACTCAGAGCTTTGATAGCTTTGTGCTGCCATGGAAACTGTGACATCAGATGGCAGAAGGCGAGTGTGACCTCACTCTCCAGCGAGTTGGCACCTGTGGTATCCTTTCCTCCCGCCCTGGCTCTTGGCGTACTGGCACCTGGTGTCTCGTCACATGCAGATCCCTGCTCTATCCTACCTAAAGTACGTTCAATGTCAATCTCTGAACTGGTGGCTGTGAGTGTAAGATCGAGTGGCGGTGTCTCTTCATCATCAGAAGTGAAAGTAAGAAGTGTGTGCTTACACAATCTGCAGGTGTGAGTCTGAAGAAATTGTGGAATGAGGGAGAAGTGGGAATAGAGAAACAGAATTAGGATTACAGAGACCGTCTTCATCGATCCCCCCAGTGCTGCCAGTGGTTACAACCTCAGTGATGCCTCTTCCTATGCTAAGAACATAACAAAAGAAATAGTTGCAGGAGTAGACCATTTGGCTCCTCAAGCCTGTTCCACCATTCAATGACCATTGCTGATCTGAACTTGGCCTCAACTCCACTTCCCTGCCCACTCCCCATAACCCTCGACACCCTTATCATTCAAAATAAGAACATAAGAAATAAATAAGAACATAAGAAATAGGAAATCAGACCTTGATGGTCTGCACTCTCTCCTCATGTGGATTTAAATTTGCAGGCGTGCTTGTCCTCATCCAGATCTTTCCTGCTGCATCCTCTTATGCTCCACAACCTTCTGTAAGAAAGAGGGAAGTGTGTTAGTAAGTGTCCTGCAATATGTTTGGGTGATGTGGCTGTCATGATTGAATATCTGCCAGTGTGTGAGAGCTGTGAGTTGTGGGTGTGAGGCTTACAACAATGCTAAGTGTGTGAGGTACAGGTATAGCATTGAAGGGCTGAGTGCTGATTTATAGAGTTTGTTGATAGGTCGGTGATGGGGATGTAGTGAATTGAGCAGTCGTGTAGTTGGTAGGTATGCCATTTGAAGATTGAACTCTCTCACCTTGACGCTTCGTGTCAGATCATTAAACTTCTTCCTGCACTGTATCCATGTTCTTGGAGCTATGCTTCCGGCATTCACCTCTGCTGCTACTTCCTCCCACTGCCTCTTGAGCATATGTCATGAGGGATTCCTTCCCCCATCCTGTGGATACAGGACATCTCTCCTTCTCTCCACCAATACCTCCAGTGTATTATCGGAAAAACTTGGTACAAGCTATCTCGCATGTTCAGCCATTCCTCAAAGTATCACAACACAGATTCAGTTTTCAACTGACTCCCACCACTTCTTGCAGCCATTGTGCACTTCCCCTTTAAGAGGTGCAGGATTCCTTTAAATAGCGCTAGCCACTCACGATATCGATCCCTTTCTGATGCATGCAACCAATGAACAATGCAAGTAGCACTGGCTGCATGCAGAACTGATGTAAAACAGCAGACAGCATGAATTTAATGCACTGCCAATGTACCCTTTTGCTTCCCACAGTTGTCAACCTTGTGCCCTTTTTGAATTAATTGCCAATTTCTAGGCTGCTTCAGGGACCCACATTGACTAAAATCTGGTTTGGGACTGCCAAACTTATTTCATGAAGGACACATACAACTGACAAAGAGGTTTCCATCCTATCAGCCTGGGTTGGATTTGAATTCAGGTCCCGGGGTGAAAGGTTTGTACACACCCCCATCCTGTAAACTTACTTAAGGCTAGTCTGTAGTGAAGCCTGTATCGGTCTTTGTTAAATAGACAATGGCTTGCCGCTGACCTAGCGAGTCTTTAATAGTTCATTCCTTCTGCTATGATGAATGTCAAAAGACTCACTCTGAATTCATTACAATTTTCACACATGATGTCATCATGGTCTGGATAAAGAATTTAACATTTCTGAAAACTCTTTTATGTTGACTATTCTCAATGTTCAAATTCTCTGCAACTTGTACTTTGTTTTTCATTATTGTAATACTTCGCCCAAATTTTACACTCTTCACCCACAATGCTGTAACTGCTAATTTAGACTCCCACAGATAAGCAGAGCAGAGACCAGTGATTCTTTACAGTTCTCACTAGAAACAGCCTTTTACACAGTCTGCTGACCGTGTATCAGTCTGAAGACTTGACTGATTACTGATCAAGTAATTTCATACCTTACATTTATATGAAAATATTTAAACTCTTCAACACTAAATTTAACACTCTCCATCCTGAACAAAACTGCACGGCATATTTAATGAGTTATGAGGAAGCAGCAATTGTAATTCTTAGTAAACCTTTTTTGCTTGGGAGTATTTAATGGAACATAAGGTTTTTGTTCTGCTGGCACAGAGGTTGTGATTTATATATAAATCTTGCAATGGAAATGGAAGAACAGTTACTGCTATCACTAAAAGCCTATACAGTCTCTCATGGCTTGTGAATGAGGGCTTTATTGGTATGTTTGAATTATGAATATTGTAACTTGAAAATTAAGAAAATTATCACCCTTTTGAAAAGTTCTGCATGTATTTTTCAATGACGAGCTCTACACATATAAGAAAGTAACATTTTTTTTTCCACAGAAATATTTAGTAACTAAATGAACTGTGACTTCTATTTTTATTGTTTAAATGCATGCTGCTGAATTAATCCTGCAGGCCTGTTTGAAATATGTAAAAACAATTCTCTGTGGTTCCATATTAAAGGTGTCAGCAGGGAATAGCAGATCCATTTAAGCTGGGTTGTGCTTTGTACATTTTGTGTCCTCTGACACCAATTTAAAAGCAGCCCCTTTAATATCCATGCAGACAAAGGTAATTACTCATGATTCTGCGTGTTAGTAAAAGATTTCAGAGCGAATGTCTCAAGATGAAGATAGAGCTCAGTAAAGTACACTAATACTGAGTAATAACCCCATTACTAACTGCAGCTTTTGATGTTCATCATTTATTTGTGTCGACATGATACATTGCACCATGAAAAAGTTCATTTAGAGTAAATGGATGTGGATGTTTGTACATGTTTGTCAGTAAATGTCATCATCTGCCAGTTCTCTCTATTGGTAAAGTGCTGTGCCTTAACTCCTTCAATTCTCCTAATAAGTCTGCTCATGTTTGCATCAAGAAAGATAAGATTTAAATATTTATTGTAACTGGAGGTGAGTATGTTTTTACTGTATGTTTTACTCATATGTTTTTGTAATTAATTTAAAGCCCTTGTCAGTAAACAGCCAAACATTAAAATATCTTCAATGCCTCAGCTCTCCCATTACTATTCTTAAGTCACAAAAACTAGTCTGAAAGGTTGAGGATATACACCTTTCCAATTTGTAACCCAACTGCTAGTGCAACATCAATTGCACCTTCAAGTGAAGTTAAACCTGCATCCTGTACAACCAGTGGCAGCTTCATGGATACTTTATCAATGTTGCTACTTAAGCATGTTCACAATAAAACTTACACTGAAACATTCTCAATAATTGACACTAAGACATCTTTGAGCTGTGTTTAATAACATTTTGAGAAAGCACCATTCTCTATATTTCTGTCTCTTTCACTTTCTGCCCACCTCTTTATTTTATCGTCTCCAGTGTGAAATCTATTGAGGTTCATGCATATTTAAATCATGTTACACATCTCGTGCCTGGGACCCACCAATCATGGATTTTTAGTACATATTAAAATATATTTCCACATGCTAAAGGTTATGCTAACAGATTAAGTTTATTTACTTTTTCTATGATCCAAAAGCTGAAAACATATGAATAACTGAAGGGCCTCAAGATACACACCAAAAATTATAACTTGATTAACTAAAGCAGTTTGGTCTCAAAAGTGTATGTTGCAAATGTTTCAATAAGAAATTTGCATTGATAGAATTTAATACATTTTCTAAAGGTACAATTTGTGTTTAACCTTTTCACTGACTGGTTTTGTTGAAGTGATACTGTTGCAACACTCAGTTCCTTTGGCTAATAACATTACTGAAATTTATGTGGTTATTTTAATGAAGTGAATTTCATCTGTTTTGCATTCATTTCATGCTCTTGGTAACATAAAATTCATATTTACATGAAACCGAGCTGATACTTCTTTGAACCAAACGAGGTCCCTATGGGAAAGATCTACCAGTGGTTTATACATTTAATTTATATGTAGCCAAAAGGTGGATATCGGTAATTGGTTGGTAGTGGACACTGTGCTATACTATTTATTAACGGTGATTATAGGTAGTGGATTCATTGCTTGGGGTATCAATGGCCCCAAGTTTCGTCCCGCGGCGAAAACGGCGCACCTCCGAGCTGGGTGCCTGTTTCTCACGCCTAAAACTGCGCCTAAAAAAAAGTCCGATATTCTGGAGCTCGATGTCTGCTTGGCGCGGCGCGCTCGTCGCAGAAGGGGGCGGAGCCTAACACTCGTGCCGATTTTCTAAGTAGCAGGGGGCGGGTACAATTTAAATTAGCCTTCGTGGTGCCGGCAACCCTGCGCATGCTCGTTGGAGCGTGCGCGCACGCGCAGTCTCACACAAACATTGGCACTCGGCCATTTTTAAAAATACTGCAGAAAAAGTGAAGATTTGTTTCTTGGACCCCTGCAAAGGCTTGTAATTGAATTTTTTTTGATATTTCTGTGTGTGAGGGAGTGCTTTTAGCAGCACTGCTGAATAAATCACCTGCTGAAATCAGTGAGTTCAGCTTTTCACTGCTAAACTTGCAGAACCGGTGCTGCATTGGTGCATGCAAATTAAGGACTGTGTGTTTGGAGAAATAAGAGTGCCAATTCAACTTTGCAATAATACGTGGTGTTGACAATGCAGCACCCATTCTGCAAATTTAAATATAAAAACTGTTGATGTGGCTGCCTCTCCCTGTCCAAATGGCCTCAGTCCCCCTCACAGCTCGAAGGCTGCTGCTGTATCTTCGGCTGCCGGCCAGCCACTGACGCCGCCCCTAAAGCGTGGCCGAATGGTCTCAAGCACCATAAAGAGCTGCGTGTGTCAGGTGTTGATTCTTCGGCTGCTGGCCAGCCACTGACGCCGCTGATATCCTATGGCCGAATGGCCTCACGTCCGTCCGCTGCTGATTCTTTGGCTGCCGGCCAGCCACTGACGCCGTTGATATCTCATGGCCGAATGGCCTCGGGTCCGTCCGGTGTTGCTTCTTCGCGGCCAGCCAGGAAGAGAATGAAGGCCTGCCTCAAGCACTGCAGCTCAGCTCGAAACTTGCTGCCGCTGCCGTCGAGACACTGACGCCACACCCCTGCCTGTCTCCAACATGAAAGGCCTGCCTGAAGCACAGCAGCTCGAAGGCGGATGCTATTTCACACAGGTAGGAACATGGTTTATTTAATCTTTTCTTTGCTTATAAATTTTTATTCAGGTTGGATTTATTTGTATAATATTTGTATAAGTATAACTAAGGATTGATTGTAGAATTTAATGACTTCCCTTCCCCCCCCTCCCCACCCCCCATTCCCTACGCCTGATTTTCTAAAGTGTAGACAAGGTTTTTTCCAGCGTACAAAAATCTTCACTTACTCCATTCTAAGTTAGTTTGGAGTAAGTTTTCACTGACGAAACTTTGAAAACAGGTGTAAGTGGCCGGACACGCCCCCTTTTGAAAAAAAAATTCTGTTTCAAAGTGAAACTGTTCTAACTGACTAGAACTGGAGCAAAGTAAATGTGGAGAATTCCGATTTCTAAGATACTCCATTCTACACCAGTTGCTCCTAAAAATCAGGAGCAAATCATGTGGAAACTTGGGGCCTATATTACAAGCTACACATGTCTTTCCAATAGATTTATTCCATGTGTAACCCAGGAAAAATCTATTAATAACTAAGTATATTGAAGATGATGAAAATAAAATATGATTGATAAAGAAATATTCCAATGTCACTATTTAAATAATATGTAACTGAATGATAAAAAGTGACATTAATATTCATTTATAATGAAAAGCATAACTCAGTCTTTTATTGTTCAGCATGTTAGGGGCATCTCGAAAGGTAAAGGCAAACCGCTATCATCACTAATAAAAAGTTTCAGAGAATCATAGAATCACACAGCACAGAAAGAAGCCATTGAGCCAGTTTAATCTCATTGCACTGACTGAACCTGCTGATTACATATTTAAATATGCTCATTCCAGTTCAACTGCAGCAAACTGACTTGGGATTGTGATCTCCCTTGTGTAACATACAGTAAATTACAGGTCACGCTTACAATGTCAATGTGTACAGTACAGCGACCATTCCTACTGTTTGCTTTGGTTCATTCAGCTACTTTGCGGCATTATCCATCACTTGATAGTGACACATTATTATGCAAAATAAAATATTTTGAAGAAGATTGCACTGTAGTGGTTTATGCTTGTGAACAAATTACTTATCATTTTATTTCAAATGAATACTTTATTACATCCATTCATTGTAAATGTACTTGGAGGAAAAAATAACTAAAGGAAAATATACTGTTGGGACAGATATGGCTCAAAGGTTCAGGTAAATGACAGGCTTGTGATTTCAACCAGTATCATAACCCAAAGTAGCCTATTTTGGCTTAATAGGAGATTAACCACATTCTGCACTATTTACACATTTGAGGATTCAAGTGTGGTTTGGACTCTGGTTGCATTTTTTGCTTTATCTACAAAATGTACAGAGAAACTGCTATGCTTGAGTCACATACATGCTTGAGCTTGGGTGCATTGCGTGTGGTGATTTGGTTATATCTTATGGAAAACCCCTATGCTTTTGACTCACCTGGGATTGTAAAATTCTATGTAATAGAATTCCATTTAAAAGGGCTGAAAATGCCAGAAAGGAACATGTGCTTTGGGACCATGCACACAATTACAAAAGAAACTTGCAAAACCAAATATGCCTAAACGATTCCAATATAGATCCTCATTTTGGGAATAACTGAATTTAAGTTCCCACTCCCATCGAGTTATCAAGCCATGGACACAAGTTGGTAATTCACCAATTGGTGTGTTAATAGCCATACCTAATCGATTAGTGTGTGAATAAGAACTGTATCTCACCCACTGGTGTGTGAATAAATATTATATCTCGTTGGTGTGTGGAATTCTGTTTGCAACAACAACTTACATTAATATAGCACCTTAAATGAATAAAAAACATTCCAAGACACTGCACAGAGGCGTAATCTACCAAAGAAGAAGCAGAACTAAAGAAAATATTATGAAGGATGACAAAAAGCTTGGTCAAAGAGGTATATTTTAAGGAGGATCTTAAGGAGATGGAGAGGTTTAGGGAGGGAATTTCCGAGCTTAAGGCCTAGTTGACTGCAGGCATGGCTGCCAATGGTGGGGCAAAAGGTGTGGAGGATGTGCAAGAGGCCAGAGTTGGAGGAGGATTGTAGGGCTGGAGAACGTTACACAGATAGGGAATGGTTAAGCCATGAAGGGAATTAAACACCAGGATTATCATTTGAGGCATTAGGGGACCTGGAGCCAATCTAGGTCAGCGAGCACAAGGGTGATGGGCAAGAGGGACTTGGTGTGGAGTAAGCTATTGGAAGCAGAGTTTTGAATGAGATGAAGTTTATGGAGGGTGGAGGATGAGAGGCCAGGTCGGAGACCATTGTAATAGTTGAGCCTGGAGGTGACAAAGGCATGGATGAGCAATAAGGCAGCGGAGTTTCTGATGCAGGGCTGGAGATGGCTGATGTTGGAGAGATGGAGGTAGCTAATCTTTGTGATGGAGAGAATTTAACTCAGGTTAAAATAGAATGCCAAGGTTCTGAACAGTCTGTAACAGTAACCAGGGAGGGGGTTGGAATCGATGGCGAGGATTCAGAGTGTGTGGAGGAGGCTAAAGATGAGAGGGTTGTGGATCTGTGGAATTCGCTGCCTCAGAGAGCTGTGGAGGCTGGGACATTGAATATATAGACAGTTTCTTAAATGATAAGGGAATAAGGGGTTATGGAGAATGGGCAGGATCAGATCAGCCATGATCGTATTAAATGGCGGAGCAGGCTTGAGGGGCTATATGGCCTACTCCTGCTCCTATTTCTTATGTTCTTATGATGGCAAATCAAAGTGGTTAAATTATTTTATTACTATTTAAAGCAGTGTTTCTCAGTAATCTTTTCTTGAAGGTCACAATATCAACTAATGTTGTACTTGATGTACACTTTCTAGAAGACTACACCGAAGTGTGACGACACTGGATCTATAATTTATCGCATATTGACTTTCATGATTTCAATCATGGCAGTGTGGGCAGTTGATAAGAAAGCTAAAAGAAACTATAGGGACAAAGGCCGTGATTTCTCCACATGTTGTGGGATCGATGCAGCGGGGTTGTGGGCATATGGAAAACCCGCTCCCGACTTGAGCCTGTTCTCTCTCCCGAATCTTCCGGTGATTGGGCTTGTTAAACCTGCCCTGCATGCTTCCCGGCCAATTAAGAGGAAGCTGGACTGATGACATAATTTGATGATGCGTCATCAGCCGGTTTCTTTAAAGGGACCTTGGCCACAATGATTTTGACAGATTCTCTGTCAGCGTTCGACAGCACTGAGGAGCTGCAAACACTGACAGGCACCGAACAGAGGTGCACAGCTGCGCCAACTCTCTCATGACTCCCTCCAGATGCTTATGGAGGGAGTCACAGAACGCAGGGAGGTCCTCTTCCCTTCCCACGGGTGGAAGAGACCTCCCCAGGAGACCAACACAGCCTGGTTGCACATTGTACAGGAGAGCACAAGCAGGAATGTCGTCAGGAGGACCAGGCTGCAGTGATACAAACCTTTCAATGCTCTCAGTAGATCACGAAATGTTACTGCAAAGCCAAACTCAACCTCATCCTGCTGTGCCACTCATCACATCCCCATCACTCTGCCTTCCCTACCCTACCCCTGCACATCCTTACTCACACCAACTTACCTTGCAGCTCCACCCATCCCTCTAACTACATTATTACATCCCCATCTTATGAGCCACCACTCACACTCACCCTCATACCAACTTACAACACACAAGGGTAGGCACTTGGGTCCTTTAGCCAATGTTCATGTATAGTTAATGTTGATGTATTGTCAAATATTGAAATCTTTATTTTAAGCACTTTGCATTCTTGGACAGATTTGTGAGCACCTTTGGAAGTGACTTAATGAGTTGTAGTTAATGGTGAGACATAAGGGTACTTGCCACAATGGTGATGAGTGTGAAAGGAACGGGTTGGACATTGCAGGGATGCTTTATGGAGCTGGTGTGGGGTGGTGCCAACCTGGGCCATCATGTGGCAGTCAGGGTGCACAGCGCAAAGTGAAGTAAGTGTGGCCATGGTGAGGTGGCCTCCCGGGCAGCTACGTGGTCAGGTGCTGATGCCTGTGTACTGTGCAGCATCAGGTGATTGCGGAGAAGGTTGGTGTTGTTGGTGATACTGGTGTGCCTGGTGATGTTGGTGTTGGGCTGATCATGGTGGGATTCAAAGGACCAAGGTAAGATTTTTTAAAGGGCTGCTGGAATAGATGGCAGGTGAGGTTGAGATGACAGAAGGGATCTGTCAATGGTGAGAGAGGTTGCTCCAAGGAAGTGACAGTGAATAGAGAGTCTACTGCAAATACTTCCAACTGGCATACAGCTCAAAAGTCTCTTTCAAAACCTGAATATTTGAGCTTCTGACATTGGAAAGTGAACAGCTGTGAAATGGTAGCTTTTATACCACTTCTGCAGCTGTCAACTAGCTAAAGCAATGGAGAGTCACTGAAAAACCGACACACTTACCTGGCGTGAAACCTGTCCTGTCGCTTGCTGTCAGGTCTGCGATCCGCAGATATGACGGTTCAGAAATTCACAGAGAGGTAGATTTAGAGCGGGATCCTGATGGCCATTTTGACAATGGGGCCACCTCCAAATCCGCACTGGCAGGGCTGGGAAGATTATGGCACTGGTTCTATTAAATAGTTATATTTTAATCGGGCCCCTTTATTTGCTGTGTGTGAAAACTGGGTTTAACTCTGCCTCTAACTAGCTTTCCCTTCCTACCTTTTGCTGCAGAGTAAGAAAAGCAAACAGCACTGAATCTCACCCGGGATAGCTTCTGACAACTAGACAGAAATATATTGTGCAGAAAGTGCGTCAAGGTCCACAGGCGAAAGGGAGGCTGACCGAGAATTGTCCCTGGTCCATCCTATGAGTACCACTGATTTAAATTAATTAACTGAGAAGAAGAAGTTTTTTTCGGCAAGTATATTGGAAAGCTAGTTAGGAGATTTACTTTTGATTTTACAATCATTTGATTGATGAAACATTCGAACATATCTCTAAACTGAATGTCACCACATGCAAGATAACGGAAGTGCTTTAAAAAATCTATGAAATCCCTAGGGAGGTAACTTTACATAGGCTTATGATGATGTAAATGAATACCAGTATACTTCTTGCCTTCAGACTCCCAAAAACCACTTTGTTTAATTTAATAATACATTGTTGTGCTCCTAATTTTATGCTACATTATAGTTGTCATGCTTTTTGAATTGATTAGTGTTGTAGTAAGAACTGTTCTAATGGGAAAAAAAAGAAAGCATTGAAAAGGAATATAAATGACTCATGCAAACTCATACAAAACAAACCTTTTTACTGCTAATTAGTGACCAACCGCATAAGTACAGGACTGATATCAATGCAAATCCTGCAATTAATCTGTCAGCAAATGTACATTATGCCTGAGACCTGCTGGATTACAGTAACTGTCAAAGTAACAGTCTGACAATACTTGAACATGTTCCACATGCTCTGCCTAGCCCACAAAAAACCCTCCATGCATTCTACCTGTTCTCTATAGGCCCTCTTTGCACGGCAACTGGCGTAAATTTAAAATATACCGCAGTATATTTTGTTCACTTTGGTATGTTTGCTTATTCAGTGTGCAGGAGTTCTAAATATTTGTACATAAAGTGTGCAAAAAGGACCTTGATTTAAAAATGAGGACATTTACTAAACTGTATACAAAGTACACGTATGATATTGCGCTATATTGTTCTTTATGTAGTCTCCTGTATACTGTGCCAAATAATTTGTTTGCAAGTATTTCAAACAAATAGCCAAATTGACAAAATTAACAGCACAAAAAGGTAGGAAACAATGAAATGTAATGCCACTCATAAAAATATAGAGAGACTACAATGGATTCATGGGAGGGATTGTTTACCAGGTAGGTTTTTAGTCGAGGTGTTAGGCTGACACAAACTATAACGCTTGAATGGTTTATGATTTCTACTCTACAGATTAGATTACTGCTTTGAATTTGCTTACAGATACTGATTACTATGTATAACATACAGTTATTGAATTTATTTCTCTTATTATCTTGGTAGTCTGTTAGCTTAATGTGAAGGTTTTCCAGTGTCAGTGAAAATGGAGATGCCATGTGACCTAGATAAATGGATATTAATAATGTGGGACATGGAAATGTACTGGTTCATATGACAAGTTGTGCAGTATTAATTGCTTTGTTCATAGTAGGTTACAGGAAAATTCACTTTGCTGTATGCTACATTATTAATCCATCTAATGAATAGATGATTTGTTCTACCCCTAAAGTATTATATGTGGACCCAGTTCTGACCAAGGGCTGGATTTGACCAACCGAGGCGGGTAACATTGATGGCGGGACCCAGCCTCACTGCTGGCTCCAGCCCGCTGTGCAAAATGATTTCGTAAGAACATAAGAGCATAAGAATTAGGAACAGGAGTAGGCCATCTAGCCCCTCGAGCCTGCTCCACCATTCAACAAGATCATGGCTGATCTGGCCGTGGACTCAGCTCCACTTACCCGCCCGCTCCCTGTAACCCTTAAGTCCCTTATTGGTTAAAAATCTATCTATCCCTGATTGGGCTTGTTAAGCTCGCCCAGATGTTTCCCGGCCAACTGAAGGAAGCGGGTCTGATGACATCATTTGATGATGCATCATCAGCTGGTTTCCTTAAAGGGACCATGCGCAAATTTATTTTGCCAATTGTGCTGCCAGTATCGACAGCATACAGGTGCTGCAAACACCGACAATCACTGCACAGAGGTGCAGGGCTGCACCCAGGCTCTCCCATGACTCACTCCATACTTATGGAGTGAGTCACAGCACGCAGGGAGGTTCTCTTCCCTTCCATGGTGAGACCATCCCTGGTGTCCCGGGCACCAATGTGGTCGGGTGCTGATGCCCTGTGTCCTGATAAGCATCAGTTGATTGCAGAGAAGGTTGGTGTTGTTCTTGGTGCTGCTGGTGTGCCTGGTGCTGCTGGTGTTGGGGCTGATCGTGGTTGGATTCTGAGGACCAAAGTGAGAGAGTATAAAGGGCACCAATGCTAATGTAATAGATGGCAGGTGAAGTTGACATTGACAGAAGCAATCTGTCAATGGTGCGAGAGGTTGTTCCAATGAAGTGACAATGGATAGAGAATTTGCTCCAAACACCTCCAACCTGCACAAAGTTCAATCTGCCTTCCAAATGCAGTACGCACCAGCTTCTGAGCTTGGAAAGTGAACAGCTATGACATGGGACCTTTTTTAGCACATTTCCAGCTGTCAAGTAATGAAATGATTCCATGGCCATTCAACTCCCACACTGCTTACCTGACGTGATCCCCAAGCAGCGTGGACTCAATGGGCAACCTTTTAAACTCGGAAGGTGAGCTGGAAATAGTTCTTAATCCTTTGTTAACAAGGATTTGCGCCGTTTTTTTGGAGCAGGCCACTTTTTTTGGTCTAAGTTTTTAAAAAACCCACAGTTTCCCCAATCAATTTGCGTAAGTCAGTTACGGTTTTTTAGGTACGTTTTTTTCAGCCAAAGGGGGCGTGACCTTTCACCCGCGGCAATTCTGGCCATTTAGGCAAGTTTGGCCAGCTCAGAGTTACTCCAGTTCTTCCTAGGCCAGCGTATGTGACCTCTGCAAAAAACCTTCTGGAGAGTTAAAGAAATCGGTGCAGGTAAGGTCATCGGTGTAGGTAAGGAAATTGGTGTAGGTAAGGAAATCGGTGTAGGTAAGGAAATCGGTGTAGGTAAGGAAATCGGTGCAGGTAAGGAAATCGGTGCAGGTAAGGAAATTGGTGCAGGTAAGGAAATCGGTGCAGGTAAGGTCATCGGTGTAGGTAAGGAAATCGGTGTAGGTAAGGAAATCGGTGTAGGTAAGGAAATCGGTGCAGGTAAGGAAATCGGTGCAGGTAAGGAAATCGGTGCAGGTAAGGAAATCGGTGCAGGTAAGGAAATCGGTGCAGGTAAGGAAATCGGCGCAGGTAAGGAAATCGGTGCAGGTAAGGAAATCGGTGCAGGTAAGGAAATCGGTGCAGGTAAGGAAATCGGTGTAGGTAAGGAAATCGACGCAGGTAAGGAAATCGACGCAGGTAAGGAAATTGGTGCAGGTAAGTGCAGCAGATGCGTGGACAGCAGCAGCAGGAAAGGTAAGATAGAGTGGGGTGGGGGGAAGTCTTTCAGGTGCCATTAGGTGGGGAGACCGGGAGGGAGGAGGTCATTCAGCCTGGTATAGGGCGGGGGAGCGGATCGGGAGGCTGTTCGGCTTGAGCTAGGGGTGGAACCGGCAAGGCACTCAGAGCTGGGGTAGCAGGGGGGGAGCTCGGGGTGGGCTAGGAAGTAGACTGGCACGTCCTTCGGCCAGAGCTAGTGATGGGGGAGTGGGACCGGCACTGGCAAGAGGCTTGGGGCTCGGGGCCGGCGGGAGAGCGGGACCAGCACCGGCAAGGGGCTCGAGCAGGGCAGGAAAAGCAGACCGGGAGGCCCTTCGGCTTGGGATAGGGCCAGGGCTTGGCACCGGCATCGGGAGTTAAGTTGCTGCAATATATTTTAATGTGATTTTAAGTTGACGTAATGTGTTTTAATGTTTTGCGAGCTGGCTGTATGTTTCACTTTCCAGCCTGAGCCTGCATTGTGTCCCTGGTTACCGTGGCAACCTGATCTTTTTGACACAGATCAAGGCTCCACCCCCAAAACTAAAGGACACGTTAGGCTGGACCAAAATGGAGAAACTTAGAACATTTTTTTTTGCGTACTTTGGCCACCAAAAACGTAACTCTCAAGTACGCCAAAAATAGCTTTGGGGAAAATTGAGCCCCCCGGTCTTTATTTGATCCCCGGTTTATTTGCCATCCACTTGGTTCAAGCATTTCAATTTGATACGAGGTGCTGAGCTTCCTTCTCATTATCTTAACTTCATACCCACTGGAGAAACACTGCAGAATTGTTTCTTCTTTCAGATGATTATGCTCAACATTGCAAAGCAATCTTTAGCATCCCAGTAATACTTTAAAGAATATTGCGAGGGAGGTCAGATGATGTAATGCTTTATACTGACAGGAGCTGCATTTTCCACACAAAATTATTTGTGTTGTAGCCTCAACAAAACAATCAGCAACCACAGAATCTGTTGCGCTTTTGAGATGGTAAAATGAAAGTGTACTTAAATTTACAAACTAACTTTATATCTGTGCTGGCTCCAGACAATCTGTGATATCTTTGTGCTGCATCCATCATTTTTCTGTTTGAACTGTCTTTGGTAGAGACAAAATTGGATTGGAAATTGTGGAGAGACTATTTATTTTCTTTTTAAGTGACTCTGGGTCACATGCACAGATTTCTTTTGTGATCTCTGTGGGTGGAACAAAGTGGCTGAGATGTGTGCCACTATTGGGAAGAAAAAAACTTACTACCGCTGCAAATAATCTTTCAAATTGTCGTAGCTGTAGTGGTGTGAATCACATCAGCATCCATTATGGTTAATAGCTTTTCTCCTCTCCATATTTAATACTCTCAACTTTCAGCAAGAAGCCTTCTGGCAAGATGTGACTTCACATTTTCCCCTGATTCCACATGTCCTGACCTTGTGTGGCACCTCATTGAAGGCCTTCTTAAAGAACTAGCCAGAGTGCTTGATCTAGGTGATGTCAAGCAGCAGATGTGGAAACTAAACACCAAGGCCGAGAAATTCAATCACCCTACTCAATCACCCTACACACAACCAGTCAATAAAGGACAATTGGTAAGTTGTCAGAAACTTCCTTTTACAGATTTATACTGGCAGACCAGAGGCAGTCTTCTGTCAATTAGAACCATCAGTATAGGTAAACCTCGTAGACAACAAGTAAAATGTTTGTTTGTGTCCTAAAAGCATTTTTTGAGGATGTAACTAGCAGGGTAGATAAAGGAGAACCAGTGGATGTAGTATATTTGGATTTCCAAAAGACATTCGATAAGGTGCCACATGAAAGGTTGTTATGCAAGATCAGGGCACATGGGGTTGAGGGTAAGGTATTCACATGGATAAAGGATTGGTTAACAGACTGACAACAGAGAGTGGGGATAAACTGGTCATTTTCAGATTGACAGGATGCTTGGGCCTCAGCTATTTACAATCTAGATTAATGACTTCGATGAAAGGACTGAGTGCAATGTAGCCAAGTTTGCTGACAATGCAAAGCTAGGTGGAAAAGTAAGATGTGAGGAAGACACAAAGAACCTGCAAAGGGATATAGACAGATTAAGTGAGTGGGCATTGCGGGGCAGGTGGAGTATAATGTGGGGAAATGTGAGCTTATTCACTTTGGTAGAAAGAATAGAAAAACAGATATTTTTAAAATGGTGAAACACGATTAAATGTTGGTGTTCAGAGAGATTTAGGTGTCCTAGTACAGGGAACACAGTTAGCATGCAGGTACAACAAGCAATTAGGAAGGCAAATAGCATGTTAGCCTTTATTGCAAGGGGGTTGGAGTTCGGAAGTCTTGCTACAATTGTACAGGGCTCTGAAGAGACCTACGCACAGTTTTGGTCTCCTTATTTAAGGAAGAATATATTTGCCTTAGAGGCAGTGCAACAGAGGTCCATTAGATTGATCCCTGGGATCAGAGGATTGTCCTATGAGGAGAGATTGAGTAGATTGGGCCTATACTCTCTGGGGGTTAGAAGGACACGAGGTGATCTCATTGAAACATGTAAGATTCTAAGGGGGATTGACAGGACAGATGCTGAGAGGTTGTTTCCCTTGGCTGGAGAGTCTAGAACTACGGGGCATAGTATCAGGATAAGTCTTTTAAGACTGAGAGGAGGAGAAATTTCTTCACTCAGAGGCATGTGAATCTTTGGAATTCTCTGCCCCTATGTGCTATGGATGCTCAGTCATTGAGTATATTCAAGACTGATGTGGATAATTGGACTCCAGAGGAATCAAGGGATGTGGGGATAGGGCAGGAAAGTGGTATTGAGGTCAAAGATCAGCATGATCTTATTAAATGATGGAGCAGGCTCGAGGGGCTATATGGGCCAATCCTGCTCCTAATTCTTATGTTTTTATGTTCTTATGTGTCTTTGGCAAGGAAACCTCTAATGTTGTGATCCGTGCTTCGAGTGAAAGTGTTGGATCATTGTTGTTTCATATATTGAAGGGTTTAGGGAACTTTAGGCTCAAGTTTCGGCCTGAGTTGCTCCTTTTTTTTTTGGAGCAACTAGTTTAGAATGGAACATCTTAGAAATTGCAATTCTCGGCATTTAGTTTGCTCCAGTTGTAGTGAGTTAGAACAGTTTCATTTTAGAACAGATTTTTTTTTCAAAAGGGGGCGTGTCCAGCCACTCACGCCTGTTTTGAAAGTTTAAGCAACGAAAACTTATTCCAAACTAACTTAGAATGGAGTAAGTGTAGATTTTTGTACGCTCAGAAAAACCTTGCCTACACTTAGAAAATCAGGCGTAAGGACAAGAGATGGGGGGGGGGGAGTTTACAAACATTAAACACTTCACTTTTACAAATAAAGAGCCATCATCAACAATAAATGATAAATAAATCAATAAATCAACCAATAAATCAATCAAAAAAATTAAAAAATTAAAAATAAAAAAAAATAATAAAAAATCAATCAGTAAATAAAACATTAAGTTTCTACTCACCTACTGCAGCACCGGGAGCCCTCCAACAGCAAGCTGCGATGGGCCACCCCCCCAGTGTCTCTCTCTCTCGGTCTCTGTCAGTGTCTTTGTCTCTGTCAGTGTCTCTGTGTTTCTGACAGGGGGGCGGGAGGAAGGTGGGGGGAGAGGTGGGGGATGGGATGGAGGGGGATGAAGAGGATGGAGGGGGGATGGAGGGGGGAGAGGAAGGGCGGGGGATGGAGGGAATGGAGGGGGTAGAGGAGGGAGGGGGGAGAGGAGGGGAGAGAGGATGGAGGGGAGGGGGGTGCTGAACTGGAGGGAGGGAGGGAGGCTGAACGAGAGGGAGAGGCGGGGAGCTGAACAGGACGGGGTGGGGGGGGAGCTGAACGGGAGGGAGGGAGGGGTCGGGAGCTGAATGGGAGGGAAGCCCGAGTCCCGATCTTCAATGCCTGGGGAGCCCATTCAGCCAGGGCTAGGGACGGTGTTCTTCGGGCCCCTCCCACACAACCTGCACAGATTTGGGCTGCGAGGATCTACTGCACATGCGCGCACACTCTAGAGCGCATGTTCAGAGGTCCCGGCACAGTTTTGATCGCCGGGACCTGGCTCCGCCTCCCACACATTCTGCTGCGCTAGCGCCGAGAGCCCGGATCGACCAGACTGCAGGGAGAATACCAAGGTAAATAATAGGCGCCATTTCTGTTCTAAAAATTCAGCATACCACACGGAGGTGCGCTGTTCTAACCCTGGGGGGAAACTCTCTCTCTCTATTAAACTGTGTGCTGTTCATTTAGCAATTATATGTAAACAAAACTACTTAATGATTAGAGGATTTATCCAATGTGCCATTTGGAGAGAGAGAAGAATTCATACCTAGGTCGAATAATTGTTTACAATAACAACAACTTGTATTTATATAGCGCCTTTAACGTGGTAAAACTTCCCAGGGCACTTCACAGGAGCATCAGCAAACATAATTTGACACTGAGCCGCATAAGGAGATATTAGGACAGGTGAGCAAGAGCTTGATCAATACTTACTGTGATGCTGATTAGAAAAAGTTGCACTCTGGATTATAGGAAACATGTTTGCAAGAAAATATCTAGTGTAAAAGCCCCCAAACATGACCCACATCTAGAGCAGGGAACAATGAAGCAAAATTGCAATGGTTTCTTGATTAAAACGGTCATGTGTAACTTACAGGAGGAGAAACATGAGGGTTACATGTTTTGGGTTGCTGACAGTTTGAGTACAGAAGGATTACACAGAAGAGAAACCGAAATTTATCATGAATCTGCAATTGACACATGTTCAATTTTCCCAACTGCATTCCAGATATCGCTTTTTATGGGGTGAATCCATACAAGAACGTGTGGAAGAACAGAATCCTCCATGGATGTGGGGGTACACCCCTGTTCATGAAAAGGGGGGAGGGATAAAGCCGGCAACGACAGGCCAGCCAGCCTAATGTTGCTAGTGGGGGAACTTTTAGAGATAATAATCACGATAAAAATGAATTGGCACTTGGATAATTATGGGATAATAAATGTTTGTTAAAGGCAAATTGTGTTTAATTAACTTGATCGAGTTCTTGAAGAAACGGAACTGGTTGATGAGGGTAATGTGGCTGATGTAGATATGGTTTTTCAAAAGGCGTTTGATAAAGTACCACATGATAGATATGTAAGCAAAGTTAAAGCCCATGTGATTAAAGGGACAATTGGCTAACGAACAGAAAGCAGAGAATAATGGTGAACTTTTTTTTAGACTGGAGGGTAGAATACAGTGGTGTTCCCCCGGGTTCATTATTGGGACCATTGCTCATTTTGACATATATTAATGACCTGGACTTGGGTATATAGGGGGTGGAATTTGGTAGCGCCCTATTTGGGGCAGTAACTTTTCACTTTTAGAAACTTTAGCACCTGGCGAGATGCCTTGCCAAATTGTGTGAAATTCGGTGCTTTCTCCCCAGCAGTGAAAGGGTAAATGAGGCACTAATGGCCCCAGCTGGGTGCTGCAGGAACGCAATTCACATCCAGTTAAAAAACAGCTCTGGGCCCTGACTCCGTTAGGTGCATCGAGGAGGCTCAAGCACGTGGGGAGATCCCGTCCGAACTGACCCCCGTCCGGACGGAATTCCTCATCGGCGCCAAACCCCGGAACCTCCCTCGGGGGCCAGCGCCTCACAACTTGAGCCGCCTCGGGGAAATCCCCTCCGTGCCTTTCAGTTCCGCGCGGAGGGGTTTCCTGTACGGGCTGCTCCTGCACACCCTCAACTTTGCCATCCTCGCCGGCCGTCCGGACACGCCATGGCGTACCATCTTGCCGTCCGGAGGAGGCGGGGGTCCCCGATGGAGGGCACTCTATGCAGGGGTCCTCCCACTATTCATCGGGGACTTGGCCTGGAGGGTGGTGCACGGAGCAGTGCCGTGCAACAAATTTTTAAGCCGGTTCACGGACTCCCAGGCCGCCTGCAATTTCTGCGGTCTGGAAGAGTCCGTGTTCCATGTTTTTATGGAATGCACAAGGTTGCAGCCCCTGTTTTATTATTTGAAGGGGCTGCTCCTGAAATTCTGGCTGCACTTCAGTCCCACTCTCCTGATCTTTGGGCACCCTGTGCGGAGGGGAGCGGGTAGGTCCGAAGGCCTCCTCGTAGGACTGCTCCTGGGCACGGCCAAGGGTGCCATCAGCCGGTCCAGGCAGCGGGCGGTCGAGGGGGTCGTTCAACCTGACTGCCTGCCTCTCTTCCGCTCTTACATCCGGTCCAGGGTGTCCTTGGAGATGGAGCACGCGGTGTCCACCGGTACGCTCGCGGCCTTCCGCGAGAGGTGGGCACCGGAGGGACTGGAGTGCATCATCACGCCCGGCAACCAAATTTTAATTTGATTTTACGTTTTTAAGTTTAATTTGTTTTAATTGCCGGTGCTTTTAGTGTCCCCCTTCCCTCTTATAGTGGGCACTGGGGAAAATTGTGATTTTAGTGCCCAAAAAAAAAACCAAAAAAAGAAAAACACAAAAAAACAAAAAAAAAAGGGGAAAAAAAAAAAAGGGCCTTGTAAATGTCTGGAGTGTCACCCAGGTCGGGTGGCACCATTTAATGTTTTATGTTTTTGCAGGTGAACTCCAAAAGGAGTTTCACATCCAGTTACCCAATTTCAGCTGAGTTGCATTCAGCAATCAGCCTTCAATCCTTGACGCCAGCTCGATCTGCATGCTGTGACTCTCTCCATAAGCATATGGAGGGAGTCATGGGAGAGCCTGTGTGCAACTCTGCTCATTGTCATTGTTTGCAGCACCTCAATGCTGCAGAACATGAACAGCACAAATGTCAAAAGAAAATTGGCCATGGTCCCTTTAAGGAAACCGGCTGATGACATGACAACAAATTACAACACCAAACCCACTTCCTGTAATTGGCCAGGAAGCATGCTGGGCGGGCTTAACAAGCCCAATCAAGTGAATTTCATTTCAGACAGCGGGATTGAGCCAGCAGCGGGTTCAGCGGGCCACCGACGTCGCCCGCCACGGGTCAGAAAAATCACAGCATACGATTCTGTGCAGTGTAGGCTGGGGGTTCTGTCATGTATCTTACATTATTATATATAACTGTATCCTAACATGCTATACATGACTGTAATAAGATATGACCTGTAACCACCAGCATACCTTACCACCAGGGGTGCACTTGCAAGAGACAGGTTTATAAGGACAGGTCTCAGGCAAGTGCAGCACTCCAGAGCTGTGAAATAAAGGTGCAGGTCCAGAGTGACCTTGACTTCACGACATGCCTCGTGTGAATCTGTACTGAGGGGACAGGACTTTACAGTGGCGACGGGTTACGGGATTACAGAATCCACAGAATGGCGAACAACGGATCAGATGAAAAGTACAATGAGGGAGACAATTGGGTGGACTTTATAGAAAGGCTCCAGCAAAGCTTTGTAACCAAAGACTGGTTAGGCGACGATAAGGCAGACAAGAGAAGAGCCCATCTCTTGACCAGCTGTGGCTCGAAAACATACGCTTTAATGAAGGATCTGTTGGCACCCGAGAAACCAGCAAGCAAGTCGTTTGAAGAATTGAGCACACTGGTAAGAGACCACCTGAAGCCAGCGAGCAGCCTACACATGGCCAGACACAGATTCTACATCTACAGACACTGTGTGGGCCAGAGCATACCCGACTTCGTGGCGGAACTTCGGAGGTTGGCTAGTTTATGTGAGTTCTCCGATGAAGTGAGGAGAGAAATGCTGAGAGACTTTTTCATTGAAGGAATAGGCCACGCAGGCATATTCCGAAAGCTCATAGAGACCAAGAACCTGACCTTAGAGGCAGCAGCACTGGTTGCACAGACATTCTTGGTAGGGGAAGAAGAAACGAGGTTGATTTACAATGCAGGTACGACAACTAACGAAATATTGGAACAAGAAGTTCACAGCACTAAACAAGCTGCTACCCCCACACACAGACAAAACCGGGAGAACAGGCTCTCGACAGCAGGCAGAAGCCATCAAGGGCCACAGGAACGGCCGTTCACACCTCATCAACCCACAATGCGAGCAATCAACTGCAAACTGAAAGAAGCTCAAGAGAGATCAGCCAGACGCAGCTCATTCTTTGGGAACACTTTGAACAATGGAACAGGTCTGTGCTGGAGGTGTGGGGATAGGCACTCGTCAAGGGGATATTGATTTCAGCAGGCTGTTTGCAGAAATTGTGAATATACAGGGCATTTGGCCCGCATGTGCAAAAAAACGGCAGCTCGGCTGGTATACGAATCGGATGGGTCGGAAAGCGGACCAGAAGATGGTGGGGACAGTACCCGGGACACCGATGTACAGCGGGGGTCAACACGATCAATGGCCGCTGCTCCTACAACAGGACCCCTCCTATAATGATGATGGTCCTACTCAACGGGATATCTGTCAACATGGAGCTGGATATGGGAGCGAGTCAATCTCTCATGGGCGCTCAACAATTTGAACAACTGTGGCCGCATAAAAGAGACAGACTAAAACTCACAAGGGTCGACACCAAACTAAGGACCTATACCAAAGAAATCGTACCAGTCCTCGGCAGCGCCATGCTCTCTGTCACACACAAAGGGACGGTGAACCGACTTCCCCTGTGGATTGTCCCCGGAGACCCCCCAGCACTGCTGAGGAGAAGCTGGCTGGCAAAACTAAACTGGAAATGGGATGATGTCCATGCCATGTCATTAGAGGAACGGACCTCCTGCTCAACAGTTCTAAAGCGATTTGAACATCTCTTTCAGCCAGGTGTGGGCACTTTCAAAGAGGCCAAAGTCAAAATCTACATCACACAGGATGCTAGACCGGTCCATCACAAGGCCAGAGCTGTACCCTATGTGATGAGGGAAAAGATTGAACATGAACTAGACAGGCTTCTGCGGGAAGGCATTATATCACCTGTGGAATTTAGCGACTGGGCAAGTCCCATCGTCCCAGTCATGAAGCCTGATGGATCCGTACGAATCTGTGGGGACTACAAATCTACCATAAACAGAGTCTCCCTATAGGACCAGTACCCGCTGCCCAGAGTGAAGGACTTATTTGCCACATTGGCTGGAGGTAAACTTTTCTCAAAATTAGACCTCACATCTGCGTACATGACGCAAGAATTGACCGAGGAATCCAAGCTACTCACTACCATCACCACACATCGAGGCCTTTTCATGTACAATCGATGCCCATTCGGCATCAGGTCGGCAGCTGCCATATTCCAGCGCAACATGGAGAGTCTGCTCAAGTCCATCCCGGGGACGGTTGTATTTCAAGAC
Organism: Pristiophorus japonicus; assembly: GCF_044704955.1. Taxonomy (NCBI): domain Eukaryota; kingdom Metazoa; phylum Chordata; class Chondrichthyes; family Pristiophoridae; genus Pristiophorus; species Pristiophorus japonicus. Next base: position 185,528,390 of record NC_091990.1, on the reverse strand, counting down.
GACATACTTATCACGGGCAGGGACACCAACTCCCATCTCCGTAATTTGGAGGAAGTACTAAAGCGGTTGGATCGGGTAGGCCTACGAGTCAAGAAATCCAAATGCCTGTTTCTCGCACCCGAGGTTGAATTTTTGGGCAGAAGGATTGCCGCTGATGGAATCCGTCCAACAGAGTCCAAAACAGAAGCAATTCGCCTGGCACCCAGGCCCTGGAATGTCTCAGAACTGCACGCCTTTCTCGGGCTACTCAATTAATTTGGGAACTTTATGTAGAACTTAAGCACGCTGCTGGAGCCTCTCCATGTGCTACTCAGGAAGGGATGCGATTGGTTTTGGGGGGACGCCCAGGAACGCGTCTTCAATAAGGCACGCAACCTTCTGTGTTCCAACAATGTTTTGACTTTCTTTGACCCAGGTAAAAACCTAGATCTCACATGCGATGCGTCAGCGTATGGGGTCGGGTGCGTTTTGCAACATGTCAATAATGCGGGCAAATTACAACCCATAGCTTATGCCTCCAGGTCACTTTCGCGGGCGGAGCGCGGGTACGAAATGGTGGAGAAGGAGGCGCTTGCGTGCGTGTACTGTGTCAAAAAGATGCACCAATATCTTTTTGGGGCCAAGTTCACGTTAGAAACCGACCACAAGCCCCTCACGTCCCTCCTATCCGAGAGCAAGGCAATAAACACCAACGCCTCGGCGCGAATTCAACGGTGAGCACTCATGCTGGCGTCCTACGACTACACCATAAGGCACAGACCAGGCACAGACAACTGTGCCGACGCACTCAGCAGGCTACCCCTGGCGACCACGGAAGGGTCTGATGAACAGGACTGTGAGATAGTCATGGCAATCAATGCCTTTGAGTCCACAGGTTCGCCCATGACGGCTCGCCAAATCAGAGCCTGGACGGCCAGCGACCCCACGTTATCCTTAGTAAAAAGATGTGTCTTAACTGGTGACTGGGCAGAGGCTCGCGATGCCTGCCCTGAGGAATTAAAACCCTTTCACAGGCGCATGCATGAGCTATCACTACAAGCAGACTGCCTGATGTGGGGCAGCCGAGTAGTCATGCCTCTGCGAGGCAGAGAGGCATTTGTCCGGGAGCCCCACCGCGAGCACCCGGGGATCATTCTCATGAAGGCCAGAGCCAGATTCCACATCTGGTGGCCTGGTATTGACGCGGACTTGGAACTCTGCGTCTGCAGGTGCACCATTTGTGCCCAACTCAGCAAAGCCCTCAGGGAGGCTCCACTGAGCCCCTGGCCCAGGCCTACCAAACCGTGGTCGCGGGTGCACGTAGACTATGCGGGCCCATTCATGGGCAAAATGTTCCTCGTAGTTGTGGATGCATTTTCAAAGTGGATCGAATGCACCATTTTAAACTCGAGCACAACCTCCACCACTGTGGAGAGCCTCGCAACCATGTTTGCAATGCACGGAATCCCTGACACATTGGTCAGTGACAATGGTCCGTGCTTCACCAGCGCAGAATTCCATAACTTTATAATTGACCATGGCATAAATCACGTCAAGACGGCACCATTCAAGCCGGCCTCCAACGGCCAGGCGGAGAGAGCAATGCAAATCATTAAACAAGGCATGCTTAAAATCCAAGGTCCCACACTGCAGGGTCGCCTGTCGTGACTGCTGCTGGCTTCCAGATCTCGTCCACACTCACTGACTGGGATCCCCCCCCGCGCAACTGTTGATGAAAAGGACTTTAAAAACAAGGCTCTCATTAATCCTCCCAGACATGCACGAAATCGTTGAGGCAAAGCGCCGTAAGCTGACTGAGTACCATGACAGAAATTCGAGGGGGAGATGGAATGAGATAGGGGACAAAGTGTTTGTACTAAACGATGGCAGGGATCCCAAATGGCTTGTAGGGACAGTAACGGGCAAGGAAGGAAACAGGCTACTGGTAGTACAAATGGACAATCGCAAAACCTGCCGGAGGCATGTAGACCAAGTCAAAAGCAAATTTACCAACAACACTGCGGAACCAGAGGCAGACCACAATGTGGAACTCGCACCACAACTGGTGGACAGACAGAGGGAACAACCTGAGGAAAGGGCAATCCCAACAGACAGCCCAGGCGAGTCAACAACAATCACACCAATCGAAACAGACAGCCCAGGCAAGATACCAGCAACAACACCCAAAGCAAAACAGACACCAAGGCAAACAACTGAACCACAACTCAGACACTCCACGCGAGAGTGTAGACCACCTGATAGACTGAACCTATAAAGACAATAAGACCTTGGGGGAGGGTGATATCATGTATCTTACATTATTATGTATAACTGTATCCTAACATGCTATACATGACTGTAATAAGATATGACCTGTAACCACCAGCATACCTTACCACCAGGGGTGCACTTGCAAGAGACAGGTATATAAGGACAGGTCTCAGGCAAGTGCAGCATTCCAGAGCTGTGAAATAAAGGTGCAGGTCCAGAGTGACCTTGACTTCACTACATGCCTCGTGTGAGTCTGTACTGAGGGGACAGGACTTTACAGGCTGTTCAAACAGACTGCTGTCTTCCAGTAAGCAATAAGCAATTTCAATAAGTTAAGAGTCTGATAGGATGGTTATTGTAAGTGGAAATAATGCTTAGTACTATGCATTCTTGAAATGTGTGTTAGGCTCCTCTTACCTTGCCTGACCTGATAAGTCCATTAAACTTTACTGACTGGCTGTGTGTGGGGTGGTTGAGTTGGCACTGGCTGTCCTAGCTATCTACGCTATTGTCTCTGGGCGGTTTCCCTTGGGGTTCTGCATTGCTCCATACTAAAGGGGCTCTCCGTCCTTTCCCTCACTTCTTGCCATCCATGGGCATGAGATACCCGTCTTCAGCTGCTGCAGGCCTTAAAATCCCGCAGTAAATCCCTCAATAGCTAATTTACATAATTTCCGATTCCCGGAGCATGTGAAAAATATGACCCTGGAAATTACGGCACAGTTCGCACTTAGGATAGCAGAGTGTGACTCTCACTCTTCCCCAGTTCCAGTCAGGTTTGTATCCAATCAGAAAATCCAGGCATTACTATCTATGCTCACACTTGAACAACAGCCATTTGTATGAGGTAGTGAAGTAATGCAATGTGTGTGGGACTGTACTGCAGAATGGATCTACACCTTTGGCGGGCTGAAATTGGGAGTATGCCATTGAGGATTTTTATATGTAAATGCAAATCCAGCCTTTCTGTGATGTCTAGCTTTACATTTATCAAAGTAGGTCCCTATTGGCTTGCTTTCATGTTTCGAAGCCTTTGGCCAATATTCTATTAGGAAAATGAAAAGGCCTTTACCAGAATCAGCAGAGAATGCCAGTGTTTAAATGTTTCCATGATTTGCATTGATGTGAAACAGCTGTGACTACTAGAGACAACCTATCCTTAAAGTATTTACTAACAATTACTATCACAGTACAGTGCACATGCACTAAATATCCACCAGTGTTTGTACACTAATTGACAGGTTGTAGTCATCTGTGCATTGTACCACAGTCCAATCCCAGGGATCCATGAGGGCGATTTGTTGGAGTGCTGACTACATCAAAGAAAATGTTGTCAGAGTGCTATAAACTTCAAACACTGTCCCATCACAAGGCTAAAACTTCAGATTGTTGATCATAGTAATAACCTCATGTTGTTTGGCTATTGCAGTCACTACTGACCCAGAGGTGCTCATTAGCGTTGCTTCTCCTGGGCCAGTAATGAATACCTTCGGGGAGGTAATGCCAATGAATGTTCTCATTATGATGTTGCTCCTTCGTTTACGTGCCAAGATGTGGAGTGATTTCCTTTTAAGATCTCTGAAGTTTCACACTTCTCAGCCAGTTGCTTGTTACTTTAAAAGTGCCAGCTATAAACCGTCACTTTGTTTGCCAACATCTTTATTAAATTAATGGCAAACAGCAGTAAATAATAATAAGCAATTTTATTAGCTAGATTACACTAAGTTGCTAGCAATTTAGAAGATTCCTATTCCAGTTTCACAGACTCTCCTTTTTAGTGTGATTTGAACAGACTGTCTCTTGAGCTGCTCTGTGTTAACCTGTGTTCACCATTGTTAATCAACTGCTGCCGTGGCCTCTCTGCTCCGAACAAAAAGAAATCAAACATAGAAGTTGCTACCAAAGATGATGAAAGATAAGAGCAGAAGAAGTCATGAGGAATATTGCAATGGTTAAGCTAGATAGAAAGGAGAGACGGCACAAAACGAGCCAAAGTTAAGGAGGACAAGACCCTGGGTCCGGGAGGATTGCAGCCACAGATACTCAAAGAAGCTAGGGAAGAGATAGCAGAGGCCTGAGTATTCATATATAAAAATTAAATGGAAAAAGGAACAGTGCACTGGAGAACAGCAAATATCATTCATATATTCAAAAGGGGAGATAGAACTATCCCACGGAACTCTAAGTTAATTAATGTCAGTGGTAGGAAAGATACTAGAATCTTTGCTAGAAGATCAGATAACAAAAAATCTCGATCAGAGTATATCATAATAAATAGAGAGCATGGATTTCTAAAAGGAAGGTCATGTTTAACCAACCAGTTTGAATTCTTTCAAGAAAGAACAAAAAGGGTGGACACAAACAATGCAGTGGCTGTGGTATGCACGGGCTTTCAGAAGATCTTCGATAAGGTACCACACAAGGGACTCAAAGGTCTGGGTGTGTGGAGTCGGGGTTACGTTACAGAATGGATTGAAAGATGGCTACAAAACTGAAAACAGAGGGTAGGAATTAAGAGAAGTTTCTACATAAGTGATTGGTATTCAGAAATTGGAGGTATGGTGTTGAAATTTGCAGATTAAACCAACTTGGGGCGGTGGGAGGGGTATAACTAATAATGCACAAAATACAGGAAGACTGGGCGAATAAAGAATTTCGGAGGAATTTCTTAACACAGAGAGCGGTGAGAGTGTGGAGCGCATTGCCACATGGAATGGTTGAAGCAGATAGCATTGCTTCATTTAAGGGGACGCTTGATGCAAACATAAAAGAAAAGGTAGACTTACATTTACAACTTTCACAAACTCACGACATCCCAAAACGCTTTACAGCCAATTAAGTATTTTTTTTTGTGTTTTGTTCTAAATTAATTCTGTTGTCTTTTGTTAGTGACAGCTGTGGCTCAGTTGGTAACAATCTCGCCTATGGGTCAGAAGGTTCAAGTCCTACTCCAAAGTCTTGAGCACAAAATCTAGGCTGACACCCCCAGTGCAGTACCGAGGGAATGCTGCACTGTCGGAGGTGCCACCTTTTGGATGAGACGTCTGCTCTCTCAGGTGGACGTAAAAGATCCCACGGCACTATTTTGAAGAACAGCAGGGAAATTAATCCCCAGTGTCCTGGCCAATATTTATCCCTCACTCAACATCACAATAAAGGCAGATTATCTGGTCATTATCACATTGCTATGTGCAAATTGGCTTTTTAAAAATTAATTCATGGGATGTGGGCGTCGCTGGCAAGGTCAGCATTTATTGCCCATCCCTAACTGGTGGTGGTGAGCCGCCTTCTTGAGCTGCTGCAGTCCATGAGGTGAAGGTACTTCCACAGTGCTGTTGGGGAAGGAGTTCCATGGTTTTGACCCAACAACGATGAAAGAATGGCAATATATGTCCAAGTCAGAATGGTGTGTGACAAGTTTCCTACATTACAACAGTGACTACACTTCAAAAGTACTTCATTGGCTGTAAAGCACTTTCGGATGTCCTGAGGTCATGAAAGATGCTATATAAATGCAAGACTTTTTTAAATGCAGGAAACACAGCAGCCAATTTGCGCACAGCAAACTCTCACAAACAGCAATGTGATAATGACCAGATAATTTGTTTTAGTGATGTTGGTTGAGGGATAAATATTAGCCAAGACACCAGGAATAACTCCCTTGCTCTTCTTCAAATAGTGAGAGGTGATCTTTTACGTCCACCTGAGCAGTCAGACACAGCCTCGGATTAATGTCTCATCTGAAAGATGGCACCTCCGGCAGTGCAGTACTCCCTCAGTCCTACACTGGAGTGTCAGCCTATTTTACTTTATTGGGAAACGTGGATGCTGGTCCAAAGAAGGTCTAAATTTGAGAAGAGCAGGAGAGAAGATGCACAAACTGGCTGCCGTGTATCATACATTACAACAGTGTCTGCGCTTCAACAGTACTTCATTGACTGTAAAGCGCTTTGGGATGTCCTGGGGTTGTGAAAGGCGTTATATAAATGCAGGTCTTACTATCTTTTTAGAACAAGAAATAGTGCTCAGGTGACACCAACCTGGTGGTTTGAAATGTGTAATTGTTGGAGGTAGTGAAAGCTGAAGCAGGTTAGGAGTTCCACATTGTTGATATACTGGGAAAGAATGAAATAATGTAGGTAATTGTGCTACGGCTTGATTTCAAAGCAGTGAGGATGCAAGGACAGGAAAATGTTAGGTTGTGCATTTAGAACTTGAGAGGAAAGTTCAGAGCAACAATGATCATAGTAGACAAAAGGGAAATAGTGAGGGATAAATATTGGCCAGGACATTGGGGATTAATTCCCCTGCTGTTCTTCAAAATAGTGCCATGGGATCTTTTACGTCCAACTGAGAGAGCAGGTGTCTCATCCAAAAGATGGCACCTCCGACAGTGCAGCATTCCCTCGGTACTGCGCTGGGGGTGTCAGCCTAGATTTTGTGCGAATGCTGGAATCTGGAATAAAAACAGAAAATGCTGGAAATCTCAGCAGGTCAGTTCTGACGATGGGTCACAGACCCAAAACGTTAACTCTGCTTTCTCTCCACAGATGCTGCCTGACCTGCTGAGATTCCCAGCAATGATCATGGTGTTAGTGATTAACATGGGGACGTGCAAGAAAGATTGGTTGGAGAGTTAGATTGGAAGCTCGGAGGCTAGAGGGGAGAGGAAGATCAGCTTCTTTTTTTCTTGTATCATGATGTAAGCTGAGGATAGAGCTGCTTTGTTATTTTCTTAGCAATCAGCAATGAAAAGTTGGGGAATTATTTGCTTAATAACACAGATGGTCTCATCAAATAGTAGCAACCTATAATGTACGTTATGATACCAAGCATACAAGCTTCAATACAAGCTGGCATTAGCAGTTCATCTCATTCTCACCTTGTGGCAGCTGAGCCATTGTTTACCACCTTTTCTATTTAGTGTTAAAATATTATCTGCAGAGCTATGCAGTATTGCACAAAGGTAGCAGATGATTTTAGCTGGCAATTTTAGACCAATCATCCTGTTTTCTTATCTCTTGATAGTAAGTCAGCATGCTGATGCTGGGCTATAACAGTTTTTATTACTGCAGTCATCGTTTCAATTAGTATCCCTTTTACTGGCCTAGGTTACAGTTAGAAACTATAAAAATATTAACTAGGCAGCATTCGGTGGAATTGAAAACTCCTGCTTCTGCAGTTTTCTTCCCATGTGTGTTGACTGAGGATAAGGAAATAAATGGACCAATTTAATGATGCTAGTTCATGCATTGCAAAGTGGAATAAGTAAAGGGCACAGAGCATGGAAGAGAATTGTAGACAATATTCTGGAATTGAATGAAATAGTTGTGTAGCGGTGCGTTGAACCTGAGGCCACTGCGCCCTGTTGTGAGACCAAGAATAAGTCAAGTGAAAAAAGTCAGAGACAATAGAATATCTGGGAGTTCAAGAACAAGACAAGTAACAACAATAACATCTTCATTTATGTAGCACGTTTAACAATAATTATTCTAAGGCTCTTCACAAATAGAAAAAGGAAGGTTTGGAGGGGTAAGCAAACATTCGGTAAAGAGTTGGATTTTGAGAAGGTTGATAAAGGAGGATTGGCTGAGGGAGGGAATTTCAGAAAGTAGGACCAGGTGGCTGAAGGCTTTGTTGCCATTGGTGGTGTAAAGTGTGTGTATGGGGGGGAGGGGAGGGGGTGGGTGGGGGGGGAGTCAGCGGAACAGAGTGCTCGGGGGAGGTGGTCATAGGATTTCAGGAGATTGGGATGGGTCCATGGAGGGATTTAAAGACAAGGATGAAGATTTTAAATATAATGCACTGGGGAATATGGAGCCAATGTAGGTGAGTGATAATGGGATGATGGACAAACAGGACATCATTTTAGACAAACTGGAATTCATGGAGGAAGGGAGCGTATTGGAGTATGGAGCTAACAAAGCATGTATGAGGGTTTCAGCAGTGAATAGACTGTGACAGGGACAGAGGAAAGCAATATTGCCGAGCTGATATAAATTGTCTTTGATTATTATAATGAGGCTGGGAGCCTCATATTTACAGGTTGGCCGTGGATAGCTGGATTTCCCAGGCCTCGGGAAACCCGGCAGTTCAAGGGAGGTGAGGATAGCTTCAGGGGAAAGATGCCTTTACAGCACTGTTTATGGGGCAGGAGGAGCAGGAATGCTTCATCCTGGCTCCCGAAGTTTACCTGCATCCTGGGCATCACACTATCCCCTGGGAATCTCCCATCCAATGATCCCCTTCGGGATTGGAACTCCCACCACCTGGGATCGGACCCACCCTGGGGTTGGAGATCGGACACCCCATGGATCAAACCACCCCACTGCGGTCAGGGATCGGACACCCCTGGGAATTCCCCCCCGCCCCGCCCTTTGGGAGCCAAGCCTTCCAGGCAGGGATTCTGTTAAAAGAGAAGATGCACGCTGTGGAGTTAAAACTTCAGGGTTTTCCGACCAAAACTCTGCCCCCTGTTCAGAAACCTGCCCCTGTCAATATCAGGACATGTGTGTCTCAGTGAGGATTATTCAATCTGATTGGTTAAAGAGCCTCACTGTTGCTTGAACTGTTCACATACGCCACACACAGATCCCCTGTAGAGGGTGGGGCACTGAATCAGACACCCGACGACAGCAAGTCTCCGTGCAAAAGCCCGACATTCCTTTGCCGCTGACTGCAAAATCCGGGCCTACATTTTCTGAATATTCACAAAAACCCCAAACTCAAAAATGAAATAAAATGATGCTAATATTTGAAAAAGACAAAAATACAAGTATTGTTACAGTTATTCCATCTCACTCTCTGCTTTTTCTTGCGCACAAACACAAGGCAAAGAATCTAGTATTGTTTCTATCAATATAAAATGCTCAAGCTGCTGTTTTTCTATCGAGCTTGGAAGGATGTCTTGTCAGAAATAAGCTTCCCTGGAGGGAATTGTAATGGTTACCTCCAGAGCTGGAGGCAGGCAGACAATGGGAGTAAATGATTGAGAATTAATTGGTGCAATTAACATTTTGTGATTATTAGTATGGATGATCAATACACTATGCTAATAATAAGATTGATGTTTGGTAGAAACGACCAAAATGTGTTTTTTTAGAACAAAAGTGGAGAAGCGATTTGGAGGTCATTGACGTTCTCTATTTGTAGACGTATTGTGGCCCTAATGGCAAAAAATAGCAATGCTCTCAACACTGCAGGCTTTCTTATTTGCGGATTGTGACATTCTATAGATTGCTTATGTTTCTGTGGGGATTTTTTATTTTGTACAAATAACTGATGGAAGCATTGTAATGCTCAGCCACACTTATCACTGTCAGTATTCTGCAAATCCTAGAGAGTGACAGAAAGAAAATTCTTGTATCTCCTTTAATATATCTCATAGAATGTACCAAAATGTCCCACATACAACAAATTACTTTGAAATGCAATCCTTGTTTCTACTGTGATATATTCTTACTACATCACTAATAACCACACATACACACAGGATGACTCCAACAGAAAATGGTCATCATGTGACCTTGCCACATGATCCATGATCCTTTATTATTTACATCAGTAGTTGCATTACATCAGAAGTTCACTAGGTGGAGCAGTAGTCCACCAGGGGGAGTTCTATTAAACCTACATAGGCAAATATGACTGCTATATTGTGCACAGCAAGGTGTCTCAAACAGCATTAGAAACAGAAATCTATAGTGCAGAAGGAGGCCATTTTGGCCCATTGTGTCCGCACCGGCCGACAAAGAGCTGCATGGCCCTTGGTCAGCAGCCCTAAAGGTTAATCATTTTGATGATTGATCAGTTAATGCATTTTTGGTTGTGTTGCTTCAGGCAAGAGTATTGGCCAGGCACCCTACCAAAGATTAAAAAGACGGTCCTTGAAATAAAAGGCATTCGATCCTGGTTTGCCGTGTTGAATGCTGGGGCATCCCTGCTACCTAAGTAAACAGGGTGGAAACTGGTGGAACTGGGATTACCCATCCCCCACCCTCCCCCAGAACAGAATCAGCTCTCCGGAGTGTATCCAAAAGGTCTATGCAGTGTATGTGACACAGCTTCACACACCACTTCTCCTGCCCGTGGAACTTTCTTCAAACAGTATCATCATCTGGCACTCCACTATCTGTACGTAGAAAGACAAATGCAGAGTTAAGCATCACTGGCTAAAGCAAGTCACAGGAGCATGTATTAAACTAATGCCAACCTTTGACTTGCCCATTGCTAGCCAATAACAACTTCACTCGATCTTTCTGAGCTCCTGGTGTTCTTGAGATATCTGTCCTTGATACTTGTCCATTGTGCACCCCTATTGTTATTGCCACAAAGCAAGACTCTTCACGCTAGTCTGACGTTTATTTAAACCCCACATCAAATGTGACTGCAATTAGAGGACAGATCGATTTTGAAGAGGTTTAGCAATGCTCCAAAGTGAGAAAGTAACCAGTAAAACCACATCATAATGACATTATGTGATGTAAATGATGTACATCATGTATTTATCAACAACAGGATAAACTTTCCTTACACAAAAGCAAAATACTGTGGATGCTGGAAATCTGAAATAAAAACAGAACATACTGGAATCACTTAGCAGGTCAGGCAGCTTCTGTGCAGAGAAAAACAGAGTTAACATTTAAGGTCGATGACTTTTCATCAGAACAGAACTAAACTTTCCTTACAGCTTTACAGGGAACAGATTTCCACTGTAACAATTTCATACCAATCATATTCAGAAACACAGATACAACTGGGACACATTCCTTTCTGCCTTACTCAGAAACATGTCTCTTCTCAAACTACACAATCTGTTATTCTTCTCAAAAGCCCCAGTACTTAAAACTTACCAGAAAAAACTGGGCCCGAAATTCTGGTCGGAGGATTCCTTCGGACGAACGACTCTGACCCGAGAATTTTTAATGAAATTACCTGGTGGTCTCAGAGGGGCTGCGATTCCGGTGGGGGGCTTTCTTTTCCTGTGCTTCAGAGCACACCCCCAGTCCGCAAGGTTCGCACGAAGAAGGTGCAGTCACATATGACTGGACAACCAATCACGGTACAGTATTCTCATTGATAGCATTCCGTACGGGCCCGGCAAGACCGGAATTTACTGTCAATTTTATTCAAATCATTGAGAAAAAAGTGTAAACGGAATGTACTGGAGAAATGTTTTCATGCTTGGAGCTGTTGTCGAACATGTGTCAACTCAGGAAAGGAGGAGAAAATTGGAAGAAAAAAAGGGTGAAAAGATGCCAATTAAAAGAGTCAGTGAAAGACACTGAGAAATGAAAGAGCTGAAGAAAAAGAAAAGATGAGTGGGACCACATAGCACAGCAGGTTAGCACACTGTGTGGGCAATGCTACGGTTCACACTGGTAGGCGTATAGGGCATTTCTTGTTAAGTTTGTGATTCAGGCATGTTGGTGGGTTGGAATGGAACAAGATTTACTGGGTGTCCAAAGTGTCAATGCACTGAAATAGAGAAACAAAAAGGTTGAGAGGGGAACAAAAGTAATGAATAATAAAGATGAAAATTAGAATTGTTGTTGAAGAGAAAGAGCAAGTTGGAAAAACATGTTTATATCATTAGGAGGTGTAATCATTATAGAAAGAAAAAATGTATGAGAGTAAATGAGACTGACAAAGATATGCCTAACTATGGATTTTGCAAGTCCAGCTTGTTTAAATCGTTAGTGCAGTAAGGACCATGAAAATGTGCTGTTACCTGCATTTAGTCTTGATTAGCTAAGATCTCCCTCATTAATCTCTGTTAAAAATAAATTAGTATTTGTACAGTTAGAGCCTATGCATCAATTAACTTTGTTCCGGATTTTGTGGTTGTGAAGAAACTTGCTCTTTAATAAAATGCTGTTTGTTCTGTAACTGCTCGGTTATTTTAATATGTACAGAATGGATAATTAAACCTGTGAGAATCTGCAATAATAACACACACAGGTGAATAGTAGCTTAAAGGAAAAGCTAACTCTACAGGTAATTACTGTGAGTGCAAAGTGCTAACCCCTTGGTGTGTTCCAGGTGGTTACTTTTTAATTAACATCTGTGAGAAGTCAGTATTTGAAGGGCTCCGCTGCAGAGCTAGTCATCTTTTTTTGTATCACCAATCTTTCTTTCTTAATACATTGACTCCTTGCTGGGTTACAATTCCACAGGCAGTGGTTACTCTTCAGTGCCTTGTCAAAGTGCTGTCACTCATGTGTGAGCATTAGCAAACTATTTGACTGATGGGGCCTCACAGTCAAGCCTGATGATGTCTTCACTAGGCATCATAGGAACATAGGAGCAGGAATAGGCCATTCAGCCCCTTGAGCCTGCTCCGCCATTCAATGAGATCATGGCTGATCTGTACCTCAAATCTATTTAACCGCCATAACCCCAGATCCCTTGATACCCTTATCTAACAAAAACCATCTGGCATTTCTGAAAAAAAAAAGACAAAATATTGTGGTGTGCAGTTTGCCAGCCATATTATGTGTACAATAAACCCAAATAAGATTCAGGTATAAAACAAGTTCATAATAAAATCAAAAGACCAGGTATTAAAGTAAAGGAGTGGGAAAACAAAGTGTCAGACATATTGCAGAACGTTTGAAGGGAGTCGAGACTCAGTGTTTTCATTACAGAGCCATTCCCAAGAAATTCAAGGCCTTTCATGTTTTCTTCAGGGTTAACTGAAACTTTGCTAGAACTATCACTTTGAAATAACTATAACATTAAACGTATTACATTTGGATATAAAATGAGGAGGGAGAAGCTTAGGTTACCACAAATAAACACGCACAAAATTCTAATTTACCAAATCCTTTCCTCTTTGTTCCTAATTATATAGAATTCCTGATCCAGATATAAAACTTCAATCTGTAATCCGATTCAAAGCATCAAATACTCTCCAATTATTTGTATTTCATTGCTCAGTGTGCTGCATGTTATCAGTCCAGCTCTCAAAGGATCTCTTTTCTGCACTAATGACTTATTTTAAAACATCATATTTTATATCATTAAGCATTTTAATTTAGATTCAGTTGCAACATGAATGATTTAAATGGGCTGATATTAAAAAGGTGGCCAATTTGTAATATTTATAAGGAGTCTTGAAATCCTGATCAGTTCATTAACAAGGCAGAAATGCTTTTATCAGAACTCAACTATACTTAAATTAAGGGAAATGGTTTGATGATTCAGAATGCAATGATAATATGCGGAATAATATAACATTGATTTTTTTTCGATTGACCTGGAAGAAATTATGTACAGGGTGCAAAGTTGTCAATTATTTTCAAATTTGTCTTGGTTTTACTCAATGTGGAACTCTTCAGGGATAAGAGTAAAAGAAAGGTATTGATATTTCTTTATTTCTTTGTGGTCAGTGATTCCATTTTGACCTTTTGCAAAAAGTCAGTACAGAGTACCTGCTTAAAAAAGAAACAAGAGCAATATTATGGTCCTGAAGCACAGATTTATAATTGCTATAGATTTAAGTCTTAAGGATATGAACTATGCTGATTAAAGAATAGTGCTTATTTTATAGATGTAGCCATTACTTGGAGACTGCAATTATCACTGTCAAAATCTTACCAAAGTGTTACCTTACCACGACAAACCTGTGGATTAAGTATCTATGTTGGTGGAATGTGAGCTTCAGCCGAGGGCTGAAATAGTATGAAGCTGTCTGAACTTCGCAACCAGGAAACCCAGGCCAACCAGGAGCCCTGTTATAAACACTCTTCTTTCTCCTTGTATTATTCATTCTCACCGCCCTCACAGAGGGAGGGACAGGTTGATAGGCAAAGGAAATGGGGGTATAGAAAAGTGTAAACTTCAAGATTTGTTTGAGGTCTTTAAAATAATAAAAGGATTAAACTTGGTCCAAGTGGTTAGACTATTTGAGCTGGACAGGTTACAGAGGACCAGGAGTCATAAGTAGAAGTTACATAGCTGTAGAACTAGGGCCCCACTTCTCCCCAAAGAAGAAAAATGGCCTGTTTTTTTAGGCCCCTCAGCACTGAAAATAAAAATGCGTAGTTTCCTCACCATATGTGCACCCTCTGGAGCCAGCGCTACCCGATCCAACTCTGCAGGGCGGGGCCTCCAATGTGCGCTGAAACCGCATGCAAGGAAAAAAAAAAATGTTTTAACCCACAGCGCATGCGCAAAAACTAGTCCCATCTGCACATGTGCAGTAGAAAGTATAAAAAAGAGCACGTGTGGGGACTGTGTGGATCACCATTGAGGACCCATTGGTGGCAGAGGTGGATTCGCAGGTAGGGAATACAGCTTTGTTCACAAGGTGGCTGCAATGGAAGGGCACAGAGGCGGCGAAAGGGCCAGGAGAAGGGGAAACTGTAAGGGCGAAGAGATTTTGCACGGATGAAATTAAGTGCCTGGTCGACTTAATCGAGAGTAGAAGGGGAGTTCTTGTGAACAAGAGGAGCTTCGGAAAAAATAATCTTAAACCGTCTGTGTAAAGTCCTGTCCCCTCAGTACAGATTCACACGAGGCATGTCGTGAAGTCAAGGTCACTCTGGACCTGCACCTTTATTTCACAGCTCTGGAATGCTGCACTTGCCTGAGACCTGTCCTTATATACCTGTCTCTTGCAAGTGCACCCCTGGTGGTAAGGTATGCTGGTGGTTACAGGTCATATCTTATTACAGTCATGTATAGCATGTTAGGATACAGTTATACATAATAATGTAAGATACATGACATCACCCTCCCCCAAGGTCTTATTGTCTTTATAGGTTCAGTCTCTCAGGTGGTCTACGCTCTCGCGTGGAGTGTCTGAGTTGTGGTTCAGTTGTTTGCCTTGGTGTCTGTTTTTCTTTGGGTGTTGTTGCTGGTATCTTGCCTGGGCTGTCTGTTTCGATTGGTGTGATTGTTGTTGACTCGCCTGGGCTGTCTGTTGGGATTGCCCTTTCCTCAGGTTGTTCCCTCTGTCTGTCCACCAGGTGTGGTGCGAGTTCCACATTGTAGTCTGCCTCTGGTTCCACAGTGTTATTGGTAAATCTGCTTTTGACTTGGTCTACATTCCTCCGGCAGGTTGTGCCATTGTCCATTTGTACAACCAGTAGTCTGTTTCCTTCCTTGCCCGTTACTGTCCCTACAAGCCATTTGGGACCCCTGCCATAGTTTAGTACAGACACTTTGTCCCCTATCTCATTCCATCTCCCCCTCGAATTTCTGTCATGGTACTCAGTCAGCTTACGGCACTTTGCCTCAACGATTTCGTGCATGTCTGGGAGGATTAACGAGAGCCTTGTTTTTAAAGTCCTTTTCATCAACAGTTGCGCGGGGGGGATCCCAGTCAGTGAGTGCGGACGCGATCTGCATGCCAGCAGCAGTCGCGACAGGCGACCCTGCAGCGTGGGACCTTGGATTTTAAGCATGCCTTGTTTAATGATTTGCACTGCTCTCTCCGCCTGGCCATTGGAGGCCGGCTTGAACGGTGCCGTCTTGACGTGATTTATGCCGTGGTCAATTATAAAGTTTTGGAATTCTGCGCTGGTGAAGCACAGACCATTATCACTGACCAATATGTCAGGGATTCCGTGCGTTGCAAACATGGTTGCGAGGCTCTCCACAGTGGTGGAGGTTGTGCTCGAGTTTAAAATGGTGCATTCGATCCACTTTGAAAATGCATCTACAACTACGAGGAACATTTTGCCCATGAATGGGACCGCATAGTCTACGTGCACCCGCGACCACAGTTTGGTAGGCCAGGGCCAGGGGCTCAGTGGAGCCTCCCTGGGGGCATTGCTGAGTTGGGTGGACCTTCAGACACAGAGCTCCAAGTCCGCGAGAATACCAGGACGTGGAATCTGGCTATAGCCTTCATGAGAACGATCCCCGGGTGCTCGTGGTGGAGCTCCCGGACAAATGCCTCTCTGCCTCGCAGAGGCATGACTACTCGGCTGTCCCACATCAGGCAGTCTGCTTGTAGTGATAGCTCATGCATGCACCTGTGAAAGCGTTTTAATTCCTCGGGGCAGGCATCGCGAGCCTCTGCCCAGTCACCGGTTAGGACACATCTTTTCACTCAGGATTACGTGGGGTCGCTGGCCGTCCAGGCTCTGATTTGGCGAGCCGTCATGGGCGAACCTGTGGACTCAAAGGCATTGATTGCCATGACTATCTCACTGTCCTGTTCGTCAGACCCTTCCGTGATCGCCAGGGGTAGCCTGCTGAGCGCGTCGGCACAGTTGTCTGCCTGGTCTGTGCCTTATGGTATAGTCGTACGACGCCAGCATGAGTGCCCACCGTTGAATTCGTGCCGAGGCGTTGGCGTTTATTGCCTTGCTCTCAGATAGGAGGGACGTGAGGGGCTTGTGGTCGGTTTCTAACGCGAACTTGGCCCCGAAAAGGTATTGGTGCATCTTTTTGACACCGTACACGCACGCGAGCGCCTCCTTCTCTACCATTCCATACCCGCGCTCCGCCCGCGAAAGTGACCTGGAGGCATAAGCTATGGGTTGTAATTTGCCCGCACTATTGACATGTTGCAAAACGCACCCGACCCCATACGCTGACGCATCGCATGTGAGAACTAGCTTTTTACCTGGGTCAAAGAAAGTCAAAACACTGTTGGAACACAGAAGGTTGCGTGCCTTATTGAAGGCGCGTTCCTGGGCGTCCCCCCAAAACCAATCGCACCCCTTCCTGAGTAGCACATGGAGAGGCTCCAGCAGCGTGCTTAAGTTCTGCATAAAGTTCCCAAAGTAATTGAGTAGTCCGAGAAAGGCGCGCAGTTCTGAGACATTCTGGAGCCTGGGTGCCAGGCGAATTGCTTCTGTTTTGGACTCTGTTGGGCGGATTCCATCAGCGGCAATCCTTCTGCCCAAAAATTCAACCTCGGGTGCGAGAAACTGGCACTTGGATTTCTTGACTCGTAGGCCTACCTGATCCAACCGCTTTAGTACTTCCTCCAAATTACGGAGGTGGGAGTCGGTGTCCCTGCCCGTGATAAGTATGTGGTCTTGAAATACAACCGTCCCCGGGATGGACTTGAGCAGACTCTCCATGTTGCGCTGGAATATGGCAGCTGCTGACCTGATGCCGAATGGGCATCGATTGTACATAAAAAGGCCTCGATGTGTGTTGATGGTGGTGAGTGGCTTGGATTCCTCAGTCAATTCTTGCGTCATATATGCAGATGTGAAGTCTAATTTTGAGAAAAGTTTACCTCCAGCCAATGTGGCAAATAAGTCCTCCGCTCTGGGCAGCGGGTACTGGTCCTGTAGGGAGACTTTGTTTATGGTAGATTTGTAGTCCCCACAGATTCGTACGGATCCATCAGGCTTCATGACTGGGACGATGGGACTTGCCCAGTCACTAAATTCCACAGGTGATATAATGCCTTCCCGCAGAAGTCTGTCTAGTTCGTGTTCAATCTTTTCCCTCATCACATAGGATACAGCTCTGGCCTTGTGATGGACCGGTCTAGCATCCTATGTGATGTAGATTTTGACTTTGGCCCCTTTGAAAGTGCCCACACCTGGCTGAAAGAGATGTTCAAATCGCTTTATAACTGTTGAGCAGGAGGTCCGTTCCTCTAATGACATGGCATGGACATCATCCCATTTCCAGTTTAGTTTTGCCAGCCAGCTTCTCCCCAGCACTGCTGGGGGGTCTCCGGGGACAATCCACAGGGGAAGTCGGTTCACTGTCCCTTTGTGTGTGACAGAGAGCATGGCGCTGCCGAGGACTGGTACGATTTCTTTGGTATAGGTCCTTAGTTTGGTGTCGACCCTTGTGAGTTTTGGTCTGTCTCTTTTATGCGGCCACAGTTGTTCAAATTGTTGAGCGCCCATGAGAGATTGACTCGCTCCCGTATCCAGCTCCATATTGACAGATATCCCATTGAGTAGGACCCTCATCATTATAGGAGGCGTCCTGTTGTAGGAGTAGCGGCCATTAATCATGTTGACCCGCTGTACATCGGTGTCCCGAGTACTGTCCCCACCATCTTCTGGTCCGCTTTCCGACCCATCCGATTCGTATACCAGCCGAGCTGCCGTTTTTTTGCACATGCGGGCCAAATGCCCTCTATATTCACAATTTCTGCAAACAGCCTGCTGAAATCGACATCCCCTTGACGAGTGCCCACCCTCACACCTCCAGCACAGACCTGTTCTATTGTTTAAAGTGTTCCCAAAGAAAGAGCTGCGTCTGGCTGATCTCTCGTGCTTCTTTCAGTTTGTAGTTGATTGCTTGCATTGTGGGTTGATGAGGTGTGAACCACCGTTCCTGTGGCCCTTGATGGCTTCTGCCTGCTGTCGAGAGCCTGTTTTCCTGGTTTTATCTGTGTGTGGAGGTAGCAGCTTGTTTAGTGCTGTGAACTTGTTGTTCCGATATTTTGTTAGTTGTTGTACCTGCATTGTAAATCAACCTTGTTTCTTCTTCCCCTACCAAGAATGTCTGTGCAACCAGTGCTGCTGCCTCTAAGGTCAGGTTCTTGGTCTCTATGAGCTTTCGGAATATGCCTGCATGGCCTATTCCTTCAAGAAAAAGTCTCTCAGCATTTCTCTCCTCAGTTCATTGGAGAACTCACATAAACGAGCCAACCTCTGAAGTTCCGCCACGAAGTCGGGTATGCTCTGGCCCACACAGCGTCTGTAGTTGTAGATCCTGTGTCTGGCCATGTGTAGGCTGCTCGCCACTGTAAAGTCCTGTCCCCTCAGTACAGACTCACACGAGGCATGTAGTGAAGTCAAGGTCACTCTGGACCTGCACCTTTATTTCACAGCTCTGGAATGCTGCACTTGCCTGAGACCTGTCCTTATATACCTGTCTCTTGCAAGTGCACCCCTGGTGGTAAGGTATGCTGGTGGTTACAGGTCATATCTTATTACAGTCATGTATAGCATGTTAGGATACAGTTATATATAATAATGTACGATACATGACAGTCTGCACTCGCAAAGGTTTGGGACCAGGTCACAGTCGAGTTCAGTGGAATGTCCATGACCCCGAGAACCAGTGCCCAGCTGAAAAAGAAGTGGCAGGACCTCCATCAAGCAGTGACTGTAAGTAATACGTTAAACTTACATTTACTTGAGCTTTAAAATATATGTATATTTATGCACTGTAACAACATCTTTAAATGCGATCCATATGTGTGTGTGAGCGCACGTGTTCAGAAGGACCCTCTCTTTAAAAAGTTCCATTTGCATCTTTGCAGAAGATGGTGTCACAGATTAACCGAGAACGGTCACAAACTGGAGGAGGTCTGCCAAGCAGGCAGCAACTAACAGCCGGGGAGCAGAGGATAGCGTCAATGATTAAATGCCACAGGAGAAGTCCAACAATCAATGCGGAAACTGGGCCCAGATTTCCATTAGAGGGTAAGCACTGCAAATGGCACAGTCTGGGTTGGCTAAATGTTACGTACTGCGTGTGCTGCCTACGCTTCTCCTTCCTCAATGCTGCTGACCAAGCATCTATCTTTTGTTTCACAGAGGTTGAGCATCAGGAGGAGACAGAAGATGCACCGGAAGTTTGAAGGAGAGAATATTCAAGAAAATGGCATGCCAGATATTCCAACTCAGGGCAATGATGGGCAGCAAGAAGTCATAGACGACGAGATGGTCACCCTGGATTTGGAGGTGCTGAACCCCTCGAGGATTCCAAGCCCTTTCATGAGGGAGGTGTTACTACAGTTGTACAGGGCCTTGGTAAGGCCACACCTGGAATATTGTGTACAGTTCTGGTCTCCTAACTTGAGGAAGGACTTTCTTGCTATTGAGGGACTACAGCGAAGGTTCACCAGACTGATTCCCGGGATGGCGAGACTGACATATCAAGAAAGATTTGATCAACTGGGCTTGTATTCACTGGAGTTCAGAAGAATGAGAGGGGATCTCATAGAAACGTTTAAAATTCTGACGGGTTTAGACAGGTTAGATGCAGGAAGAATGTTCCCAATGTTGGGGAAGTCCAGAACCAGGGGTCACAGTCTAAGGATAAGGGGTAAGCCATTTAGGACCGAGATGAGGAGAAACTTCTTCACCCAGAGAGTGGTGAACCTGTGGAATTCTCTACCACAGAAAGTTGTTGAGGCCAATTTACTAAATATATTCAAAAAGGAGTTAGATGTAGTCCTTACTACTCGGGGGATCAAGGGGTATGGCGAGAAAGCAGGAATGGGGCACTAAAGTTGCATGTTCAGCCATGAACTCATTGAATGGCGCTGCAGGCTCGAAGGGCCGAATGGCCTACTCCTGCACCTATTTTCTATGTTTCTATGTTTCTATGATTGAATCAAGCAAGAGGACTTTTCTAGGTGTGACCTAGAGGCTGTGGGTACAAGTGTGTCGCAGCAAGCCACACCTACGAGACGTCGCAGGAGGGCAAACTCCATACCTGATCCAGAAACACTGGACTCTGAGAACATAGGACATCTTGTGGGGATGAGCGGGGACAACATTTAACAATCTCAATTGCCCCTGGAAACCTTTGGTGGGGTGAAGGCAAAGTTGGGGGTGTAAAATCCTGTCCCCTCAGAACAGATTCATAAAGGCACATAGTGAAGTCAAGGTCACTCAGGACCTGCACCTTTATTACACCGCTCTCGAATGGCACACTTGCCTGAGACCTGTCTTTATATACCTGTCTGGGACAGGTATCCAGTGACTCCTGCAAGTGCACCCCTGGTGGTAAGGTATGCTGGTGGTTACAGGTCATATCTAGTTATAGTCGAGTATAGCATGGTAAGATACAGTTGCGTACAGTAGTGTGAGATACATGACATCACCCTCCCCCAAGGTCTTATTGTCTTTATAAGTTCAGTCTCTCAGGTGGTCTAAGCTCTCGCGTGGAGCTTGTTAGTTGTGGTTCAGTTGTTTGCCTTGGTGCTTGTTTTTCTTTCGGTGTGATTGCTGGTATCTCGCCTGGGCTGTCTGTTGGGATTGCCCATTCCTCAGGTTGTTCCCTCAGTCTGTACACCAGGTGTGGTGTGAGTTCCACATTGTAGTCTGCCTCTGGTTCAGCAGTATTGTTGGTAAATCTGCTTTTGACTTGGTCTACATGCCTCCGGCAAATTTTGCCATTGTCCATTTGTACTACCAGTAGCCTGTTTCCTTCCTTGCCCGTTACTGTCCCTACAAGCCATTTGGGACCCCTGCCATAGTTTTGTACAAACACTTTGTCCCCTATCTCATTCCACCTCCCCCTCGAATTTCGGTCATGGTACTCGGTTAGCTTACGATGCTTTGCCTCAACGATTTTGTGCATGTCTGGGAGGATTATTGAGAGCCTTGTCTTTAAAGTCCTTTTCATCAACAGTTGCACGGGGGGAACCCCAGTCAATGAATGCGGACGAGATCTATATGCCAGCAGCAGTCGCGACAGGCGGCCCTGCAGCGTGGGACCTTGGATTTTAAGCACGTCTTGTTTAATGATTTGCACTGCTCTCTCCGCCTGGCCGTTGGAGGCCGGCTTGAACGGTGCCGTCTTGACGTGATTTATGCCGTGGTCAATTATAAAATCTTGGAAATCTGCGCTGGTGAAGCATGGACCATTGTCACTGACCAATATGTCAGGGATTCCGTGCGTTGCAAACATGGTTGCGAGGCTCTCCACAGTGGTGGAGGTGGTGGTCGAGCTTAAAATGGTGCATTCGATCCACTTTGAAAATGCATCTACAACTACGAGGAATATTTTACCCATGAATGGGCCCGCATAGTCTACGTGCACCTGCGACCACGGTTTGGTAGGCCAGGGCCAGGGGCTCAGGGGAGCCTCCCTGGGGGCATTACAAAGTTGGGCACAAATGGTGCACCGTCGGACACAGAGCTCCAAGTCCGCGTCAATACCAGGCCACCAGACGTGGGATCTGGCTATGGCCTTCATGAGAACGATCCCCGGGTGCTCGCGGTGGAGCTCCCGGACAAATGCCTCTCTGCCTCACTTGTAGTGATAGCTCATGTATGCGCCTATGAAAGGGTTTGATCTCCTCGGGGCAGGCATCGCGAGCCTCTGCCCAGTCACTGGTTAGGACACATCTTTTCACTCAGGATTACGTGGGGTCGCTGGCCGACCAGGCTCTGATTTGGCGAGCCGTCATGGGCGAACCTGTGGACTCAAAGGCATTGATTGCCATGACCATCTCACAGTCCTGTTTGTCGGACCCTTCCGTGGTCGCCAGGGGTAGCCTGCTGAGTGCGTCGGCACAGTTGTCTGTGCCTGGTCTGTGCCTTATGGTGTAGTCGTAGGACGCCAGCATGAGTGCTCACCATTGAATGCGCACCGAGGCGTTGCCGTTTATTGCCTTGCTCTCGGATAGGCGGGACGTGAGGGGCTTGTGGTCGGTTTCTAACGCGAACTTGGCCCCGAAAAGGTATCGGTGCATCTTTTTGACACCGTACATGCACGCAAGTGCCTCCTTCTCCACCATTCCGTACCCGTGCTCCGCCCGCGAAAGTGATCTGGAGTCATAAGCTATGGGTTGTAATTTACCCGCACTAGTGACATATTGTAAAACGCACCCGACCCCATACGCTGACGCATCACATGTGAGAACTAGCTTTTTACCTGGGTCAAAGAAAGCCAAACACTCTTGGAACATAGAAGGTTGCATGCCTTATTGAAGGCACGTTCCTGGGCGTCCCCCCAAAACCAATCGCACCCCTTTCTGAGTAGCACATGGAGGGATTCCAGCAGCGTGCTTAAGTTCTGCATAAAGTTCCCAAAGTAATTGAGTAGCCCAAGAAAGGCGCGCAGTTCTGAGACATTCCGGGACCTGGGTGCCAGGCGAATTGTTTCTGTTTTGGGCGGATTCCATCAGCGGCAATCCTTCTGCCCAAAAATTCAACCTCGGGCGCGAGAAACAGGCACTTGGATTTCTTGACTCGTAGGCCTACCTGATCCAACCGCTTTAGTACTTCCTCCAAATTGCGGAGATGGGAGTCGGTGTCCCTGCCCGTGATAAGTATGTCGTCTTGAAATACAACCGTCCCCGGGATGGACTTGAGCAGACTCTCCATGTTGCGCTGGAATATGGCAGCTGCTGACCTGATGCCGAATGGGCATCGATTGTACATGAAAAGGCCTCGATGTGTGTTGATGATGGTGAGTAGCTTAGACTCTTCGGTCAGTTCTTGCGTCATATACGCAGATGTGAGATCTAGTTTTGAGAAAAGTTTTCCTCCAGCCAATGTGGCAAATAAGTCCTCTGCTCTGGGCAGCGGGTATTGGTCCTGTAGGGAGACTCTGTTTATGGTAGATTTGTAGTCCCCACAGATTCGTACGGATCATCAGGCTTCATGACTGGGACGATGGGACTTGCCCAGTCGCTAAGTTCCACAGGTGAGATAATGCCTTCCTGCAGAAGCCTGTCCAGTTCATGCTCAATCTTTTCCCTCATCACAAATGGCACAGCTCTAGCCTTGTGATGGACCGGTCTAGCATCCTGTGTGATGTAGATTTTGACTTTAGCCCCTTTGAAGGTGCCCACACCTGGCTGAAAGAGATGTTCAAATCGACTTAGAACTGTTGAGCAGGAGGTCCGTTCCTCTGACGACATGGCGTGAACATCATCCCATTTCCAAGTTAGTTTTGCCAGCCAGCTTCTCCCCAGCAGTGCTGGGAGATCCCCGGGGACAATCCACCGGGGAAGTCGGTTCACTGTCCCTTTGTGTGTGACAGAGAGCATGGCGCTGCCGAGGACTGGGACGATTTATTTGGTATAGGTCCTTAGTTTGGTGTCGACCCTTGTGAGTTTTGGTCTGCCTCTTTTGTGCGACCACAGCTGTTCAAATTATTGAGCGCTCATGAGAGATTGACTCGCTCCCGTATCCAGCTCCATGTTGACGGGTATCCCGTTGAGTAGGACCCTCATCATTATTGGAGGCGTCTTGTTGTAGGAGCAGTGGACATTGATTCGTATACCAGCCGAGCTGCCGTTTTTTTGCACATGCAGGCCAGGTGCCCTGTATAGTCGCAGTTTCTGCAAACAGCATGCTGAAATCGACACTCACTTGATGAGTGCCTTTCCCCACATCTCCAGCACAGACCGCTTCCATTGTTTCCAAAGAACGAGCTGCGTCTGGCTGATCTCTCTTGAGCTTCTCTCAGTCTGTAGTTGATTGCTCGCATTGTGGGTTGATGAGATATGAACGACCGTTCATGTGGCCCTTGATGGCTTCTGGCACCACTGCCTGCTGTTGAGGGCCTGCTCTCCTGGCTTTGTCTGTGTGTGGGGGTAGCGGCTTGTTTCACTCTGTGAATCCCTTGTTCTGATGTTTCATTAGTTGTCGTACCCGCAGTGTAGATCAACCTCGTTTCTTCTTCTCCTGCCAAGAATGTCTGTGCAACCAGTGCTGTTGCCTCTAGGGTCAAGTTCTTGGTCTCTATGAGCTTTCGGAATATGCCTGCATGGCCTATTCCTTCAATAAAAAAGTCTCTTAGTACTTCTCTCCTTAGTTCATTGGAGAACTCACATAAGCTAACCAACCTCCGAAGTTCCGCCACGAAGTCGGGTATGCTCTGGCCCACACAGCGTCTGTAGTTGTAGAACCTGTGTCTGGCCATGTGTAGGCTGCTCGCTGGCTTCAGGTGGTCTCTTACCAGTGTGCTCAACTCTTCAAACGACTTGCTTGCTGGTTTCTCGGGTGCCAGCAGATCCTTCATTAAAGCGTATGTTTTCGAGCCACTGCTGGTCAAGAGATGGGCTCCTCTCTTGTCTGCCTTATCGTTGCCTAACCAGTCTTTGGTTACAAAGCTTTGCTGGAGCCTTTCTATAAAGTCCTCCCAATTGTCTCCCGCATTGTATTTTTCATCTGATCCGTTGTTCGCCATTCTGTGGATTCTGTAATCCCGTAACTCGTCGCCACTATAAAGTCCTGTCCCCTCAGTACAGACTCACACGAGGCACATCGTGAAGTCAAGGTCACTCAGGACCTACACCTTTATTACACAGCTCTCGAATGGCACACTTGCCTGATACCTGTCTTTATATACCTGTTTGGGACAGGTATCCAGTGTCTCCTGCAAGTGCACCCCTGGTGGTAAGGTAAGCTTGTGGTTACATGTCATCTCTCGTTACAGTCATGTATAGCATGGTACGATACAGTTATGTACAGTAGTGTGAGATACATGACGGGGGGACTGTCATTACAGGTTGAAAGACTTTTGGGACGGTTGAACGAGGTAGTATCGGCAATAGGGGCTCAGCCAGACTGTCCTTAATGTGAGGAGTGCTTTCCACTCTGCACCAAATTCAAGGGTTGATCCTGAGGATGAAGTTGATGTAAGGTCCTTTAAAACATAAAAAATTTGTGGTGGTAACATTTAATATAAATTATATATTTTCCATTCAAGCACTCCAACACTCCACAAAAATCTAAAAGATTTGTGGTGGGATTTTTTTTCCAATTTAATGTTCCACCTTTAATTGAGATCACTGCTGCTTGCCTTTGAGCCTGGAGTGTCTTGCACTGTCCTTTGTGTGCAGACCTTCGGCCTGGGCTGGCAGTGGGCCCTGTGGGAGGGGGACCCTGGGCCTGGGCTGGCAGTGGACCATGTGGGACCCTGGGCCTGGGCTGGCAGAGGGCCATGTGGGACCCTGGGCCTGGGCTGGCAGAGCGCCCTGTGGGACCCTGGGCCTGGGCTGGCAGAGGGCCCTGTGGGACCCTGGGCCTGGGCCTGGGCTGGCAGTGGGCCCTGTGGGAGGGGGACCCTGGGCCTGGGCTGGCAGTGGGCCCTGTGGGAGGGGGACCCTGGGCCTGGGCTGGCAGTGGGCCGTGTGGGACCCTGGGCCTGGGCTGGCAGTGGGCCCTGTGGGAGGGGGACCCTGGGCCTGGGCTGGCAGTGGGCCCTGTGGGAGGGGGACACTGGGCCTGGGCTGGCAGTGGGCCGTGTGGGACCCTGGGCCTGGGCTGGCAGAGGGCCCTGTGGGAGGGGGACCCTGGGCCTGGGCTGGCAGTAGGCCCTGTGGGAGGGGGACCCTGGGTCTGGGCTGGCAGTGGGCCGTGTGGGACCCTGGGCCTGGGCCTAGGCTGGCAGCGGCTCCAGTCGATGTCCAGGAGAGTGGGGAGAAGGCTGCACTGCATCCCAGAAGAAGAAGAGGATTGGTACGCTGATTCTTCATTTTCGGAACTTTATAATGTTTTCCCTCAACTATTTGGATTATTTTTTGCTGTGAGGACATCGATGGAAAAAGGTAAAGATTTTGTTATTTTTTTGTCATCATTCTTTTTTTATCACAGGAGCATCAGTATGGGTAAGTTTATGTTTATTTTTTATTTTATACCTGTTTATAGTTAAAATGCGGTCTTTAAATTACCTTCGAGTTTAATTGTAAAATAAATGGAAGTCCCTTCGGCCGGGGATAGCAGCGGGCCAGCACGGATTCTCTCACTGCAGGTAAGGGTTTTTCCTACGGTGTTCCTAGGGTCTCTGCGGCGGTTTAAAAAATGTTGTAGGTGGGGAAAGTTTCCCTTATGTGAAGAAATGGCATGGAACCTTCTTTTACAGGTACACCAGCGGCAGAATGTTTGGCGCCAAATATTCTGCCGCTGGCAATAGACGCGGTGCCCTAACACCGGGGAATCTTTGGACTGAGCTTTGGCGCCAAAAATTCACTGCATGCTGAAAAAACAGCACCCAGTGAGGGGGAAAATTGGGGCCTAGGTTAGATGTCAGGAGGTCATTCTTTTCACAGAGACTTGTTGATCTCTGGAAAAAGTTGTCAGCAAGGGCAGTTAGCGTGGATTTTCTCCAAGAATTCGAAAGGGATCCAGACAAATTCCTAATTGGAGAATGTGTCTACCAGTCACTGTGGCATCCTAGAACTTGCTCGATTGCCTTTGAGACAGGATTTTAAGAACAAAGGACCATTAGGTTCAGGAGGAGGCCACTCAGCCTCCTTCGCCATTCAATTACATCATCTGCAGGCGAACTCCATTTACCTACATTTGCTGTAAAAACTAGTGGACAGGTACAAGAAATAAATGAAAAGGCTAATGGAATGTTAACCTTTATCTCAAGGGGCTGTAATAAAAAGATGTGGAAGCTATGCTACCAATTGTCTCAAGCTCTGGTTACACAGCATCTGAAGCACTGCGTTCAGTTCTGGGCACACACCTGAGGAAGGATACATTGGCCTTGGAGGGGGGTCTGGGCAGATTCATCAGAATAATACAGGAACTAAAAATGGTTCAATTATGAGGACAGGTTGCATAGAATAGCCGTGTATTCCTGTTAGAATAGAAGATTAAGTTGTGATCTAATTGAGGTGTTTAAGATAATTAAAACATTTGATCGGGTAGTTAGAAAGAGACTATTTCCTCTGCTGGGGATGTCCAGAAAATTAGAGCTAGGCTGTTCAGGGGTGATGTCAGGAAACACTTTTTCACACAAAGGGTAATGGAAATCTGGAACTCTCTCCCAAAAAGCTGTTGAGGCCGGGGGTCAATGGAAAATTTAAAAACTGAGATTGATAGAATTTTGTTAGACAAGGGGATTAAAAAATATGGAACCAAGGGGCGGGTAAATGGAGTTAAGTTACAGATCAGCCATTATCTAATGGAATGGTGGAACAGGCTCGAGGGGCTGAATGACCTACTCAGGTTCCTGTGTTCCATAGCCCCTGATACCTTTACCATAAGGAAATCGATCTATTTCAAACTGGAAAGATCCAATTGTCCTCCTGTCCACTGTCTTTCGGGGGAGAATTTCAGATTCTTACTACCTTTTATGTGAAAAAGTGTTTCCTGATTTAACTCCTGAGTGGGTTAGCTCTTAGTTTATTCCTAAATAGGCCTAATAGATAAATATGTAAACATATATTTTGTTGTCTTTCCCAGGAAATTGTGAGACTGTGAGAGCAGGGGATTGTGGGGGAGGGGAGGAGTTCATGGTGTGCAGAAGTTATACCTATATGCCAATATTGTACAGGCTCTGGTCTTTACCTGTCCTTTTCGGTATGTATATATGACACAAAGTGCAATTTTACAGGGTAAAGTAATTCCTGCCAGTCACTGAGCTGCACTCCATCGGATGACCTGCACGAGAATTATACATAGAAGTAACTGAGCTTGAATTAGAACTAGGATTCAAACACAGGGCTTTCTTGTTCAGGAGTTCAATGCGCTACCATTCGGGCTACCAGGACTCCCCATTTACAAAAGACTAATGGATTCATTTGCATTATTAAAACCAGTCCACCATATTCCAGGAGGAGATTATTTCACATATTGGGATAGAAATTAAATAGGAAACTATATGGAAATCAGAAATTATATTTTGTGTTTCATTCATTGAACATAGTCCAACATGGAATTGCTGAAAGTTTGCATTATGCAATTATCAATGTTGCCAAAAATGACTCGTATCGGTTTTGTTTTCCAAAGTTTATAACTAATTATACAGCAGTTTCAAATTCCCGTTGTTATAAAGCCAATCTTTCTTACTGTTTATTAAAATTTTGAATGTTTTTATTGGCTTGAGTTTGGTGCGGATATGGGTCTGAGACCATTGTATGTTCTGGAAACCAAGGCAAACTTAGAAGAAAATTGTTGGCTGGAAGAGCTTTTTGATGCAGTTATGTTGGGTTCAAAATTGGCCAGGAGTTGCTTCGTTTTTTTGGAGCAACTTGATTTTTCTGGAGTATCTTAAAAATCCCCATTTTGCACATTCAATTTGCGCCAGTGTAAATGAGTTAGTTACGATTTTTTTAGTTTAGTTTAGTTTTTCTCAAAAGGGGCTGTTACCAGCCACCTACACCAGTTTTGGCCATTTAGGCAACTTTGGCCAGTTAATAGTTACTCCAAACCTACTTAGGCCAGCATATATGGCCACTTGTGAAAACCCTTGCGGAGAGTTAAGAAATCAGCGCAGGAGGCCAGCAGAACTTAATGACTTGACTAAAGAATGTGAATAGGATCAAACAGCTGTACAGGTCATCATATGACAAACTTTGCAAAGTTAATTTACTATACAACAGAAGCATTCATGAAAGCTTAAACTACAAAAACAAAAGAAGTAAAAGATAGTTGAATTAAATTGCCCTAATCTCACAACTAATTTAAACAACTATTTGTTTGCAATGATTAAACTTGAGCCCATATTATCTAAATGATGTCTACTTCAATAAATAAGATATTCTCTCAGTGTTCCTCTGTCACTTATGTTCTTCTGTCACAATAAGCTTGACAAATGGTCACCACTATTCACAAGAGACAAAACATAATTACATAATTTTTTCAAAATACCCAAATAAAAAATAGAAGTAAGTAAGTCCTACCCTACCTTCATCTTCAGCCCGGGAAGGCAATGAGCCGGCCAGCATGGTAGGCCACTCGGCCTGGGATAGGGAGGGGACGCCCCAGCAGCCGGTATGATAATGATGATGATCGGGTCCCACAATGCAGCATGGGGGCGAGGAGCTACTGCACATGCACGCATACTCCAACGCGCATGTGCAGATGTCCCGGCACTGTTTTCAGCGCAGGACGCTGGCTCCGCCCCCGACCCGACTGGCCACGCTGTGCGAAGACCCGGGAGAGGCCGGACAGCGGCCAAAGTGGGGAGCAATTTTTTTCGGAGCACTTTTCAACACAGAAAAATGGCGGATCTCCGGTGAGTGCGCCGAAAAAAGGGGTGAACCAATTTTGAGCCCATTGTACCTATTGGTTTCATCTTGATACAATTTTGCGAGTGCTGTGAGTAGCCATACCCCCAACACCTGCTTCCTGCCACCCCCCAAAAAAAAGCTTAAGAATTGTAATTTGTTGAAAAAGTAAACTTTGCATTGGTTGCAGTTATCTGTTCAGATCATAAAAAATCAGTTGCTGGTGTTATAGTGTCTGTTTATGGTTCCCAGACTGCCACAATACATTAACTATAAAGAAATTGCTTTTAAGGATTTTAAAACTGTTTCCCACTATTAATTTTACTTTTCCTAACCCTGAAAGGTCTCCTTGTTGGGTGAGATGGACAAGATCCATGTATGACATGTCTGAATTCTGAGTTTAGTACTCTATGATACCATAACTTTTCCTGCAATCCTCTTCAAGTTCCCTTGAAATATTGCCATAAAATCACATTTAAGGAGATAATATAGTTTGTTTTAAAGTTACTGGGCCCCATTGTTGAACTTTGGTTTTGTATTCATATTCAGCCATATTTAGGTACCTTTTGAAAAAATAAAGCTGTAAATAGGAACAACACAATCCATCAACAATACACGAGGCAAAATACTGCGGATGCTAGAAATCTGAAATCTGAACAGAAAACTGAGCATTTTCTGTTGATATTATCCATCATAATATTCCAAAAAGAAGAATGCAATTCATATGGAAGAACATGTAAGATGTGGTGAAAACAGAACCACTGGATTTGTGCTGGTTGTAATTCTCTCTTCCCTCTCTTGCTATCTCTTAGTCCATGTTCTACTTCATCCTGGATTGGTTCATTGAACCACAAAGCCAATAAATCCCCAAACTACTTACTCTGGCAGAAAATGTAATCTTCAAAATGTGCCGAATGTCGAGAAGTTAGATTGCTTGCCGTTTAGTGGTTTGGGGATTTTTTGGCTATGTGTTTCAGGAACATGGAACAAGAGATAGTAAGAGTCACAACCCCAACTCAATCAGTTTCTTACACCCACCACAACTTGAAGATTAAATATTCTCCGACTGGAAAGGGATTCGAACATTCAGAACATTGTATTTATATGGCCATTCTGGGATCCATGGAGGATATGGGATA
This sequence comes from Pristiophorus japonicus, assembly GCF_044704955.1. Classification (NCBI taxonomy): domain Eukaryota; kingdom Metazoa; phylum Chordata; class Chondrichthyes; family Pristiophoridae; genus Pristiophorus; species Pristiophorus japonicus. The sequence goes on along the minus strand of NC_091990.1, from coordinate 185,497,412 downwards.
AAACCTAATGGTACAGTTCATTCACATAGCAGCTAATATGTACCACACAAAACATTACACACTTTGAAATATAGCATCTCTTAAAATTATAATGATTTTGTTTTTTTGCAGGATAATCTTGGCTTTGGAAAAATTATATCTACAATTATTTTTTTAAGTGGCCACAGGAGCTCCAGGGTGGCTAAATAATTAAAATTAGAAAAAAGAACAGAGATACTAGAAATCTAAAATAATAACATAGAATGCTGGAAATACACAGCAGTTCAGGCAGCACCTGGAGAAGAAAAGGCAGGTTAGCATTTCTATTGGAAGTCTTCACCACAATGGAGCAGATAAATAATTTGTGCCTATTTCATTTATTCATATTAGTGAGATGCTTCTAAATGTATTGGATTCTAATAGATAAGAGGCTGGATTATCGTTCTGATGTGGCTCTGATGTGCCCCGGAGGGGCAGTAATGGCTCAGCTTCCAGCACTCCGCTGGGACATTTGATGGGGGCTTTGCGGAAGCACTGAGCAGTACCACCCAGGAACATCGTGTGACGTCCCCCGTTGCGACACCATTGTGAAAGTTGTTTGGAGTGGCACCTGTAGCGCCCCGTAGTGGGACCGCCAGGAGAGCGGGCGTTCTCAACTGTCCCGCTGGCGGTGAGGAAAATGTAATTGTTTTTTTTGTTTTATTTTTGCGATTTATCATTATGTGATGCGAGCAAGATATTGGGAATGTTTTTTGTGGCAATTCTTTTTCCAGGGAAGCCTCTCTAGGGTGCTCTGAAGCTGGCGCTTTAGCAATGGAATTTCAGCAGCTCGGCCGGCCTAGCGCCCTAAGAGAGATGTGGAACAAGGTGCATCCCTTAGCCCTCCACTCCACACTCAGGGCTCAGCTGCTGAATTTTGTGGCTGCAGACACAAACCATTTCCTGGTGCAAAGTTTACTGCCTCGTCACGATTATCACCTGAAAAAGCCTCCAACCGAAAATCCAGCCCAAGGGCTTTGTAGTAAATAGGTTCAAAGTTTTATAGGATTATAGGGCCCAAGTTTCCACATGATTCGCGCCTGATTTTTAGGAGCAACTGGTGGAGAACGGACTATTTTAGAAATCGCAATTCTCCACATTTTTTTTTCTGCAGTTCTAGTCAGGTAGAACAGTTCTAGTTTAGAACAGAATTTTTTCTTCAAAAGGGGACGTGTCCGGCCACTGACGCCTGATTTGAAAGTTTCCACAGTGAAAATGTACTCCAAACTAAAGTAGAATGGAGCCAGTGAAGATTTTTGTAGAACTGAAAAAACCTGTTCTACACATTAAAAAATCAGGCGCAGGTTACAAATTAGGCGTCCAGAACGAGGTGGGGGGGAAGGGAACTCATTAAATTCAACAATAAATCCTTATTTATACTTCTACAAATATTATACAAATAAATCCAACCTGAATAAACATTTATAAGCCAAGAAAAGATTAAATAAACCATCTTCCTACCTGTGTGAAAGTGCTTCAGCCAGGGAGAATTCTGCAGCCGTTCGTGCCGCTGAGCAGGAGCGGGAGCGGGAGCGGGAGCGGGAGAGAGAGAGAGAGAGAGAGAGAGAGAGGGGGGAGAGAGTGGGGGGGGGGGGAGAGGAGAGAGAGAGAGAGAGAGAGAGGAGAGAGAGAGAGAGAGAGGGGGGGGGAGGGAGAGAGAGAGAGGGGGGGGAGGGAGAGAGAGGGGGGGAGGGAGAGAGAGGGGGGGGAGGGAGAGAGAGGGGGGGGAGGGAGAGAGAGAGCGAGAGGGTGGGTGAGGGAGAGAGAGAGGGGGGGGAGGGAGGGAGAGAGAGAGAGGGGAGGGAGGGAGGGAGAGAGAGAGGGGGGAGAGAGGGAGAGAGAGAGGGGGGAGGGGGAGAGAGAGAGAGAGGGGGGAGGGAGAGAGAGAGGGGGGGAGGGAGAGAGAGAGAGGAGGGAGAGAGAGAGAGGGGAGGGAGAGAGAGAGAGGGGAGAGGGAGAGGGGAGAGGGGAGAGGGAGGAGAGAGGGGGAGAGAGAGGGAGGGGGTCGGGTCACAGGAGCGCGGGTCGGGTCAGTCGGGGGGGGGAGTGGGTGTCGGGTCGGGGCGGGGGGGGAGCGGGTGTCGGGGCGGGGGAGGGGAGTGGGTGTCGGGTGTCGGGTCGGGGCGTGGGGGGGGAGCGGGTGTCAGGTCTCTGGGCGGGGGAGGGGAGCGGGTCTCGGGTCTCTGGGCGGGGGAGGGGAGCGGGTGTCGGGTCTCTGGGTGGGGGAGGGGAGCGGGTGTCGGGTCTCTGGGTGGGGGAGGGGAGCGGGTGTCAGGTCTCTGGGCAGGGGAGGGGAGCGGGTCTCGGGTCGGGGGGAGCGGGTGTCGGGTCTGGTCGGCGGGGAGCAGGAGCTGGCCGTGAGAGGAGCCTCATTCACGCAGCCCCAGTGAGGCCATTGGGCCAGGGCTAGGGGCTGCGTGCTTCGGGCCCCTCCCACACAGTTCGGCGCCTGGAGCTACTGCACTTGCGTGTCCACTGTAGCGCGCATGTGCAGAGGTCCCGGCACTGTTTTCAGCGCAGGGACCTGGCTCCGCCCCCCCCACAGCTCGTGCCGGCTGCGCCGAGGGCCAGAGGACCTGCAAGTAGGTGGAGAATACCGAGGATTTTTTTAGGCGCCGTTTTAGGCGCGAAAAACGGGCGCCCAGCTCGGAGGGGCACCCGTTTTTTTTCTTGTGGAAACTTGGGCCCGTTGAAACAGCAGGAGGCCATTCAGCCCCTCGAGCCTGTTCGGCCATTCAATGAGATCACGGCTGATCTGCGATGTAATTCCATATACCCGACTTTGACCCATATCCCTTAATACCTTTGGTTAACAAAAAACTATCAATCTCAGATTTAAAATTAACAGTTTTGATCTGGCATTAATTGCTGTTTGCAGAAAAGAGTTCCAAACCTCTACTACCCTTTAACTCTCATTTTTTGATTATGCCCCTAGTCCCAGAATCCCCAACCTGCGGAAATAGTCTCTCTCTATCTACCCTATCTGTTCCCCTTAATATCTTGACAACTTCGATCAGATCATCCCTTAATCTTTTAAATTCGAAGGAATACCACCCTAATTTGTGTAATCTCTCCTCGTAACTTAATCCTTGAAGTCTGGGTATCATTCTGGTTTTAATACTTTATCTTATTTTTCAGCTGTATCTTTATTTCTACCTGCATTTCACCAAAATGTTGTCCTTTCTTATATGTTGTGCAATTGACACTTATACCAGACACTTCATTTAAAGTTCCAGAACAAATTCTAAAAGTTTGTAAACTGCTAGACAAGAATAGCTCTATTGGCCTCTCATAGGTTTTTGAACCAAATTAATCTCATCAGGATTTTATAATGTATCTGTGTCATGAAGGTGACTCACTGAATGAAATGCCATTTTATAATGTGCAGTGATGTTGACAGGTAAGAAATTCGTGTCTCATATTTTCTGCGAATAACTATCCTGTATAATGTACAAGAATGTAATAAATTTTACATGTATCCATTTTATAGTTATATTTTCCTACTAGTCAGTTGAGATATCTCGGTGGCTTTCTCGTTAAGTTGGATGACCCGGTATCAGGTTGGGTAATACAGTAGGTTCAGTGTTGCTGGATTAAGGGATTTTTTGGCAGGTTTGTTTCCTGATACAGCTAGGGATAGTCTGCTCCAAACACTCCCCAGCAGGCCCTGCGTGTTGACTGCAGTCACAGGTTTAATAGTGGATGGTGTGACTGCTTGGGGCCAAAATTGCCACTCTCCTCAAGGCCTGTTACCACCGCAAATCGGCGGCCGCGCTTTGGCCAGGGGGCCATTTCTACCCCCGACAGTTTACTTTATCAATGTGATTTTATATTTTTGAAATCAAAACTAAGAAAAAATAATCTGCAGTAGCAGAACACAATCAGTGATGTGATATCATCATTCTGCTTTGAACAAATATAGTGACATTATTTTCCCTTTTAAGGAAAAGTTCCATTTACCAAGAAGAAACAATGTTCACACCAGGAACTCACCTTTCCTGCGTTACTCTTCAATCATTGAAAACATAAAGAATTAAGGACATTTGCTTCCAAACTACATGTTGAATAAATGAACTGATAGAATAATAATTCAACTTTCTAATGGCTGCTGTAGAATCGCCAAGTGCTTCATTGTTGATGCGAAGTTCCTTTTCAACACAGTTGTGTATTAGAACAGAAGGACAAATACAATGAATAGAGAACAATCTATAATTGCTGCAGGCTTGGTTTTGTCAACAACAACAACTTGTATTTATATAGCATCTTTAACGTAGTGAAACACCCCAAGGTGCTTCACACGAGTATTATCAGACAAAAAAAATTGACACCGAGCCACATAAGGAGAAATTATGGCAGATGAACAAAAGCTTGGTCAAAAATGTAGGTTTTAAGGAGTGTCTTAAAGGAGGAAAGAGAGGAGGCGAGGCAGAGAGGTTTAGGGAGGGAGTTCCACAGCTTGGGGCCTAGGCTGGTGAAGGCATGGCCACTAACGGTTGAACAGTTATAATCAGGGATGCTCAAGAGGGAAGAATTTGAGGAGCGTAGACATCTCGGGGGGTTGTGAGGCTGAAGGAGATTAGAGAGATAGGGAGGGGCAAGGTCATGGAGGGATTTGTAAACAAGGATGAGAATTTTGAAATTGAGGCATTGCTTCACCGGGAGCCAATGTAGGTCAGCGAGCACAGGGGTGATGTGTGAGTTAGGACACGGGCTGCTGAGTTTTGGATGACCACAGGCTTACGTAGGGTAGAATGTGGGAGGCCAGCCAGGAGTGCGTTGGAATAGTCAAGTATAGAGGTTACAAAGGCACGGATGAGGGTTTCAGAAGCAGATGAGCTGAGGCAGGGCCAGAGACAGGGGATGTTACGGAGGTGGAAATAGGCGCTTTTAGTTATGCCGTGGATATGTGGCTGGAAGCTCATTTCAGGGTCAAATATGACACCAAGGTTACGAACAGTCTGGTTTAGCCTCCGACACATGCTAGGGAGAGGGATGGAGTCAGTGGTTAGGGAACGCAGTTTGTGGCGGGGATCAAAGACAATGGCTTCCCAATATTTAATTGGACAAAATTTCTGCTCATCCGCTACTGGATGTCAGACAAGTAGCCTGACAATTTAGAGACAATGGAAGGGGGTTGAGAGAAGTGGTAGTGAGGTTAGAGCTGGGTGTCATCAGCGTACTTGTGGAAACTGATGATGTCGCCAAGGGGCAACATATAGAAGAGAAACAGGAGGGGGCCAAGGACAGATACGTGGGGGACACCAGAGATAATGATGCAGGAGCGGGAAGAGAAGCCATTGCAGGTGATTTTCTGTCTGCGATTAGATAGCTAAGAATGGAAAGGAGGAAAGAGAGGTAGACAGGTGGAGAGGTTAGGCAGGGAATTCCAGAGCTTGGGGTCTAGGCAACAGAAGGCACGGCCACCAATGGTTGAGCGATTATAATCAGAGATGCTCAAGACGACAGAATTAGAGAAGCGCAGATATCTGAGGGTTGTGGGGCTGGAGGAGGTTACAGAGATAGGGAGGGGTGAGGCCATGGAGGGATTTGAAAACAAGGATGAGAATTTTGAAATCGAAGCGTTGCTTAACCAGGGGCCAATTTAGGTCAGCGAGCACAAGGGTGATGGGTGAACGGGACTTGGTGCAAGTTAGGACATGGGCAGCTGGGTTTTGGATGACTTCAAGTTTACGTAGGGTAGAATGTGGGAGGCCAGCCAGGAGTGTGGTGGAATAGTCAAGTCTAGAGTTAACAAAGGCATGGATGAGGGCTTCAGCAGCGGATGAGCTGAGTCAGTGGCGGAGTCAGGCGATATTACGGGGCTAGTAATAGGCGGTCTTAGTTACACAGCGGATATGTGGTTGGAAGCTCATTTTTGGGTCAAATATGGCACCAAAGTTGTGAACAGTCTGATTCAGCTTCAGATAGATGTTTGGCAGAGGGATAGACTAAGGAACTGAGTTTGTGGCGGGGACCAAAAACAGTGGTTCCAGTCTCCCCAATATTTAATTGGAGAAAATTTCTGCTCATCCAGAACTAGATGACGGCCAGGCAGTCTGACAATTTAGAGACCGTGGAGGGGTCGAGAGAAGTGGGGGTGAGGTAGAGCTGGGTGTCATCAGCGTATATGTGGAAACTGACGCTGTGTTTTCGGATGATGTCGCCAAGGGGCAACATGTAGATGATAAATAGGAGGGGGGCAAGAATAGATCCTTGGGGGGCACCAGAGGTAACGATGCGGGGGTGGGAAGAGATGCCACTGCAGGTGATTCTCTGAGTACGGTTAGATAGATAAGAATGGAACCAGGCGAGTGCAGTTCCACCCAGCTAGACGATGGTGGAGAGGCGTTGGGGAATGACGGAGTGGTCAACGTGTCAAAAGCTGCAGACAAGTCAAGAAGGATGAGGAGGGATAGTTTACCTTTGTCCCAGTCACAGAGGATGTCATTTGTGACTTTGATGAGAGCCATTTAGGTACTGTGGCGGGCAGGACACCGGATTGGGGTGATTCAAACATGGATTTGCGGGAAAGATGGGTGCGGATTTGGGGAGGCGACAACACGTTCAAGGACTTTGGAGATGGGCTGGTAGCTTGCAAGGATGGAAGGGTCAAGGGCTTTTTTTTTGAGGAGAGGGTTGATGACGGCAGGTTTGAGGGAGTGGGGGACAGTACCTGAGGAGAGAGAACCGTTAACAACATCAGCTACCATGGGAGCCAGAAAAGGAAGTTGGAAGTTGTCAGGACTATTTAGCGTAGAACACCCATTATTTCAAAAGAGAAACAGATGATTTGCCACAGATATTCTTCTGGTTCCATCATTGTCAATGCCTTCAAAATTGCATGAACCTGTTGATGTCATTGAGTGATTACGCTATCTGCACTGATAATGTAGTGACACACTGTACAGTTCTTTACACTGTAAGTGCCTGTGGATGTCTTTTTCTATTAAAGACTCTATATAAATGTAAGTTGTACTTGTTTTAAGTTATTATAATTCATTGAAAATTCTACCAATTCTACCAATTTACAGTCCTCTAATTAGTGATACTTCCTTAATATATTGCTCAGCTTTCTATAGAATGTATGAGTACATCATGGTAAAATAGGTTCATGATGCATTCTGTTCAAAGGAAAAATGTGTTCCATAAATTAGTCTAATTATAGTTTCTACTTCAAAATCTTAAACAGAGTACCTGTTCATTTGAAGAGGTAGGTGTAAAATTAATTTGTTTGCCAAGTGACTTTAGGGTCAATGAGGCATAAAATCTGGCACATGATTTGAAGCGCTTGATTCACTCTGAACCGCATTTTTCAATGCTACAGACTACTTAAATTGTGTCCCATGGCAAATTTCATGGCTTCAGGTGAGGCTGTACACTATGTGTTCTCCTAACCCATACAAAATATGTACAGGTCAAACAGGCCACACTGTCTTTAAGCAAGAGTGCTGTTGTTTCACTTGTTGTTGAAGTGAACAGTTTTGGTTCTGTACTTCTGCAGTGAATATCTGGAATACTTTTGTTTCCTTCCCTTGTTCTGCATTTTTGTAAACACCTTTATTTTGCAATACCACACTTTTTTATGACGTCTTCCTAAAAAATGCAGCATCACAAGTTGCATTTCATAAATTTGGGAGGATGGGAATCCCTTTGGCTGTTGCCATAGTGCTGCATGATTTAGATGAGAAGGACCATTTAATGATAGAGCACCACCTTAGAACATAATAACATTCAATAATATCATGGCTGAGCAGCAATATCAACTCTAGCTTCATAAGCCTGCGATTGACAGGTACAGATTAAATCCCACAATCACATAACATACCTTCTCTGAACAGCCTCCAATGCAAGTATATCCTTCCTTAAACACGGAGACCAAAACTGTACGCAGTACTCTATGTTCACACCCAGCAATACCTAACACCCATATTTGCAGACCATGCCGTTTCTACTGAGTATGTCAAACATAACCTGCCTCTCCATCTCAATTTCACTGAGTGACTGAGCTATGCCAGATCACCTAGGGCCTCACTGCACCTTACCTTGACAACCACCTCCAATCCTCTGACACTGGTCCGTTATACATCCATCCCTTCGCTCCATGACTGATAACAGACCCTTCAGCCTTCTTCAGCATCCCCTCTGGAAGTGTCTTTCTAAACTACTATGGGTCGAAATTCAGGGTCCCGGGAAGGGCCATTACCACGGGTTTTTGGCGGCCAACCGACACATTCTGGTTAATTGGCACCGCCCCCCCCCTCACCCCCTGCCCCCCGCCCCGACGTATATTCAGCACGGGAAGTTTTTCAGCGGTGAGGACTTCCGCTGTGGTATGGAGCTTGCGGCCATGGTGACGTCATCAGGATGTTCACCACCGCTACGCCGCCAAGCCACCCATATTCAACTATAAAAGGAGAGGTTTCTTTCGGTCAGTGCCCCCGCCAGCTTTTTGGGTCGGTACACTTTGCCGTGATACTCGACACCGCTGGAGGAGGACACCGGAGGATTCCCGCCATCGGATATATTTTTGCTGCAAACTTTTGGTGTTGGTTTTGTGGATTTGTTTAACCTGCTCAGTGCTCTTTGGAGCGTTTTCAGGACTTTGAGCTCTGACTCATTAGCGGCTGAGCATGTCGACAACGACGCTCATTCTGCCATCAGGTGCATCATCGAACACTGCATCGGGATTCTCCAGAAGAGGTTCCGTTGCCTGGACCAGTCTGGTGGCACCTTGCAGTACTCTCCTGAACGGGTCTCTATGTTCGTGGTGGTCTGCTGCATGAGGGACCAACCGCTGGAGGTCGAGCCAGCAGTACCACCTGATGATGAGGAGGTTCAGGAGGAGGAGGAGCACAGGAGGAAGAGGAGGAGGGTCCCCGTCACCACCCAGCCAGGAGGCGTCGTCGCCATCGCAACCCTGCCAGGGAGGTGCAGACACATCACATTGCTGCTCGATTCACATAATCTCATCCCCACATGACCCTTCACCTCCCACTTTCCATGGCCATCCCAGCGAGTGTCTTCACACACAATTACCCACTCCCAATTGAAACACCTGGCCAGATATATGTGCAAAAAATAAAGATTTATCAAATGATCAATGTCAGTGGAAAAACACAACAGAAACAAAAGTACTACCATAAACTAACACAATTCATCATTTTTTTAGCCCTGTGCATCTCCTTATAACACCTCTTCCGTGTGCCTATCCTAAAACTATGCCTAAGTGTCTCTCCTGTGGCTGCCTCATGGGTCTGGGAAGGGTGTTGTGGTTGTTGTGTGGGACCTACAGATGTCCTTGTTGGACGCCCTCTAAACCTTTGGGCCTGGAAGGGCCAGTTGCAGACTGGGCAGCACTTTCCTAGGAGGGTTCAGTTTGGCTTGGTTCGGGTGAGGCCATGTGTGGAGGCTGGGTCTGGGGCCAGGAATGTTGTGATCCTGAGAGAGCACATCATCAGGATCCTGGTCCGCGGCGCCTGAGTCACTCACCGGGGGCGGCACGTTACCACCAGTACCAAGCTGAGGGAAGTGACGTCGATGCTGTGGCACCACACCAGAAGGTCCCCTGTGGGCCGTGTTGGAGCCAGCCATGAAGGCAACACTGAGCTGTCGGGTGGCATCGAGCTGAGACTGTATGAGAGCAGCCAGCGTCTCTAATCCACCAGTGATGGCAATGGTTTGATGCTCCATGGCAGCACTAAGACGCTCCGTGGCCTGCTACCCAGAGTGCATAAAAACATCCTGAGCTTCTAGGGCCGTGGACATCCTCTCCAATCCAGCACCGATGCGCTCATTCCCTCGCGCCTGTGCCGAAATGGCAGCTGCCACATCACCTGCAGGTTACAGCATCACAGCTGGATCCACACGGTCTCTCTGGGAATCCACCATCGCCTGCACACTGGCAATGAAGGGCTCCATGGTGTGCTCGGAGCTGTTGACTATGCGGGAGGCAGACTCCTCCACATTCTACTACTCCTGACAGCCTCTCTGGCACCCTTGTCAGTGCCCCCAACATCTGGGAATGCATGGCTCCACCCTTCTTTCGTAAGCCGCTACATCGATGGCATCATCTGAGTCCTCCTCAGCAGAACTCCGGTGCGGACTCGCTCCCCGGAGATATGGGACCTGAGATTGTCTAGCCCCGTCACCATGCTGCAGCTCGCTAGGCCCCGGTGCATCACCCAGTGCAGACTACCTCAACTACAGCAGACCGTGCACTCCCAGTATCTGAGCTGGCGTGTGTGGGTGGAAGCAGTGACGCGTTGGTGCTATCAGTGTCCTCTTCTTCCTCTTCCACCTCAGTGGTATTCCCAACGATATGGTGCTGTGGATGCTTTCAACAGAGCTTAAACCCTCAATGTACTCACTGCTGCGACTTGAAATTTCAAGCCTTATGTGGCGAAGGGTGTGATGCAGGCCTTCAGCTGGTCTGCGACGTCTCTCGTGACTGGCGACAGTGCTGGGTGTACTGCCATTCGGTCTGTCATCTGCAACCATAAATGGGAGAAGGGCTGCTGTGAGGGGAAGGTGGGGGATTAATGCATGGAGCCAACAAATAGCAGACTTCCAGAAGGAAAGGCACAGTATGCGCTGGCACATTCCGGTAGAGAGCACATTAAGGGACGGCCTCACTTACCCATGCTGCCCACATCGACATTGCCAGTACCGCAGGCCACAGGGGGCGTGTCATTTGTGAGCAGAAATGGGAGAAGGGCTGCCGTGAGGGGGAGGTGGGGGATTGACGCATGGAGGATACAACGAGCAGAATTCCAGAAGGAAAGGCACAGTAGGCACATTCAAGGAGAGAGCATTAAAGGAGGGCCTTCACGTACCCACATCGGCGTCAGCAGTACCCTGGCCCAGAGGGAAGGTACCATGTCCGCCCATGATCGCCTCAACCCTCTCCCCCAAAGGTGTGAGGGCCTCACCACCACCAGTCCTCCTTTGCTCAGCTCGATTGTGAGCCAGTTTGACCTGCAAAAGAAAGAATGGTTTGGTGAGTGCCACTGTGACGAGGCATCAGAAATGAGTGCACAAGTGTTTGTCCCTGACATGGAGCTGCAAGTGTGAGATGAAAGGGAGCCTCCATTGCGAGCACACACATATATATATGTAGAGAGGCGTGAACAATAAAATGCTGCTTGAGTGACTAAACCGTGAGTATGGGAAATAAGAGAATGTTGAAGGAGAGGTGCGCAGATACAGGTCAGCAGTTGGTGGAAGAGGAACTCACTTTCATAAGACGGATGATATTGTGGAATCGTTTCCTGCACTGCAGGGCAGTCCTCTGAGAATGGAGGTGCCTGAGACCTCCCCTGCTATCTCCCTCCATGCATTACTCAAGACCTGCCGAGTTGGTCTCCCCATGCACGCTACATCCTGCAATAAAGGTCTCCAGCTCTGCATCGGTGAAGCGTCTTGCCCTCCTTGCTCCTCTAACACCAGCCATCCTGAAAGTAAACTCCTTCCCTGCTCAGGGCCGAGCTGCGAACTCTGACCTTTAAGGCCAGGAAGCAGCTGGCTCGTTAGATACACATCCGCTGCATGCTGAATGTCTCCGTGGTGCTCCCGCTGCAATTAACTCACCCACACCCGCTGAAAAGTGCTGCTGGAGGCGCTTGTTAGCGCAGGAACCCATTTTAAAAACTTTTTTTGGCTGAATATCAATCGGGGCCGAAAATATTTTGGCGGTGATGGCCCCAAAAAGTCGGGAGGTGCGATAGCTTTCTTGCGCAAGTTAATTTCGGCACCTATGTCTCTTCCCTTTCTCTCTGTCTTCAAAAGCTTTCTCAAACATATCTCTTTGACCAATCTTCCCACACGAGTTCATCATCCATTCATTTCTTTTTCCGTGAAGCACATTGGGCGGCTTTATTCTGTAACCAGTGCTATATTAATGCAAGTTATTTCTGTCCCCGATTGTGGCTACTTTATTTAGGAGTAGGAATAGTGTGGAACACTATTTCTAACAATTATTTGGAGATAGAAAGCAGATTTCTACTGAAACAGCATCACAGTCACATCACAGAGCAGCTTTCTTGGGCAAGAATACTCCAAACATATTTATTAAGTAGCAGACTCACCTCTGAGTCAGAAACCTGTGGGTTCAAAACCCGCACCAGAACTTGAGCACATAACCTGAGCTTCCACTACAATGCTGGTGAATGTTTCATTATCTGGGGTGCTGTTTATTCATGGAATCGTGGACCATGTACAGTAGACACCTCAAGCCGCTGGAGAAATATCACCAACGATGTCTCCGCAAGATCCTACAAATCCCCTGGGAGGACAGATGCACCAACATCAGCGTCCTCGTCCAGGCCAACATCCTCAGCATTGAAGCACTGACCACACTTGATCAGCTCCGCTGGGCAGGCCACATTGTTCGCATGCCAGACCCGAGACTCCCAAAGCAAGCGCTCTACTCGGAACTCCTTCACGGCAAATGAGCCAAAGGTGGGCAGCGGAAACGTTACAAGGACACCCTCAAAGCCTCCTTGATAAAGTGCAACATCCCCACTGACACCTGGGAGACCCTGGCCAAAGACCGCCCTAAGTGGAGGAAGTGCATCTGGGAGGGCGCTGAGCACCTCGAGTCTCGTCGCCGAGAGCATGCAGAAACCAAGCGCAGGCAGCGGAAGGAGCGTGCGGCAAACCTGTCCCACCCACCCCTTCCCTCGACCACTGTCTGTCCCACCTGTGACAGGGACTGTGACTCTCGTAATGGACTGTACAGTCTAAGAACTCACTTTTAGAGTGGAAGCAAGTCTTCCTTGATTCCGAGGGACTGCCTATGATGATAAATTCTGATACTTTAATTCATAGAATCATACAGCACAGAAGGAGGCCATTTGGTCTATTATGCCTATGCTGTCTGTCTGAAAGAGCTACAATTAGTTCCACTCTCCTGATCTTTCCCCAAATTACTATTTGCTTCCATTACCCTTTCAGCCAGTACATTCCAAATCATCATAACTCGCTTAATAAAAAGTTCTCCTCATTTCCCCCTTTTCTTTTTTGCCAATCATCTTAAAATTGGCAAATTTTTGGATGACTGCAGACCCTCCCTGTTACGGTGGTCTGGCACATTTATCCTTCAATTAACACCATCTAAAACAATGAACTGCTCACATATCTCATTGCTGTGTGTGGGATGTTGCTGTGCACAAATTGGCCGCTGTATTAGCCTACAAAACAACAGATACAGCACTTGAAAAGTAATTTATTGGCTGAATGTGAAAGAATGAGGATGTGAAAGGCTCTAAATAAATACAGGTTTGTTTCATCTTTATTATAGAAACATAGAAACATAGAAATTTACAGCGCAGAAGGAGGCCATTTCAGCCCATCGTGTCTGTGCCGGCCGACAAAGAGCCACACGGCCCTCGGTCAGCAGCCCTGAAGGTTACATATAAACCTATGAACAATGGCGGAAAGGCCAACCAGTCCGCCTCACACAACTGCGACACCCCTTGCACCGAAACATTCTACACTCCACCCAACTGGGGGGCGATCGACACTAGTCCAGGAGATCACCCTGGCCGTATTCTATTCCCTGCAGTACTTAACATTATATCTGCTCCATCCAACAAAAGGTCATCCAGTCTAATCCCAATTACCAGCTCTAGGTCCGTAACCCTGCAGGTTACTGCACTTTAAGTGCCCATCCAACCATCTCTTAAAAGTGGTGAGGGTTTCTGCATCCACCACTCTTCCAGGCAGCGAGTTCCAGATCCTCACAACCCTCTGTATAAAGAAGCCCCTCCTCAAATCCCCTCTAAACCTTCCACCAACCACCTTAAAACTATGCCCCCTCATTATGCACCCTTCCACCAATGTCCAGGGCCCTCAATATTTTGTGCACCTCAATGAGGTCTCCTCTCAACCTCCCCTGTTCCAATGAGAACAAACCCAGCCTATCCAATCTGTCCTCATAACTAAGATTTTCCATTCCAGGCAGCATCTTAGTAAATCTCCTCTGCACCCTCTCTAGTGCAATCATGTCCTTCCTATAATACGGTGACCAGAACTGCACGCAGTACTCCAGCTGTGACCTAACCAAAGTATTATACAATGTAAGCATAACCTCCCTGCTCTTATATTCTATGCCTCGGCCAATAAAGGCAAGCATTCCGTCTGCCTTCTTAACCACCTTATCCACCTGGCCGGCTATCTTCACAGAACTGTGGACAAGCACTCCAAGGTCCCTTTGTTCAGTTACACTATTAAGTGGCCAATGCTTAATGTGTATACCCTTTCCTTATTAGCCCTCCCAAAGTGAGTTATAGGGGAAAGTCTATTTGGTGATTAACTTAATCCACATATGTGAATTAGTGCTAATTACCATAAATCATTAATATGTTATCCCTTTTTAAAGTTAAAATAATTTTTGTTTACTTTTTATTTCTGTCTATTTTATCTCTCTGTCTCTTAATTCCATCTTTCTTTCACTCTCATTATTTAGCTTTCTGTACCACCACTGACCAAGCTGCCAGACTGGACCTGCAGCAGGTGGTGAGAGAACCAACACGAGGGAAAAACCTACTTGACCTGGTCCTCACCAATCTACCTGTCGCTGATGCATCTGATTGCTTCTCGGCCTTTTGGCTAAGATCATGCGTAACTGACCTGACAGGGGAGTAACCATGACCCCAAAGTGGTTCTCCCTGGATCAGGAAGGTGGTTCTCCTATGCTTTTTGGAAACAGGAGGTGTGTGGGGGGCCTGACCCATCCACCTCCATGGCATGAACCTGGTATTGCAGTACTTCCAGGAACGGTGCAGTGGCTCTAGGCCTTTTGGCTAAGAGCATTGGCGCAGAGTGATCCTTGATGTGTGCAAGGTGACCTCTGGCGTTTGTGATTTGACAAAGAATTGGAAAGATTGGCTACCAATTTAATTAAAAAAAAAAAAAAATCTGTCCATGACAGCATTGGTAGCAGTGACCACCACACAGTGCTTGTGGAGACAAAGTCCCGTCTTCACACTGAGGACACTCGCCATCGTGTTGTGTGGCACTACCACCGTGCTAAATGGGATAGATTCACAACAGATCGAGCAGCTCAAAACTGGGCATCTATGAGGCACTGTGGGCCATCAGCAGCAGCAGAATTGTGTTCCACCACAATCTGTAACCTCATGGATCGACGTATCTCTCACTCCACGATTATTATCAAGCCAGAGGACCAACCCTGGTTCAATGAGGAGTGTAGAAGAGCATGTTGGGAGCAGCACCAGGCGTACCTAAAAATGAGGAATTCTCTGCCCAGGAAGCAGTTGAGGCTAGCTCATTGAATGTATTCAAGTCACAGATAGATAGATTTTTAACCAATAAGGGAATTAAGAGTTACGGGGAGCAGGCGGGTAAGTGGAGCTGAGTCCACAGCCAGATCAGCCATGATCTTGTTGGGTGGCGGAGCAGCCTCGAGGGGCTAGATGGCCTACTCCTGTTCCTAATTCTTATGTTCTTATGTTCTAATAACTTGGGGAAGCTGCAACACAGGACTACATGCACGCTAAACAATGGAAGCAGCATGCTATAGACAGAGCTAAGCTATCCCACAACCAATGGATCAGATCAAAGCTCTGCAATTCTGCCTCATCCAGTCATTAATGATGGTGGATAATTAAACAAATAACAAGAGGAGAAGGCTCCATGAATATCTCCATCCTCAATGATGGCGGAGTCCAGCACGTAAGTGCAAAAGACTAGGCCACCATCTTCAGCCAGAAGTGCCGAGTGGATGATTCATATCAGCCACCTCCTGAGGTCCCCACAATCATGAAGCCAGTCTTCAGCCAAGACGTGATATCAAGAAACGGCTGAGTGCACTGGATAGAGCAAAGGCTATGGGCCCCGACAACAGCCCGGCTGTCGTGCTGAAGACTTGTGCTCCAGAACTAGCTGCGTCTCTAGCCAAGCTGTTCCAGTACAGCTACAACACTGGCATCTACCCGACAATGTGAAAACTGCCCAGGTATGTTTGTCCACAAAAAGCAGGACAAATCCAATCTGGCCAATTACTGTCCCATCAGTCTACTCTCAATCATCAGCAAAGTGATGGAAGGTGTCATCGACAGTGCTATCAAAGGGCACTTACTCACCAATAACCTGCTCACCGATGCTCAGTTTGATATCCGTCAGGACCACTCGGCTCTAGACCTCATTACAACCTTGGTCCAAACATGGACAAAAGAGCTGAATTCCAGAGGTCAGGTGAGAGTGACTGCCCTTGGCATCAAGGCAGCATTTGACCAAATGTGGCATCAAGGAGCCCGAGTAAACCTGAAGTCAATGGGAATCAGGGGAAAACTCCACTGGCTGGAGTCATATCTAGCACAAAGGAAGATGGTTGTGATGGTTGGAAGCCAATCACCACAGCCTCAGGACATCGCTGCAGGAGTTCCTCAGGGCAGTGTCCTAGGCCCAACCATCTTCAGCTGCTTCATCAATGACCTTCACTCCAACATACGGCCAGAAGTAGGGATGTTCGCTGATGATTGGACAGTGGTCAGTTCCATTCGCAACTCCTCATAAAATTAAGCAGTCCGTGCCCGCATGCAGCAAGATCTGGACAACATTCAGGCTTGGGCTGTTAAGTGGCAAGTAACATTCGCGCCACACAAGTGCCAGGCAATGACCATCTCCAACAAGAGAAAGTCTAACCACCTCTCCTTGATATTCAATGGCATTACCATCACCGAATCCCCCACCATCAACATCCTGGGGGTCACCATTGACCAGAAACTTAACTGGATCAGCCACATAAATACTGTGGCAGCAAGAGCTGGTCAGAGGCTGGGTATTCTGTGGTGAGTGTCTCACCTCCTGACTCCCCAAAGCCTTTCCACCATCTACAAGGCACAAGTCAGGAGTGTGATGGAATACTCTCCTGAATGAGTGCAACTCCTACAACACTCGATGCTCAGCACCATCCAGGATAAAAGATGATTAGTACCCCATCCACCATCTTCAACATTCACTCCCTCCACCAATGGCGCCCCCTGGCTCCAGTGTGCACCATCTACAAGATGCACTGCCGCTGCTTGCCAAGGCTTCTTTGGCAGCACCTCCCAAACCCACGACCTCTACCCCCTAGAAGGACAAGGGCAGCAGGCGCATGGGAACACCACCACCTCCACGTTCCCCTCCCAGTCACACACCATCCTGACTGGGAAATATATCAACATTCTTTCATTGTCGCTGGGTCAAAATCCTGAAACTCCCTCCCTAATAGCACTGTGGGAGCACCTTCACCACAAGGACTGCAGCGGTTCAAGAAGGAGGCTCACCAATATAAATAATGGTTTACTCGGCTATTGTTTGACTAAAGCTATTATCATATGGAGAGGGAGGGGTTGTGAATAAATGGGCAATAAATGCTGATCTTGCCAGCGACGCCCATATCCCAGAACGCCTTGCGGCGTCTTACTATGTTAAAGGTGCTTTCTAAATACAAGTTGTTGTTGAATTAAATATTCTAACTTACACTTCCTGGTTCTGGCGTGTCCCAGTAAAGATTCTTCAATCTGATTGGTTGAGGAGTCATGCTGTTGTTAGCCCTACTCACACAGTTCCCAGATACCCTGTAAAGGGCTCCGCGCTGTTTCAGGTGCCCGATGACTGTATGTTGCTGCTCAAAAGCCGGCAAAAAGTCTGTGGACGATTGTGTGATGAACGGCGAGTGCCATTCGTTCGTCGCTGACTGCAAAATCCGGGTCAATATTGTTAAGTATCAAATAATCCACGAGGCTAAGTACGGTGAGCTAGTTCAGGCATCACCTTACTCCAGTTTATTTACTTTCAAAGTGAGGATTCAACATGGCTGCCAACATTATATACCCGGCTTGCACGTGTCTGCCAGTGACCATTAGGACTCCGACAGTCGCGCCCTCCGGTGGCAGGTAAAATCCAGTTAACATACATAACATCATTCGCCCCCAAAGTCCTTGGTACAGGTTGTATTTACAAGTTGAGGTGGTCCGGGGCCTTCCGCTCCCTGGTTGATCTTCTCAGTTCGAACCAAAGCTTGGGTGAGTTAGTGGGACTGCATTGCGGAGCAGTCGGTCTGACAGGACTGTCGGGATGGTAGGTTCGTCCTCGTGACTGACACAAGGGTCAACTAATGGTTGGATGTGTGTTGGTTGGTCGATGATGATGTTCTGGGTTGTCTGTGAATCACAGTTTGGTTTGGTCGATGTGCCTCTTGCACGTTTGGCCATTTAACAGTTTGACTACAAACACCCTGTTCCCCTCCTTGGCCAAAACCGTGCCAGCAACTTTGGACCATGACCATAATTCAGGACAAACACAGGGTCATGAACAGCAATGTCACGTGATACGGTCGCGCGATCGTGGTACCATTGCTGCCATTACCTTCTGGTTTTGACATGATCATTGAGATCCGGGTGTACAAGGGAGAGCGTTGTTTTGAGGCCGCTCTTCATTAACAGCTCGGGAGGAGGGACCCCGGTGAGCGAGTGGGGTCTCGTCCGGTAACGGAGCAGAATGTGGGACCAGCGGGTCTGTGGAGAGTCGTGAGTCACGTGTTTTAGGCTCTGATTAATGGTTTGGACAGCCTGCTCCGCTTGACCGTTAGACACAGGTTTGAAAGGGACAGACCTGACATGCTTGATGCCATTATGGGTCTTACTCATGGAACTCCGAGCTGGTGAAACACGGTCCATTGACACTGACAAGAACATCGGGCAGGCCATGGGTGGTGAACATGGCTCGGAGGCTTTCAATAGTGGCTGTTGACGTGCTGGATGACATGATTACGCATTCAATCCATTTGGAGTGAGCGTCCACTACCACTAAAAACATTTTGCCGAGAAAGGGGCCGGCAAAGTCGAATTGGATCCTTGACCAC
This sequence comes from Pristiophorus japonicus, assembly GCF_044704955.1. Taxonomy (NCBI): domain Eukaryota; kingdom Metazoa; phylum Chordata; class Chondrichthyes; family Pristiophoridae; genus Pristiophorus; species Pristiophorus japonicus. Next base: position 185,478,523 of record NC_091990.1, on the reverse strand, counting down.
GGTTTGGATGGCCATGACCAAAGACTTAGCGGAGTCTCCACAGGTGCGTTACTCAGTTGCATGCAAGTGTTGCACTGATGCACGCATGACTCCAAGTCCGAGTCAATGCCAGGCCACAAATCGTGAGACCTGGCATTGGCCTTTATCATGACAATGCCTGGGTGGGTACTGTGTAAATCTCACACAAAAGTTTCCCTGCCTTTTTTTGGCATAACAACACGATTACCTCATAACAGACAATCAGACTGAATAGACAATTCATCTTTGCGGCGGCTATAAGGCTTCATTTCATCCTGCATTTCCCTGGGAATGGCAGACCAATTTCCATTTAGGACACACCTTTTTACGCTTGACAGTACAGGTTGGTTGAGCACACAAAGCGTCACTGATGATAAGACTTTAATATTGTTCCAGTTCCTTTTAATTTTCTCAAGCCAATTCCTCCCGAACAGCACTGGGCCATTGCCTGAAACGATCCACAACGATAAATCATGCACAGCTCCATCGTACGATACCTTTACTGCAGTGCTGCCAATGACTGGTATGAGCTGTTTGGTGTTGGTACACAGTTTTGCACTGATTGGGCTCAGTTTGGGTCTTTTTGCCTTAGTGTCCCACAGCTTTTTGAAAGCCCTCTGGCTCATTATTGACTGACTTGCACCCGTGTCCAATTCCATGGATACTGGAATCCCATTTAATTTAACTTCCAGCATTATCGGAGGACTTTTGGTAAAAGAATGTACTCCATACACTTCTTCGTCCTGTACCTCGGGTTGAGTTGCCTGTGCCGCTTGATCCACGCTGGATCGATCATTCTCAGCCACTTGGTGTGTCGCAGCACGCTTACTCAGTTGCGGACACATTTGCTGAAGGTGCCCCATTGTTGCACAGCCTTTGCACACGTATTGCTTGAATCGGCATTTTGATAGGCTTGATGGTAGCCCCCACAATGCCAACAAGGCAAGGTTTGATTCACCCCCGATGGCGGACTTTGAGCAGTTACAGGTTGAACGAACGCGGATGAGTAGGCCCTGCCATGTGCAGCTCTGCCTGCCAATTATATTATTTCATGCACAGTACTTGCCGGTGAGTTTCGATGCTGGGAAGATATCGAGTTTTTGTCCATGGACATGCATGCCTGGGCGATCGTGATGGCCCTGCTCAGGTCTAGAGATTCAGCAGCCAGCAGCTTTCGAAGGATGACCTCGTGGCCAATGCCAAGCACGAAAAAGTCCTGCAGCATTTCCTCCAACGCAGCTCCGAAGTTGCACGGCCCAGCGAGACGTCTCAGGTTGGCGACAAATTCTGCCACGTCCTGACCCTCGGAGCGATTGTGCGTATAGAAACGATACCTCGCCATGGTGATGCTTTCCTTCAGTTTAAAGTGGTTCCGAACCAGCGTACACAATTCATCGTAAGCCTTATCCATTGGGCGAGTCGGTGAGAGTAGATTCTTGATAAGGCTATAAATTGTTGATCCACAAACGGTGAGGAGAACCGCCCTGCGCTTAATTGCGTTATCAGTTCCTTCCAATCCGTTGGCTATGAAGTACTGGTCGAGGCAATCAGTGAAATCCTCCCAGTCTTCCCCTTCCACGAATCTCTCCAAAATTCCAACAGACATGGTTGTGTGAAAGTTGGTATTTTTAAACTCGTCGCCAATTGTTAAGTATCGAATAACTCCATGAGGCTAAGTACGGTGAGTTAATGCAGGCATGACGTTACTCCAGTTTATTTATTCTCAAAGTGAGGATTCAACATGGCTGCCAACATATACACAGCTTGCACGTGTCTGCCAGTGACCATTAGGACTCCGACAGTCGTGTCCTCTGGTGGCAGATAAAACCCAGTTAACATACATAACAAATATCTTGCTGGCTGGGCACGGCTAAGCAAGTGATTTGGCACCACTTGGCAACTGCAGCAAAATCATCAAAGTTCTATACTTACTATATGTGGCATGGTTTTCTGCCCAGCAATACTGCTTTGCATTAAAAAATAATCCCAGAGTCAGTGAAAGTGTTGAGTGATAAACATCATATAACTTTTCTACAGCACAGCAGCAGAGCACAACTGGCACAGCGATGTCATCTTATCCACAATACACTGCAGCAAGAAGAACATCTTTGGTAGTTAATGTTACCAGCTGGAATTCCCCGTGCTATTACATGGATTAGATCTACTATCACAGGGTTCTGTGTTCCAAAGGACTTTACATTTGCAATATTGCTGATTTAGGTTTACAATGTGCAATGCCCAGAATTAATTACTACTTTGTGATTTTGTCACATTAAAGTTCTGTTTCTGTCATGAGGGCTTGCAGGCATGCCAACCACAAAATTCTGATTCTAAACTCTGAGACATTGCGGCATTATAGCATCATCCAACCATGCCATCTTTGCTCAACAAACAGCCGATTAAATCTGATCAGGGATGTGCATGGAACAGGGGAACCAAACAGCGTTGCTTTTAAATACAATAATGTTTTCAAACAGTTTTAGAAGTGCAGTCTGTTAACAGTTACCATCAACATTTTAGCTTTCACTAAGTGATATGAATTTTGTGCTCAGAGCAGAGTTACATTGTTATGGTAATAACAAATGCTTTTTAAAGCGGTTGCCACAATTGTACTGTCTGGATCATACAAACTCTCATTCTCCTCCGAGGTGGCCAGAGCTTCATGTAGCAAAATATAGAATGTGTAGAATAATGTGGATAGTTAGAACGTAGAAATGTATTTTCCTCTTTTGCTCAATAAACATTTGTAGCAGGAGTTAATTGACCCTAAAAGTTTGACTTGTTAAAAAGACTAAATCAGGGAGTTCAGCTACTACCAATCTAAGTGGCATAAAGTATTATTGGGCTATGGATTATTCAATATCTCTCAAATTTGCTTTAACAAATGAACCTCAGCTCAGGTCATTTGTGATATGAAGAGCATTGTGCTAAATGCAGCTGCTGTTGCTGCTTTCATGCTGCTATAATGAACAGTGTTAATGAACACCATTATACTTATTATGGATCTCCTTTATTACTACTGCTTGGTATATTTGAACTCTCATCTCAAATCAGCTCGCCCTGCACGGAATCTCATTTAAATCTTCTGAAAGTTGTTGTAGTGTTGCAGATGTGTGTCGTAATAAACATCTTGCACTCACCCCTCCCCCACTTTTCTTTCTAGTGATGGGGGTTCTATACACGTTATATTATATTACTGTTCTAAAATATCAATTTATAAAAAAAGTGTCCTTGTGGGACACCCCCAAAGTGAGCGAATGCTCCTTTATCCAATTGTTACTGTTGAGCAAAGATCATTAAAAGTAAATGTCCTGACCTTGATTGGCAGTAACGTGTTCTGTAATTGCTTAAGGACTGATGCCATTAACCCAGCTCTAGCAATAGCTTTTCATTAAGAATGTGCCAAACTCCCTCGCTGAGCTCTTTATGACTAGGTTTATTGTATGGCACTAGCAGAGGGTTATGCAAATCTAGTGGCAATAACTTTATCTATATTTTATTTTGCACAGTGTTAAGTACATGAAAATTTGACTCTTGCTTTTGTTTACAGTGGTTCCATCAGTGATAGTGCTGGCTGAACATTGCACCTATAAAATAGCAGTCCCATTCGAAGTGTTCTTGTACAATAGCAGATGGCCATTTGAATACTTTGGGAATGCACAGTTACTTGAGCAGATGCTGGGTTCGATTTTACTGCCCTTTCTGCGGTGGTATGAAATTGCACTTGTGGCACAATGTGCAGTCGTCAGTTTGCTTCCTATTAGGTCAACCATGGAGCAGCATGAATGGTGTGCGTGTGCACTGGAATGCCCTGCCTCTGCACCAAGGTGGGTAGTAGCACAACAGGGAGGGTGGAGGGAGAACTGGGGAGCAAAGACATTGCCAGAACATCTCCCATCGCTAAAAGCTGTTTCAAGAGCACTTGTAGTGCCACATGAAAATGAGGTGAACTCTCACTGACCTTGCAACCTTTGGCTTGGTTAATGCTGGAAGGCTCCAAAAACTATCTAATAGACTATGGGCTATGTCTCCCTGGAGCTATTGCACTCGTCAGAGTGCTCTTTATGGAATATTTTTAACATCAAACATTTCCAAAGTACAATTTTCCTATTACATGTAATTGTTAAGATGTTGGTCCAGATTTTGCTGTGAATATAACAGTGGGGCTAACTGTGCTCACCATTATTTTTACACAAATCAGACAACAACTTCTGGTGAGCAAAGATGCATAGTGAAATGTGGAAATCCTGAAGTTGCAGCCCGTCATGTATTGCTCCGCCATAAACGGTGTGAAAATGGCATCTTACTGCATGGCTCCACATTCCAATGCATTGAACGCCATGATATTCCTGTACTGATGTCGCAGATACGGACTACGCTCAGCATAGAAAGTTAAGTCAAGTCATTCCAGTCTAAGTATCCTTTTAACGGTGTGATAAGTCTTAATTACTGCCAAACAATCTTTCTGGCACTGAAAATTAACTTTAACAATTGTGGAGTCTCATTCCTTCAGATTTTAATTACTGTTGGAGATTTTTTTTTAAGTAATTTTTTTTAAACTTTTACTTTCTGTCTCTTTTATCTCTCTCTCTAAATCTAAATCTTTCTTTCCTCTCTCTATTTTGCTTTCTGTACCTGATTTGATGTTGAATTCACTATTCCAACTTACACTTCCTGGTTCACACTCTGTGTGGCTCATTACGAGTCTTCAGTCTGATTGGTTAAGAAGTTATTCAGTTGCTTGCTAGATGCCCTGTAGAGGGCACCGCGCCTTTGGCTATACTGCTGGCAGCAACTTGTCATGCAAAGTCTATGGGCAGGTGAAAGTCTAACGGGTTGTCACTCACAGCAAAATCTGGCCCATTCTGATCCTGTTCAATGGTGGTTTTTAATCTTTGGAAAGAGCAGTGTAGTGGGACTAACTGGATAACTCTTTCAAAGAGGCGACACAGGATGATTGATTTAAAGACCTGTCCAACTAATGTCAAGCTCCTCATGAAAGGTTACAATACCATCAGGAGTGAACCTGTGTTGCTGATATTAGGCTGACCCCAGAAAAGCTAGCCAGGCCAAGCCAATTGAATTTGGGCAGTGGTGAATGGTGCCCTGCTATTGTTCCACTTGGGTTTTCACCTCAATGGAAAATGTAGGCTCATGTTTCTATCAGATCACCGTGATACATAGGATTAGATGAAGGGCGGTGGACCGAAGCTCATGTGGAGCATAAACACCGGCATGGACCAATTGGGCTGAATGGCCTGTTTCTGTGCTGTACATCCGATACAATTCTCTCTAAAACTGACAATGTAGTTGAATTACGCTGAAAAATTAGACAGGGTAGGAACATTTTCTTTGGATCCAAGTGGTGCAGTGTCCAAAGGAGAGCAGCAGTGGAAGGAAGTGGCCAGGGCAGTGTCTACCAATGTTATGACCCCCATGCATTGCAACTCAATGCTGAAAAAAGTTTAATGACCTTCCCAGATCTGACAAGGGAAGAAGAGCCAGCCACACTGTCCAGGAATGTGCTGGTACTAACGATCTCAACCATTTACAGCCACCTGCCTTCATAATGTATTAAAGGACTTGAATCACCTACCATCTTGGCCCCGGAGGCCACCCAGTCCCCTTTACACATAAGCACTCAATGTGAACCACCATTGCCTGGTTATCTCTTTTCAGGATTCCTCAGTTACCACTAAATGTACTTTTGTAAGTTTTGTAGATCTAACAAAATTCTGATGAATTTCATAAAAGGGTTAAACAGGCATGTCTTCTGATTACTATTCATTATTTGGAAGAATTCCAATTTTCCCTGTTTGTAATTCATGGGATCTCAAGATTCAAATCCCAAGTTCCTACTATAGTCTACTTTGAAAAATGATGGGTGCTCACAAGCTCTTTAGGATTTGACCAGGAAAATGCTCCTGGGAATGAAGTTACTTCTTTAAACAATAAAAAAACAGATTAGCAAGCAATAGGAAAACTCGTCTTTGCCATAAGAAAATGACAAATCTGACAAAACGTGATGCAAAATCTGAACAAAGATAAATAAAGGAATAACCTATACTACCTTCGATCGAGTGGATTAATCCAGAAAGACTGGTTTGGGAAGAAAGCAGTTGTAAGACAGATGCTCAATAATTATTTCTCACCCCAAGGAGGGAGTGCAGAGTTTTTTGGAAGTGTGTGAATATTTCATCAAATGCTTTTTCAAAGAGAGCAAAGATATGTATGAAGAGATCGTACAAATTCTCAAGGGGGAAAGATTTGTTAAAATACCTTACATCTGGTCATGTTATTAAATTCTTAAAATTGACTTTTAACTGAGAACCACAGTAGATTTAGATTCTAGCTGTCCCCACCCCTTGATCGCACAGTTGGTAAGTACACTGCTCATGACCAGGCGTGCCCCAGGTTTGGTTCACAGTCTATTCCAATCTCAGGCAGGAAAGCTGTATTGTCATTAATGCTGAACATTTGGGTTGGGAGGGAAAATATAAGTCAGAGTTTCCACCCGTTATCATTATGCAATGACTCTTGCTGGGGAAGTTAGTATGTAATGTGCCAGGTAAGGACAGGATTTATCTCTCGTGATGTTCCCTCCCACCTTCATGGTCAAGTCGGCTGCTGGCTCACATGTTTAGTCTCAGAAATGACAAATGGCCACTTGCTTCATGACTATTTTGCTTTGTACATGAGAGTTGTAAAGGACGTAGCAGGCTGCAACCTTTGAGACCTTGGCCATATGGCCTCTGCTCCAAAATGTGTGGGTGCAGATAGGATAGGATTGGGCTCAGCTGTGATGCTTTCTAATTGGACAAATAATTGTCTGAGACTCGCTGTATGGGCTCACAAATGAAGAATCATCATCATCATCATCATCATCATAGGCAGTCCCTCGGAATCGAGGAAGACTTGCTTCCACTCTTAAAATGAGTACTTAGGTGGCTGAACAGTCCAATACAAGAACCACAGTCCCTGTCACAGGTGGGACAGATAGTTGTTGAGGGAAGGGGTGGGTGGGACTGGTTTGCCGCACGCTCCTTCCGCTGCCTGCGCTTGATTTCTGCATGCTCTCGGCGACGAGACTCGAGGTGCTCAGCGCCCTCCCGGATGCACTTCCACCACTTAGGGTGATCTTTAGCCAGGGACTCCCAGGTGTCAGTGGGGATGTTGCACTTTTTCAGCGAGGCTTTGAGGGTGTCCCTGTAACGTTTCCTCTGCCCACCTTTGGCTCGGTTGCCGTGAAGGAGTTCCGAGTAGAGCGCTTGCTTTGGGAGTCTCGTGTCCGGCATGCGGATGATTTGGCCTGTCCAGCGGAGCTGATCGAGTGTGGTCAGTGCTTCGATGCTGGGGATGTTGGCCTGGTCGAGGACGCTAACGTTGGTGCATCTGTCCTCCCAGGGGATTTGTAGGATCTTGCGGAGACATCGTTGGTGATATTTCTCCAGCTCACAAATGAAGAATAGCCTTTTGGGCGAAGTATAGGAATATTGCCAATACCCATGGAACCATACCCGAGTGTGAGTGAGGGTTTTTGGCAGTGCAGGGGCAGGAGGAGAGAGAATAAAAATCAGGGGCAAAAAGTAAGGATTATAAAAATGCAATAGTTTATGTTAGATTTTAAAGCTGGGTTTGTGACTTAGTTTGACATGAACAAACTCACAATGAGGCCACCTTCATCAGGAACACAATTGGAATTACACAAACTTACATGGAGCTTGTTTTCAAGAGTTACCAGGGGTGAGTGGGTGGTGTTCTAAACTGTCACTCAGCTTGTTACACAACATTGACTCCAATTAATGTTCCTCTCATTTCAGTCTATAGCACATTTCTCTACTCACCAACAGTACAGAGTGACTGTTTTATTCTAAGAGGATTTGGGAATTTTTATAATTTTCTTCTGCAGAAGAGGAAGGGATGGAAAGTTTGGAGTCATCAGTGTTAGGTTCAATGCTGCCAGGGAAAACTGTTTGGATCTTGAAATTATGTTATGAAATACTATCGTACAAATGTTTAACCTGGTTACGTTAAATGAGTCAATACCTCCAATAAAATAGCAGAGAAAGGAATTTCAGATAAGCACATAAGTGTTTGTATGGTATTATCTCACAGTGCCATATCGAGGGCTTTTAATTTTCAGAAAATAAACCTCCTTTTGCAAAACATGTGAGAAAAATTATTCAAGGATTGACATGTTCAGAGAATTATAATCTAGCCCATGCTACTTCCTGCTAATTAGATTTAGATTGTGGCAAAATATCGAGTAACAGTCACTTATCTTTCAATATGGGCATCACCATATAACTACACAGAATGCAGTCATGTTGGTATACACTATGAGATACAAATGTGCAAACTGGAACAGACAAAACTAGCCTAAAAATCCCTCAGTGCCTGCTCCAATGACGAAGTAGGAATGCTAGGTGATAGTTCTATATAATTTGAGCTTCACTGTCATGGTATGTAACATCTGAATATTTTGATCAAATTAGTGCTTTTTCAGTATGGCTGGATATGTTATTCTTTGCATAATAATTTGCATAAGAAATGTAAATTACTTATACAACAGTTTTGTGCCCAATATTTGAGAAAAAAAATCCTAGATTTATCTAATCTGAAGAGAATAATTGACGTTATATTTACAGTTAATGATCTGTTAGACAATGGGTTGGGGTTGGGGGGGGGGGTGAGGTAAATAGGATTAGAGGAGCAGGTTTTACAATCGACATGATAATCCAGCTTGTGTGCTTTCTGGCTCTAATGAATGTTCCAGTGTCATTTGGTCTGGAATGAGGGGTGTATGGTTGCTGAGAGCAATAAACAGACAAATACTTTAATTATTAAGGTCCCCTATTCCAGAATCAAACTGAGAGCAATGTTTATTATTGACATAAGTTATTTATTTATTATGTCAGTTGTTTAATATTGCATTCCTGCTTCCTCATTGTATTGACATCAAGACTCGATGTATTTTTCCAATTCAAGACCTCAAACCTGTGGAATTCCTAACCTTCCTCAGTCTCTCCTTCCTCAAACAGTCCAAACTTAGTGTCAAATCATACTATCTGATTCACCTTGTCTTCTTTGAATCTTTTCAATGTATGTGTTCAGCACGTTTAGTTTATAATGAAAAAAAATACAACAAGCAGTAAATAACACCAAAATATACATAATCCAAAAACTCAGAATCCCTAAATGCTACCTTGGCAAATTTTGAGAAATAATCTCTGGCTATAAGGGATAAGGCATAATTTAATTATAATAATTAGACTTAATTTCCATCCATAAATTGAGTTAATTAGAAAACAGCTTTACCTTACAATGCAAAAAGTGTAACCTTTATTTTTATGAAACTTGGAGCAATATTATCTTCCTAGTATAAGGGATAAAATATTAATAAATTATGCTAATGAGTCTTAATTTCTATGTGCAAATTAGGTTAATTAGAAAATAGATTTTCTCTTGCATCCCAGAAAAAAAATGAAGTCCTATCTTTAAAACTTGGAGAGCACAATCATTATGCTATTAGGGATAACATATTAATGATTTATGGTAATTAGCTCTAATTCACATATGTGTATTAGGTTAATCACCAAATAGACTTTCCCCTATAACTCAAATCCTGTAAGTGCTCATTGTTTAAAACTGGAATGGTTTGTTGAACTGTATCCAGGGAACAGTACACATTTTGAAAAACTAATTTGTAGTGTGCTGTGGAAACTGTGGCTTATAGATATTGGCTCAAAAATGGCCGTCAACATAACGTCGAGGCTAATAACGTCGCCATTATTTATATACAAATGCGATAGCAACTTCAGGTGATGGCAAATGTGCGATTAAATGAGGAAATGGAGAAGTTGCTGTTGGAGCTGTGTCACTCTGCTGTTAACTTTACAACAACGGCATTACTTCCTGCCATCTTGGCTGAGATAAGAACATAAGAAATAGGAGCAGGAGTAGGTCATTTGGCCCCTCGAGCCTGCTCCGCTATTTAATACGATCATGGCTGATTTGATCTTGGCCACAACTCTACTTTCTTGTCCGCTCCCCATAACTCGTGACTCCCTTATCGTTCAAAAATCTGTCTATCTCCACCTTAAATATATTCAAAGACCCAGCCTCCACAGCTCTCTGGGGTAGAGAATTCCAAAGATTCACGACCCCCTGAGAAAAAAAATTCCTCCTCATCTCCGTTTTAAATGGACGACCCCTTATTCTGAGACTATACCCCCTAGTTCTATATTCCCCCATGTGGGGGAACATCCTCCCTGCATCTACCCTGTTAAGCTCTCGCAGAATCTTTTACGTTTCAATAAAATCACCTCACATTCTTCTAAACTCAATGAGTACAGGCCCAACCTGCTGAACCTTTCTTCATAAGACAACCACTTCATCTCAGGAATCAACCTCGTGAACCTTCTCTGAACTGCCTCCAATGCAAGTATATCCTCCTTAAATAGGGAGACCAAAACTGTACGCAGTACTCCAGGTGTGGTCTCACCAACACCCTGTACAGTTGTAGCAAGACGTCCCCTTGCAATAAAGGCCAACATTTCATTTGCCTTCCTAATTACTTGCTGTACTTGCATACTAACTTTTTGTGTTTCATGTACAAGGACCGCCAGATCGCTCTGTACCTCAGCATTTTGTAATCTCTCCTCATTTAAATAATTTTTTTTTCCTGCCAAAGTTGATAACACACATTTTCTAACATTATACTCCATCTCCCAAATTGTTGCCCACTTACTTTGTCTATCTATATCCCTTTGCAGATTTTTTGTGTCCTCCTCACATTTTCTTTCCCAACTATCTTTGTAGTATCAGCATATGTGGCTACATTACACTCAGTCCCTGCATCCAAGTCATTAATATATTGAGGCCCCAGCACTGATCCCTGTGGCACCTCACTAGTTACAGTTTTCAAACCTGAAAATGACCCATTTATCCCGACTCTCTGTCTTCTGTTAATTGGTTAATCCTCTATCCATGCTAACCCCGTGAGCTCTTATCTTGAGCAGTAACCTTTTATGTGGCACCCTATCGAATGCCTTCTGGAAATCCAAATATATGACCTACTGGTTCCCCTTTATCCACCCTGCTCGTTACATCCTCAAAGAACTTCAGCAAATTTGTCAAACATGATTTCTCTTTCATAAATCCATGCTGACTCTGCTTGACTGCATTATGATTTTCTAAATGTCCTGCTACTACTTCTTTAATACTGGACTCCAGCATTTCCCAATGACAGATGTTAGGCTAACTGGTCTGTAGTTTCCTGCTCTCTGTCTCCCTCCTTTCTTAAATCGAGATCATAGATAGCTCAGCACAAACCAAGGGTCAAAGCAAGAATCCTACACTGAGTGGTATATTTACCAACGCATCCATCAGTGACTCTAACTTGTTGCATTTTCTTAATCACTACAAGTAGAAGTAAGTACAATATTGTTGATAAATATTTGTAACAATTGATAAAATTAAAAAGTGTGCCACCAATAAACAAAATAACTTATTTATTTATTTTATTTTATTTGTTCATGGGATGTGGGCATCGCTGGCAAGGCTAGCATTTATTGCCCATCCCTAATTGCCCCTTGAGAAGGTGGTGGTGAGCCGCCTTGAACCGCTGCGGTCCGTGTGGTGAAGGTGCTCCCACAGTGCTGTTAGGGAGGGAGTTCCAGGATTCTGACCCAGCGACGATGAAGGAACGGTGATATATTTCCAAGTCAGGATCGTGTGTAAGTTGGAGGGGAACTTGCAGGCGATGGTGTTCCCATGCGCCTGTTGCCCTTGTCCTAGGTGGTAGAGGTCGCGGGTTTGGGAGGTGCTGAGAAGAAGCTTTGAGAAGAACAGTTGCTGCAGTGCATTTTGTAGATGGTACACACTGCAGCCACGGTGCGTCGGTGGTGGAGGGAGAGAATGTTTAAGGCGGCTGCTCTGACCTGGATGGTGTCGAGCTTCTTGAATGTTGTTGGAGTTGCACTCATCCAGGCAAGTGGAGAGTATTCCATCATGTAATGTATGTACATAAGGTCTGCCCACCACCAGGGAGCACTATCGCCGTAGGTCCTAGGGTCATAGGTACACTTGTGCTGGGCCGGTATATAACCTGAACTTCACCTTTGTATCTTCACTTCTGGAAGCCATTCAGTGGCTCACAGTACAGAGTTCATTGTATCATTTCATACACCACAACTGGCGACGATGCAAAAGTATGGCGAGCACTGCACGATCGAGTACTGTTGGAATTCTCGAGTGGTTCAATGAGGGAGAGGATTGGGGAGATTTCACAGATTGTCTTGACCAGTATTTTGTGGCAAACGACCTAAACAAAGACACGGATGCAGAGAAGCGCAGGGCAGTTCTTCTCACCGTCTGTAGCCCCACGATCTATGCACTCAGCAAGAATCTGCTCTCACTCACTCTACTCCAGAAAAGGATTACAAAGAACTGTGTGCTCTCATTCGGGAACACCTTAAACCCACGGAAGGAATCCTCATATCCAGATATCGCTTCTATATGCACGTTCGTCCAGAAGGCCAGGCTGTAGCGGCATTTGTTGCCGACCTGAGACGTCATGCAGGGCCTTGCAAATTTGGGCCTGCATTGGAAGACATGCTGCGTGACTTTTTCGTGATCGGGTCAACCACGAGGCGATCTTAAGTAAGCTGCTGGCTGCGGAGACGCCGGACCTCAGCAAGGTCATCACCATCGCCCAGGCGTGCATGTCCACGCAGAAAAGCACGAAGCAGATATCGCGACAAAACGGGAACTCCATGGCAAGTACTGTGTACAAAATTATATCGACGGCCGGCAGGCTGCACATGACAGGGCTACTCGACTGTGTCTGCAAGGCCGGGAGCCGCTCAAAGTTCGCCATCGAGGGCCTACTCGACTGCGTATGCGAGAACAGGAGCCGCTCAAAGTTCGCCATCGAGGGCCTACTCGACTGTGTCTGCAAGGCCGGGAGCCGCTCAAAGTTCGCCATCGAGGGCCTACTCGACTGCGTATGCGAGAACAGGAGCCACTCAAAGCCCACCATCAGGTGTAAATCCAAGCTCAACGTGTGGCGTTGCGGGGGCAATCACCGACCCCATCAGTGCCGCTTCAGGCAGTATGTATACAGAGGGTGTGCGAAGACGGGGCGACTTCAGCGGACGTGGTCACAGCAGAGCAAGCGAGCTGCGACACACCACGTGGATGATGATCAATTCAGCGTGGATCTGGTGATGCAGCCCGAGGCATTTAAGAGCTCCGAGGAGGAAGTGTATAGTGAACGTGTGTTCCTAACAAAGAACCAACTGATAATGATGGAGGTAAAATTATTAACAAAGAGCCAACCGATAATGATGGAGGTAAAATTAAACGACGTGCCGGTATCCATGGAATTAGACACGGGTGCAAGTCAATTGATAATGAGCCAGAGGACTTTCAAAAAGCTGAGGGAGACCAAGGCAGAGAGACCCAAGCTGAGTCCGATAAATGCGAAGTTGCGTACCTACACCAAAGAGCTCATACCAGTGATCGGTAGTGCAGCAGTAAGAGTGTCGTACGAGGGAGCGGTTCATGATCTACCGTTATGGATTATCCCGGGCAACAGCCCATCGTTATTCGGCAGGAGTTGGCTCGAGAAAATAAAATGGAAATGGTACGATATCAAAGCTTTGTCATCAGCGGATGATGACTTGTGTGCTCAAGTGCTGAGCAAATTTCCCTCGCTGTTTGAACCGGGAATTGGCAGCTTCAAGGAGCCAAGGTGCAGATTCACCTCGGCCCAGACGCAAGGCCCATCCATCACAAAGCCAGGGCGGTCCCGCACATGATGAGAGAAAAGGTCGAGCTCGAATTGGACAGGCTACAATGCAAGGGGGTTGTTGTGTATCTGTAAAGCATACACTCCCATGGTCCGCCAACAGGGAGCGCATCCCCTGAAGTCCCAAGGGATCCCAGCATCCCTTGGGAGCACTGTATATAAGCCGGCCCCTAAGGACTCCTCCTCGCTCTGGAGTGTCTTAATAAAGACTGAGGTCACTGTTACTTTAACCTCCCTGTGTGCAGCCTCATCTGTGTTAGGAACACAATAACTGGCGACGAGTATACGAATCCAACGCAAAGATGCAGCAAACTGTGGGAATCCTGGAGAAGTTCTCAGATGGTGAGGACTGGGAAGCCTATATCGAATGGCTAGACCAGTACTTTGTAGCCAACGAGCTGGACGGAGAAGGAAGCGCTGCAAAAAGGAGAGTGGTCCTCCTCACGGTCTGCGGGGCACCGACCTACAGCCTCATGAAGAATCTTCTGGCCCCGGTGAAACCCACAGATAAGTCGTATGAGGAGCTGTGTACACTGGTTCGGGAGCATCTTAACCCGAGGGAGAGCGTGCTGATGGCGAGGTATCGGTTCTACACGTGCCAGCGATCTGAAGGTCAGGAAGTGGCGAGCTACGTCGCCGAGCTAAGGCAACTTGCAGGACAATGTGCGTTTGATGGCTACCTGGAGCAAATGCTCAGAGACTTTTTTGTACTGGGCATTGGCCACGAGACCATCCTACGAAAACTTTTGACTGTAGAGACACCGACCCTCAGTAAGGCCATTGCAATAGCACAGGCGTTTATGTCCACCAGTGATAACACCAAACAAATCTCTCAGCACACAAGTGCTAGCAATGTTCATAAATTAACTGGAACTGTGTTTGCGAGCAGAAATGTACAGGGCAGAAACCATAAGTCTGCAACTGCCAGCAGGCCTCAGGTGACCCAGATGACTCAGAATCCGCAACAAAGGATGAATGCAAGGCAATTCACACCTGATTGGCATTGTGGAGGCTTCCATTCAGCCTATTCATGCCGCTTCAAAGGATATGTTTGCAAGAGCTGTGGAACAATGGAGCACCTCCAACGAGCTTGCAGATGAGCTGCAAGCTCTGCAAAACCTGCTAACCACCACATGGCAGGGGAAGATCGGTCCATGGTGGATCAAAGCAATTTTGAGCCTCAGAGAGGAGGCAGATGCTGAAGTACACAGGGTGCACACATTTTCGACGAAATGTCCACCTATAATGCTTTACGTAAAATTGAATGGCTTACCCATAGCCATGGAACTGGACACTGGCGCTAGCCAATCCATCATGAGTAAAAAGATGTTTGAGAGACTGTGGTGCAACAAGGCACTCAGACCAGCCCTGAGCCCCATCCACACGAAACTGAGAACGTACACCAAAGAGCTCATCATTGTCCTGGGCAGTGCCATGATCAAGGTCACCTACGAGGGCACAGTGCATGGACTGCCACTCTGGATTGTCCCGGGCGATGGCCCCACATTGCTTGGAAGCAGCTGGCTGGGCAAAATCCGCTGGAACTGGGATGACATCCGAGCGCTATCATATGTCGATGAGGCCTCATGTACCCAGGTTCTTTGCAAATTTCCTTCCCTTTTTGAGCGAGGCATTGGAAACTTTTCCGGGGCGAAGGTGCGGATCCACTTGGTCCCAGAGGCACAATCCATTCACCACAAGGCACGAACGGTACCTCACATGATGAGGGAGAGAGTGGAAATCGAGCTGGACACGCTGCAACGCGAGGGCATCATCTCCCCAGTGAAATTCAGTGAGTGGGCCAGCCCGATTGTTCCAGTACTCAAAAGTGATGGCACGGTCAGGATTTGCGGCGATTATAAAGTAACTATGAATCGTTTCTCGCTTCAGGACCAATATCCACTACCTAAGGCAGACGACCTATTTGCGACGCTGGCAGGAGGCAAGACATTCACCAAGCTCGACCTGACTTCGGCCTACATGACGCAGGAGCTGGAGGAGTCTTCGAAGGGCCTCACCTGCATCAACATGCACAAGGGACTGTTCATCTACAACAGATGCCCATTTGGAATTCGGTCGGCTGCAGCGATCTTCCAGAGAAACATGGAGAGCCTACTCAAGTCGGTACCATGCACGGTGGTTTTTCAGGATGACATATTGGTCACGGGTCGGGACACCGCCGAGCACCTACAAAACCTGGAGGAGGTCCTCCAGCGACTGGATCGCGTAGGGCTGCGGCTGAAGAGGGCGAAATGCGTCTTCATGGCAACAGAAGTGGAGTTTTTGGGGAGAAAGATCGCGGCGGACGGCATTCGGCCCACAGACGCCAAGACAGAGGCTATCAGGAACGCGCCCAGGCCACAGAACGTCACGGAGCTGCGGTCGTTCCTGGGACTCCTCAACTATTTTAGTACCTTCCTACCGGGGTTAAACACCCTTTTAGAGCCCCTACATGTGTTATTGCGCAAAGGTGAGAACTGGGTATGGGGAAAAACACAAGTAATTGCTTTTGAGAAAGCCAGAAACATTTTATGCTCCAACAAGCTGCTTGTATTGTATAACCCGTGTAAAAGACTTGTGCTAGCATGTGACGCATTGTCATACGGAGTTGGTTGTGTATTATAACAAGCTAACGGTGCGGGGAAGTTGCAACCTGTCGCCTATGCGTCCAGGAGCTTGTCTAAGGCCGAGAGGGCCGACAGCATGATTGAGAAAGAGGCATTAGTGTGTGTGTTTGGGGTAAAGAAAATGCATCAGTACCTGTTTGGCCTCAAACTTGAGCTGGAAACCGATCACAAGCCCCTCATATCCCTGTTCGCTGAAAACAAGGGGATAAATACTAATGCCTCAGCCCGCATACAAAGGTGGGCACTCACGCTATCAGCGTATAACTATACCATCTGCCACAGGCCAGACACCGAGAACTGTGCGGATGCTCTCAGTCGGCTACCATTGCCCACCACGGGGGTGGAAATGGTGCAGCCTGAAAACTTGTTGATGGTGGCGTAGCCTGCAGATTGATGGTGGCGTAGCCTGTCACGGTCCGCCAGATTAGGATTTGGACCAGCCAAGATCCCCTGCTGTCCCTAGTAAAAAACTGTGTACTGCATGGGAGCTGGTCCAGCATCCCCGTTGAAATGCAAGAGCTAATCAAGCCGTTCCAGCAGCGAAAGGACGAGCTGTCCATTCAGGCAGACTGCCTGTTGTGGAGTAACCGCGTAGTGCTACCCAAAAAGGGCAGGGAGACTTCATCTCGGATCTCCACAGCACACACCTGGGTATAGTAATGATGAAAGCGATAGCCAGATCCCACGTGTGGTGGCCTGGTATCGAGTCTGACTTAGAGTCCTGTGTACGGCAATGCAGCGTGTGTGCTCAGTTGAGCAACGCGCCCAGAGAGGCACCACTAAGTTTGTGGTCCTAGCCCTCCAGACCATGGTCGAGGATCCATGTCGACTATGTGGGCCTGTTTCTCGGTAAAATGTTCCTGGTGGTGGTGGATGCTTTTTCAAAATGGATTGAATGTGAAATAATGTTGGGAAGCACCGCCACCGCCACCATTGAAAGCCTGAGGGCCATGTTTGCCACCCACGGCCTGCCTGACATACTGGTCAGTGACAACGGGCCATGTTTCACCAGTGCCGAATTTAAAGAATTCATGACCCGCAATGGGATCAAACATGTCACCTCGGCCCCGTTTAAACCAGCCTCCAATGGGCAGGCAGAGCGGGCAGTACAAACAATCAAACAGAGCCTTAAACGAGTCACAGAAGGCTCACTCCAAACCCGCCTGTCCTGAGTACTGCTGAGCTACCGCACGAGACCCCACTCGCTCACAGGGGTGCCCCCGGCTGAGCTACTCATGAAAAGGACACTTAAAACCAGACTCTCGCTGGTTCACCCCAACCTGCATGATCAGGTAGAGAGCAGGCGGCAACAACAAAATATAAACGATGGTCGCGCCACTGTGTCACGGGAAATTGATCTGAATGACCCTAAACTATGGACAAGATCCCAAGTGGATTGCGGACACGGTGATAGCTAAAGAAGGGAGTAGGGTGTTTGTAGTCAAACTAGACAATGGACAAATTTGCAGAAAGCACCTGGACCAAACGAGGCTGCGGTTCACAGACTGCCATGAACAACCCACAGCAGATATCACCATTTTCGAGCCCACAACACACACCCAAAGGATCAACGACACCACCCCGGACCAGGAAATTGAACCCATCACGCCCAACAGCCCAGCAAGGCCAAGCTCACCTCGCAGCCCTGCAGGGCCAACAACACACCAGCCCAGCGAGGGCACAGCCAACACACCAGAACAGACATTTGTACCGAGGCGGTCCACCAGGGAAAGAAAGGCTCCTGACCGCCTCACCTTGTAAATAGTTTTCACTTTGACTTTGGGGGGGAGTGATGTTGTGTATCTGTAAAGCATGCACTCCCATGTTCCGCCACCAGAGAGCTCATCCCCTGAAGTCCCAAGGGATCCCAGCATCCCTTGGGAGCACTGTATATAAGCCAGCCCCTAAGGCCTGTTCCTCACTCTGGAGTGTCTTAATGAAGACTGAGGTCACTGTTACTTTAACCTCCCTGTGTGCAGCCTCATCTGTGTTAGAACACCATATGGGTGATCTTGCCGGTCGAATTTAATGAATGGGCCAGCCCCATTGTTCCGGTGTTAAAGAGCGACAGCACAGTCAGGATTTGTGGAGACTACAAGGTCACGATCAACCAAGTTTCGATACAATATCAGTACCCGCTACCGAAGGCTGATGACCTGTTTGCAACGCTAGCCGGGGGAAAATCGTTCACCAAATTGGATCTAACATTGGCCTACATGACACAGGATCTGGTTGAATCATCAAAGAAACTTACGTGCATCAACATACACAAAGGATTGTTTATTTACAACAGGTGCCCTTTTGGCATTCGTTCGGCAGCAGCTATATTTCAGAGAAACATGGAGAGCCTATTGAAATCCGTCCCCAGGACCGTGGTATTCCAAGACAACATCCTAGTCACAGGGCGTGACACCGCCGAGCACCTGCACAACCTGGAAGAGGTTCTGCGTCGTCCGGACAAAGTGGGACTCAGGCTGAAAAGTTCGAAGTGCGTTTTCATGGCACCAGAGGTCCAATTACTTGAACAAAAGATTGCTGCAGACGGAATCAGGCCTACAGACCCGAAAACAGAGGCCATCAACAATGTGCCCAGGCCCCAGAATGTGACGGAGCTATGTTCGTTCCTGGGTCTTATCAATTACTCCGGTAACTTCTTACCCAAATTGAGCACAAGCTGCTCAGGAAAGGAGATGACTGAGCGTGGGGTGAACTTCAAGACAGAGCCTTTGAGAAGGCTAGAAACCTGTTGTGTTCCCACAAGCTGCTGGTACTGTATGACCCATGCAAGCGTCTAGTTTTGACCTGTGATGGGTCGTCCTATGAGGTCGGCTGCATACTCCAGCAAGCCAATGAGTCAAGCAAACTACAATCAGTTGCATACTTGACTCAAAGCCTGTCCAAGGCGGAAAGAGCCTACGGCATGGTAGAGAAAGAGGCTTTAGCTTGTGTTTATGGGGTAAAAAAAAATGCACCAGTCCAAGGCTTAGCTTTGAGCTGGAAACCGATCACAGGCCGCTTGTATCGTTGTTCTCGGAACATAAAGGTATCAATACCAACGCGTCATCCCGCATCCAGAGGTGGGCGCTGACATTATCTGCCTATGATTATGTCATTCGCCATAGACCAGACATCGACAACTGCGCTGATGCAGTGAGCCGGTTACCGTTGCCCACACCAGAGCTGGAAACGCCACAGCCCGCAGAGCTACTCATGGTCATAGATGCCTTTGAGAGTGAAGGGTCGCCTGTCACTGCTCAACAAGTTAAGACCCGGACCAACCAGGATCCAACCCTATCGGTTGTAAAACGTTGTGTTCTTAACGGGGACTGGTCGACCATCCCCAAGGAAATGGGTGATGAAACCAAACCGCACAGCCGTCGCAAAGATGAGCTTTCCATCCAGTCCGACTGTTTACTGTGGGGTAATCGTGTTGTAATGCCCAAGAAACGCAGGGCGAGATTTGTACGGGAGTTACATAGTACGCATCCCAATATTGTCATGATGAACGCCATCGCCAGGTCCCATGTTTGTGGCCTGGCATCGACTCGAACTTATGGTCATGTGTGCATCAGTGCAGCACTTGCATGAAGTTAAGCAGTGCCCCAAAGGAAGCTCCACTCAGTCTGTGGTCATGGTTGTCATGTATTCAACCAGCATTGTAACCCATGTATAAACTGACCTAAGTTGTACATCATGAGAACACTGACCACTAGGTGGGAGACACTCCTAACCTGGACCTTCAGGTATAAAAGGGGAAGCTCCACCCACCTTCATCACTTGAGTGCTAAGGAATAAAGGACAGGTCACAGACTGACCTTCTCTCAAGCATGGGCCTCATGTGCATTTATACTGTGTAGTAAGGACATATCAATGGTCATCCAAACCGTGGTCTAGAATCCACATCAACTTTGCGGACCCCTTCCTCAGTAAAATGTTTTTTGTGGTGGTGGATGCATAATCCAAATGGATAGAATGTGTGATCATGTCATCCAGCACTTCCACTGCCACCATTGAGAACCTGAGAGTCATGTTTGCCACACATGGTCTGCCAGACATCGTTGTCAGCGACAATGGACCGTGTTTCACAAGCCTGGAGTTTCAAGAGTTCATGAAACGCAACGGCATAAAACACGTGAAGTCAGCCCCGTTCAAACCCGCGTCCAATGGTCAAGTGGAGCGGGCCGTTCAAACCATCAGCAGAGCCTGAATCTCACGGTTCCTTGCAGACACGCCTGTCACGCATACTGCTCAGTTAAAGGACAAGGCCACACACGCTCACCGGGGTCCCGCCTGCGGAACTATTGATGAAGAGAGGCCTCAAAACCAGGCTCTCTCTAGTCCATCCTGACCTTAACGATCATATCGAAACCTGGCGCCAATGCCAGCAGTGGTATCATGACTGTGCCGCAGTGTCATGTGACATATTTGTAAATGACCCAGTGTATGTACTTAACCATGGTCAAGGGCCCAAGTGGCTCCCGGGCAATGTTACGGATAAGGAGGGTAACCGGGTGTATATGGTTAAGCTCAAGAATGGGCAGATGTGCAGGAAACACATTGATCAAATCAAGCTAAGACACACTGACAAACCGGAACAGTTGGAAGAAGACACCGCGAGCTTAGATGACTAACCAACTCACGTCCAGCCATCAGAAGAACCCACTCTGGTCAACGCCCAGCCCCAAGTTGTGAGAGACTCGGAAAGCACTGGGATTGTACTGAGCCGGTCAACCAGGGAGCGAAGGGTTCCGGACCGTCTGAACTTGTAATATGGACTTTTGCCAAGAACTGAGGGGGGGGAATGATGTAATGTATGTACATAAGGTCTACCCACCACCAGGGGGTACTGCCGTCGGAGGTCCTAGGGTCATAGGTACACTCGTGCTGGGCCCGATATATAACCTGAACTTCATCTTTGTATGTTCACTTCTGGAAGCCATTAAAGACCGACCAGGTTACACCTGATCACTGGCTCACAGTACGGAATTCATTGTATCATTTCATACACCATACATCACACTCCTGATTGTAGACAGTGGAAAGACTTTGCGGAGTCAAGAGGTGAGACACTCACCACAGAATACCCAGCCTCTGACCTGCTCTTGTAGCCACAGTATTTATGTGGCTGGTCCAGTTAAGTTTCTGGTGAATGGCGACCCCCAGGATGATGATGTGGGGGATTTGGTGATGGTAATGCCGTTGAATATCAAGAGGCGGTGGTTAGATTCTCATTTGTTGGAGATAGTCATTACCTGGCACTTGCGTGGCACGAATCTTACTTGCAATCTATCAGCACAAGCTGATTGTCATTCAGGTCTTGCTGCATGCGGGCACGGACTGCTTCATTATCTGAGGAGTTGCTAATGGCACTGAACACTGTGCAGTTATCAGCGAATATCCTCACTTCTGACCTTATGATGGGGGGAAGGTCATTGATGAAGCAACTGAAGATGGCTGGGCCTGGGACACTGCCCTGAGGAACTCCTGCAGTGATGTCCTGGGGCTGAGATGATTGACCTCCAACAACCACAAACATCGTCCTTTGTGCTGGGTATGACTCCATCTCCTGATTCCCATTGACTTCAGATGTACTAGGGCTCCTTGATGCCTCACTCGGTCAAATGCTGCCTCGATGTCGAGGGTAGTCACTCTCACCTCACCTCTGGAATTCAACTCTTTTGTCCGTGTTTGAACCAAGGCTGCAATGAAGTCTGGAGCTGAGTGTTCTTGGTGGAACCCAAACTGAGTATCGGTGTGCAGGTTATTGGTGAGTAAGTGCTGCTTGATAGCACTGTCGATGACACCTTCCATCACTTTGCTGATGATTGAGAGAAGACTGATGGGGCGGTAATTGGATTGGATTTTGTGGACAGGACATACCTGGGCAGTTTTCCACATTGTCAGATAGATGCCAATGTTGTAGCTGTACTGGAACAATTGTCTTCAGCACAACACCCGGGATCTTGTCGTGGCCCATAGCTTTTGTTGTATCCAGTGTACTCAGCTGTTTCTTGATAGCACAAGGAGTGATTTTAATTGGCTGAAGACTGGTTTCTGTGATGGTGGGGACCTCAGGATGAAGCCGATATGGATCATCCACTCAACATTTCTGGCTGAAGCTGGTTGCAAAGGATTCAGCCTTGTCTTTTGCACTCACGTGCTGGGCTCCACCGTCATTGAGGGCGAGGATATTCATGGAGCCTCCTCTTCCCATTAGTTGTTTAATTATCCATCACCATTCACGACTGGATGTGGCAGGACTGCAGAGCTTTGATCTGATCTGTTGATTGTGAGATCGCTTAACTCTGTCTATAGCATGCTGCTCCCGCTCTTTAGCATCATGTAGTCCTGTGTTGCAGCTTCCCTAGTTTGGCACCTCATTTTTAGGTACATCTGGAGCTGCTCCTGGCATTCTCATCTGCACTTCTTATTGAAGCAGAGTTAGTCTCCTGGCTTGACATTAATGATAGCGTGAGGGATATGCCAGGCTGTGAGGTTACAGATTGTGGTGGAACACAATTCTGCTGCTCCTGATGCCCCACAGTGCCTCATAGATGCCCAGTTTTGAGCTGTTAGATCTGTTGTGAATCTATCCCATTTAGCACAGTGGTAGTGCCACACAACATGATGGAGAGTGTCCTCAGTGTGAAGACGGGACTTGGTCACCACAAGGACTATGGCGTGATCACTGCTACTAATGCTGTCATGGACAGATGCATCTACGATAGTTAGAGTGGTGAGGACCAGGTCAGGTAGGTATTTCCTCCATGTTGGTTCTCTCACTATCTGCCGCTGGCTCGGTCTGGTTACGTCCTTCAGGACTCCATCAATAGTGGTGCTACCGGGCCATTCTTGGTGATGAGCATTGGATCAGTTTCTATGGAGTGGAGGGTAGCCAATGTAACCCCACTTTTTAAAAAAGGAGGGAGAGAGAAAACAGGGAATTATAGACCGGTCAGCCTGACCTCAGTCGTGGGTAAAATGATGGAATCAATTATTAAGGATGTCATAGCAGTGCATCTGGAAAATGGTGACATGATAGGTCCAAGTCAGCATGGATTTGTGAAAGGGAAATCATGCTTGACAAATCTTCTGGAATTTTTTGAGGATGTTTCCAGTAAAGTGGACAAAGGAGAACCAGTTGATGTGGTATATTTGGACTTTCAGAAGGCTTTCGACAAGGTCCCACACAAGAGATTAATGTGCAAAGTTAAAGCACATGGGATTGGGGGTAGTTTGCTGACGTGGATTGAGAACTGGTTGTCAGACAGGAAGCAAAGAGTAGGAGTAAACGGGTACTTTTCAGAATGGCAGGCAGTGACTAGTGGAGTGCCGCAAGGTTCTGTGCTGGGGCCCCAGCTGTTTACATTGTACATTAATGATTTAGACGAGGGGATTAAATGCAGTATCTCCAAATTTGCGGATGATACTAAGTTGGGTGGCAGTGTGAGCTGCGAGGAGGATGCTATTAGGCTGCAGAGTGACTTGGATAGGTTAGGTGAGTGGGCAAATGCATGGCAGATGAAGTATAATGTGGATAAATGTGAGGTTATCCACTTTGGTGGTAAAAACAGAGAGACAGACTATTATCTGAATGGTGACAGATTAGGAAAAGGGAAGGTGCAACGAGACCTGGGTGTCATGGTACATCAGTCATTGAAGGTTAGCATGCAGGTACAGCAGGCGGTTAAGAAAGCAAATGGCATGTTGGCCTTCATAGCGAGGGGATTTGAATACAGGGGCAGGGAGGGGTTGCTACAGTTGTACAGGGCCTTGGTGAGGCCACACCTGGAGTATTGTGTACAGTTTTGGTCTCCTAACTTGAGGAAGGACATTCTTGCTATTGAGGGAGTGCAGCGAAGGTTCACCAGACTGATTCCCGGGATGGCGGGACTGACCTATTAAGAAAGATTGGATCAACTGGGCTTATATTCACTGGAGTTCAGAAGAATGAGAGGGGACCTCATAGAAACGTTTAAAATTCTGACGGGTTTAGACAGGTTAGATGCAGAAAGAATGTTCCCAATGTTGGGGAAGTCCAGAACCAGGGGTCACAGTCTGAGGATAAGGGGTAAGCCATTTCGGACCGAGATGAGGAGAAACTTCTTCACCCAGAGAGTGGTGAACCTGTGGAATTCTCTACCACAGAAAGTAGTTGAGGCCAATTCACTAAATATATTCAAAAGGGAGTTAGATGAAGTCCTTACTACTCGGGGGATCAAGGGTTATGGCGAGAAAGCAGGAAGGGGGTACTGAAGTTTCATGTTCAGCCATGAACTCATTGAATGGCGGTGCAGGCTAGAAGGGCTGAATGGCCTGCTCCTGCACCTATTTTCTATGTTTCTATGTTTCTATGTAAGTCCCCCACCAAGAGTACATTCTATGCCCTTGCCACTCAATGGTGTTCAACATGGACAAGTACTAATTCCTCAGCTGAGGTTTCCTTCCCCATGCATGACCTGAAGCCATGAGACTTCATGGGATCCAGAGTCAATGTTGAGGCCTTCCAGGGACACTCCCTCACTGTATACCACTGTGCTGTCACCCCTGGTGGGTCTGTCTTACTGGTGGGACAGGACATACCCAGGGATGGTGATGGAGGAGTCTGGAACATTGACTGAAAGGTATGATTCTGTGAGTATGACTATGTCAGGCTGTTGGTTGACTAGTCTGTGGTACAGTTCTCCCAATTTTGGCACAAGTCCCCAGATGTTGGTGAGAGGATATTGCAGGGCCGACTGAGCTGGGTGTGTGCTTGTCGTGTCCGAAGCCAGTGCCGAGATCGGTGCCAGGTGGTCCGGCCAGTTTTATTTTTCTTATTGTTTCACGTAGCGGTTTGTTACAACTGAGTGGTTTGCTGGGCCATTTCAGAGGGCAGTTAAGAGTCAACCACATTGGCGTGGGTCTGGAGTCACATATAGGCCAGACCGTGTAAGAGCAGCAGACTTCCTTCTGCCAGAGGACATTAGTGAACCAGGTGGGTTTTTACGACAGTCAGGAAGTTGCATGGTCACCATTACTAATACTAGCTTTTTATTCCAGATTTATTTAATTAACTGAATTTAAATTCCCCAGCTGCTATGGTGGGATTTGAACTCATGTCTCTGGATCATCAGTCCAGGCCTCTGGATTACTAACAAACTAGTCTGTTACCATTCCCTTAACATTCCTAAGAATTAAATGAATGCTTCTTATTGACTAATCACCTAAAAATCATGTTGTGTTGGGTAAGATCATCATATATCTGAACATTGAAATTATTGATCTAAACATTTCAGTCAAAATAATGACAAGTCTAATGGCACTCACAGCTATTTATGCGCAAATGCTACAACAACATCAGCCGACAGCAGATGCGTGATTAAACATGGAAATCGGGAAGTTGATGCCAGAGTTGCGCTACTCTGCTATTAACTTCAGGAAAAAACTATCTCGCTGCCTGGCTCCCCTTTCAAATGCATTGAGTAGTGTGAAATTGCTGTACTTGTGTGGTAGATATGAAGTAACATCACCACAGAAAGGTAAGTCAAGTCATTTCAAATCTAAGTACCCTTTTAACCATGTGATGAGTGTTAATTATGGCCAGTCAAGCTCTCTGGCACTGAAAATTAAATATTACAAGTGTAGTGTCTCATTCCTCCTGGTTTTAATTGTTGTTGGAGATTTTCAAAAATATATATTATTTTTCCAGCTCTCTTTTCTCAAACTCTTTTGTTTGATTTTGCTTTCTATACCTGATTTGACATTGAATTCACTATTCTAACTTACACTTCCTGGTTCAGACCTTGCGCTGGTCATTTCACAATCCTTCAATCTGATTGGTTAAGAAGATACGCTGTTGCTTTCCCTGTTCGGTCAGGTCCTAGATGACCTGTAGAGGGTCTCGTGCCATTTCCATCTTGCCCGTCCAGCAACTGGTAGCATAAAATATCATGGAGATTAAATGGGCAAGTCTGACTAATGGCGGGCGCTGTTCGTTGACGGATTACAGGAATTTGTCAGACCGTTACCATCGCCCTGTTCTACTACAGTTAAAGGGAAACTGCTGTTAAATAGCAGGACCTGCTTTTAGACTGGTGTGAGCAAGTGGCACTGAGTTACACTGCCCAGTTTGCACTGGTTTCCAATTGGGAGGAAAAATAAATCACAGCGCATGTGCAGTTAATCACTCATCGTGTTGATTATTGACATCCAAACATCAGTGAGTTGTTTAATGTTAGTGAAGTGTCAGTTGGGCAATCAACTCTTTAATAACATGATGAACTTAATGTTTTAAAATTCATTTTTCACTGACTGCATCCAGTCTTACATCAACAGTGATGTAAGCGTTTCTCCTGGAGGTGGTCTCACAGCTGAAGTTGGCATTCAAACTTAAAAATGTTTTGCTATGGCTGCACTAGAAACATAGAAACATAGAAAATAGGTGCAGGAGTAGACCATTCGGCCCTTCGAGCCTGCACTATCATTCAATAAGATCATGGCTGATCATTCCCTCAGTATCCCTTTCCTGCTTTCTCTCCATACCCTTGATCCCTTTAGCCGTAAGGGCCATATCGAACTCCCTCCTGAATATATCCAATGAACTGGCATCAACAACTCTCTGCGGTAGGGAATTCCATCGGTTAACAACTCTCTGAGTGAAGAAGTTTCTCCTCATCTCAGTCCTAAATGGCTTACCCCTTATCCTTAGACTATGTCCCCTGGTTCTGGACTTCCCCAACATCAGGAACATTCTTCCTGCATCTAACCTGTCCAGTCCCGTCAGAATTTTATATGTTTTTATGAGATCCCCTCTCATCCTTCTAAACTCCAGTGAATACAGGCCCAGTCGATCCAGTCTCTCCTCATATGTCAGTCCAGCCATCCTGGGAATCAGTCTGGTGAACCTTCACTGCACTCCCTCAATAGCAAGAAAGTTCTTCCTCAGATTAGGAGACCAAAACTGAACACAATATTCCAAGTGAGGCCTCATCAAGACCCCATACAACTGCAGTAAGACCTCCCTGCTCCTATACTCAAATCCCCTAGTTATGAAGGCCAACATACCATTTGCCTTCTTCGCTGCCTGCTGTACCTGCATGCCAACTTTCAATGACTGATGTACCATGACACCCAGGTCTCGTTGCACCTCCCCTTTTCCTAATCTGCCGCCATTCAGATAATATTCTGCCTTCGTGTTTTTGCCCCCAAAATGGATAACTTCACATTTATCCACATTATACTGCATCTGCCATGCATTTGCCCACTCACCTAATCTGTCCAAGTCACCCTGCAGCCTCTTAGCGTCCTCCTCACAGCTCACACCACCACCCAGTTTAGTTCATCTGCAAACTTGGAGATATTACACTCAATTCCCCCATCCAAATCATTGATGTATATTGTAAAGAGCTGGGGTCCCAGCACTGAGCCCTGCGGCACTCCACTAGTCACTGCCTGCCATTCTGAAAAGGACCCGCTTATCCTGATTCTCTGCTTCCTGTCTGCCAACCAGTTCTCTATCCACGTCAGTACATTACCCCCAATACCATGCGCTTTGATTTTGTACACCAATCTCTTGTGTGGGACCTTGTCAATAGCCTTTTGAAAGTCCAAATACACCACATCCACTGGTTCTCCCTTGTCCACTCTACTGTGCATCTTGACTCAATGTAAAGTCAGACATGCTTTGCAATGACACAAAATATGCAGTATAATCGCACTAAAGGAGGAATCTATTTACGCACTTGTTATGTAGGTGGTGAGGGACTATTTCCTGCTGAATGAGCACAAAGCCTTATTGCCAGCAAGAATTACAGTCTCCAGCAGGGGTTTTGCCATTGTTAAGAGTCAACACATAGTTAATAGTTTTCATTCATTACTAGGGGAATTTGACCATCTATGTCTGAATTCCTGTTTCCTATCAGAGTTGCTGATGAGTATAGACATCCAACCTAGATCATTAGGTTTGAGCTAAATGAACAATGGCCAGGAAAGTGCATGAGTGGAATCATATCTAGCTGAAAGTGAGACTGCACCTGATTAAGGGTTTAAAATAAACAGACTATGGCTGTTCAGAACAGTATTAAATTGAGCATTAATGTTACTCTCTAACTAATGATGGGAAGGGGCAATACATGAATGATTCATGTCACCCTGTTGCCACTTTACACAAGGTGGGTCAGAGGAATGTTGAGCCCTGTGATTGTACAGCAGGGACCACCATGTCAGCAGTGCCAGCTTACCGCCTCTCCCTGGCGAGAGGATTAAGTTATCAACCACTCCCCATTTAAAAGCCATTGTTCTATACACTTAATCCTGAATCTAAATTTAATTTGGTGTTATATCCCTTTTTTACTATTCTAGACGATGCTATTGAGTGTAATCATGGGTTGAACAAACAATAGCGAAGAACCTGCTCATTAGGAACATGGGTGCAACATAAATATACAAATAAAATTCAAAGTAAATATTGAGGAGTTCAAACCTAACAGCATCAGCTTAGCTCAACTGGAAGCATTGTTCCCATTGGAGTCAGTAGGTTAGAGATTCAAATCCTACTCCAGGACATCAGCATGCAATCGAAGCTAGCACTCCAGTGTGGTACTGAGTGCAGCATTGTGAAGGAGGCTTTTTTTTGGATGGAATGTCAAAACTGGTTCAGATGAGTGTTAAAGATCCCATGACACTTTTAAATAACAGTAGGGAATTCCCCATGTGTTCTGTCCAGCAATCCTTCCTCAACCAACACCAACAAAAACCGGTTAATTGTGGGATCTTGTGTGCAAGTGTTGTCACATTTGCATTTATAATAGTCACAACACTTGAAACATTAATTCAGTGTAGGTGAAGTGCTTCGAGATGTTTTGCAGCTATATAAGTGCAAATCTTTCTTTGCACATTATTATTTTAAACAAGAATCAACTGGTTATCAAAACATTTTAAGAACATTTGCTGTTCGTACTTTAGACTGGAGGCTTCCTTTAGCCAACCACATCACAACATTTCAAAATTCTGTTATTTGTATTGTACTTGTCTTCATTCCAGTCTCTGGGATTTTCTTTTTCGTGTCAAATTATTTTCCCTCCCCATATTTATCTCTCAACCAGCATCACTAAAACAAATGATCTAGTCATGATCTCATTGTTGTTTGTGGGAGCTTGCTGTGCACAAATTGACTTCTGGTAAAATTTCCTACATTCCAACAGTGACTACACTTCGCAAGAACTTCATTGGCTGTAAGTCATTTTGGGATGTCTTGAGCTGGTGAAAGACGCTATATAAATGCAAGCCCTTCTTTTAGCAGGATGTTTTTCACATATGATGCTATCTATAATTTGTGATCTTGCCATCAGTTAGTCATGACATCATCATTAAGAACATGGGTTGCAACATGAATCGAGGATAATTCTGCCCTGACGAGTCCCCATTTCTATTTCTTCTTCCTCATATAATACACAGCAGTAACATCAGGCTTCACTAATAGTAAATCAAACAATCAGGTTGGCAGCTGAAGTCCACAAGCATTGGATGTGTAGATTTTGTACATGATTATTTTAAATACAACCTCGATGGATGGACTAAACTGACACTACGACAGAGAGTAAGGTATGTCCAGTGAGGGAAAAAATATGATTAACGGTAATGTTTGGGGAAGAGAAACACCCCCAGTATGACATCTGCAGCCATTTCATGACACTTCCAGTTCAGTGTGGCTGTAAAAGCACTCAATAATGTTAACCACCTTCTCCCTGCTGTTAACCCGTTTCTCCTGAAGTCACTGACTATTGCTGAGGTACGATTCTATAGACATTAGCTGGTTCTGATACCTCACTCAAGTGGTCGTTCTTCATTTGTGAGCATAGACAGTGAGTGTCGGCAGGCTATTTATCCATGGGGGACATGACTCTCCCATCACCCGATAATAGCTTTTGGAAAAAAAATCTGCAGACAAAACCCATTGGAGTATTAGAGCATCTTAAACCCTGCTATGCTCTCTAAGTATAGTTGCAGTCCTCAGTGTAACAATAGTGCAGGCTTAATGGGGAGAACATTTTGAGCCAATTTGTCAGGAAAAAAGCAATAGAGACAGCTATGAAGAAAAGTAATTTTTATCTAAGAGTCTGTTGACCTCAAACACAGCTACAAGATAAAGAGGACAGCAATGTGAATAGTATGGCACCTTATCTGAGTCTAGGTGGTTTAAAATGAATCGTTAGTAGTGAATGCAGAGAAAGGGAATCTTAAAACACTATTTCATTTATATCTGTTAGATGGCCACTTAAAAATACTGTAAGTAGAACTGTGTCAGGCCAACAGGGACCCTGTATTTCACTTCCAGAAACAATTAGAGTGTTTTAAGGAGCAAATGGTTATAGGAGTGTAAAAATCATACACCATTTATGAGTTATTAAATTTAAAAGGACTGTTCCCTAACCCTTCGCCACTGAATAAAACTTTATTTAACGATCCGAGGTTTGTCGAAGAAACGTTCAGTCCCAGCTCAGCAGCAGCCTAGCACTGGAAATGTTTCATAAAACATTCTTAACAAATGGGATTTTAGCACACAAGAGGCTCTGATGGCCTATTAATTCTGCCTTGGCCCTCAGCCAAAACACTTGTACTTCTCTTCTAATTTGTGCTTAATTTCTATCAGAGGTACCAGGAGACTCTTTTTTTCAGCATGATGCATCCGCATAACTTTAATGGATTCACTGGAGGAGCCACAGCAAGAAGACATTGATTGGCCCGTCTCAGGGGCCTAAGTGAGGCCTGACAGGTAGTAGCTTGACATGGGCAGCAAATGAAATGTGACCCCTTGTAAACAGGGCTGAGCATTTGGGGCTCTGGGTAATCCATTAGCTCAGAAACCTTTTCAAATTCCATTTATTTATGAAGTGATTTGAGCAGACTAAGATTGCACTTAAAATGAGAAAGCAGGAGAATGAATGAATGGTGCGGGAAATTTCAGCTCGACGGTATTAGCAGGAAGGGTGGGAGGGGGAAATTAATCATGCAGACTGGCTAAAGAATTCAGCATGACAGAAAGGCAAAAGGAGAAGAAAAAAGGAAATGAAAGATAAAGAATTAAGTCCCCATAGCAACAGACCCTACCAGATAGCCTAGTAAATAATAAATCAAAAATTCTGCCGGATCTTGTAAACTCCTTAAGAGCATTTTAATTTTTTTAAACGTGTCCTGGGAAAAATTTTGAATTTTGTGGCAGAAGCAACAAGGTAGTTTCACACAATTTACCTTTGCAACAGTTTCCTTCTAGTATTTATATTTGATCGTTGCCCCAAATTCCTCCTTCATCTGAGAGGTGAAGCAGCTAAGCCTTCCCACATCCACTCTTCTCGGAGAAGTGGGAGCAGAATTTTTCATTTTCCACCTGGTAGATAATGGGAAGCTGGGGAAACTCGATCGCTGGCTCAATGGACAGTACCTAGTGGCTATGGTACTGGACTACTAATGCAGAGGTCGTGAGTTCAAATCCCAGCAAGTTAGGAAGTAGAATTCAGTAGGTGGGATTCTAACCCCACACACTCCCCACTCCCACCTGGCATGAATGGGGCGGGTATACAGATAAAATACAGATAAAGCTGGGGGCACTTACTGCCCGCTCGACTCCTACATGGCTGCCATCTTAACTGCAGATATTTTTTAGGTGGCTAAATAGAAAAAGTCATGGAAATGTAATTTGGAAATGTATTTACCGGATAACTGAGATTTTTAAAACACAGAAGAACATTCACAATAGTTGCTGTTATATTTTTGGATTGCTACTTTCGATATATATTTCTCGGGTTCAACATCTCAGACCCACACTTTAATATATCTCGACTTAGACTATGAACGTTACATTAAAATAACTAGAGAATTCAATACATTAGACTCAATAAAAACCTGAATTCATTAGTCCTGTATTTCTGACAGCTTGAGGAAGCATGTTCCACTCTTTCGATTACTGCTTCCATTATCAATGTGACTGCATGTGCCAGCACTCCCTTCTGCATTAGTGAGCCCCAATTTGATGTCTGGCTATAGTGTAGCAGGCAACGGTTGAGGCAGAAACTAAGCAATTTATTTAATGGTTTAATCAGTTGGTGATTGGCAATAAGATTACTCAAGTCTTCTTAATAATATTTATTAGCTTTCTGAAAGAACATAGGAGTGATAGAGCAGGCTGGTGTTGCAGCAGATAACCCTTTGATGACTACTGTAGTATTTATGCACCAAATTAAAAAATATATATATATATGAAGAAAACACTCACTGGGTTTTAGTTTATTCTGAAAAAAAATCAATTAAGAAATGTTCTATCATGACTCCACACATGGCTTTAAATCTACATTATAATCTGCAGCACAGGAAATATGCAGGTTATTCCTAATTAAGGATGTCACATCATATAAAGGAAGCCTTATTTAAAAAGCACCAAAAGCCATACTCAAGCATTGCTTTCTTACTGTGCAAGTGCGGGTGAATCGCACTGATGGTGGCTACTCGGCTCTGGGGTTTCCTAACCTTTGGGAACACTGACATTCTATCTGCTAAGCCGCAGAGTTTCCAGGATAGGAGTGATACTGGCATCTGTGGCCCATTGGGCTTATTCCCAACAAATGAGATCTACGGGTAGCTGAAGAGTTGGAGAAAAAGGAGTGAAAACTCCTTGCCAGTCCTCTGTGCCACCTATATTCTAACCAGGCCTCCAAACTAAAGGCTGGCTATTGGATGACACGGGTTAAAAGAAAAAAAAGAAAGATTTGCATCTATGTAGCGCCTTTCATGACCTCAGCACATCCTAAAGCACTTTACAGCCAATGAAGTACTTTTGAAGTGTAGTCACTGTTGTAATGTAGGAAATGCGGCAGCCAATTTACACACAGCAAGCTCCCACAAACAGAAATGTGATAATCACCAGATAATCTGATTTTTTAGTGATGTTGGTGCAGGGATAAATATTGGCCAGAACATAGGGGGAACTCCTCTGTTCTTCTTTGAAATAGTGTTGTTATGTATGTAATAACTCGATAGACTGAATACTGTAAACTAACACAGGCACAAACCTGGCTCTGCTTTATTAGGACCCGAGGTGATTACATTACAAGATGGCTTGCCTTTTATACCTGGGCCACACACGTGGGTACAGCCCAATGACCTCCGACAGGAGCGCCACCTGGTGGCTAATAACCCCAAGCATACATACATGACAATATCCCCCTTTAAGATATCAGTAACGGTCTTTTTACAAATTGAGACGGTCCGGGGCTTTGCGCTCCTGAGTTGACTGTCTCAGTTCAACTCCAGCCTCGGGCGAGCGTTCTGAGTCTGTTATGACTGGGGGCTGGGTAACCGATCTGATGGGAGTGGCAATGACCATGTCAGGGATTGAAGGTCCAGATCCATTGATGACAGCGGAGTCCTCTGATGACTGAGGGTAGGTTGGTTGGTCACTGATTGTGTCTTCCTCAGTCTGTTCCGGTTCATCCGTGTGTCACAGCTTTATCTGATCAACATGTTTGCCCATTCTTGAGCTTGACGATAAACACTCTGTTACCCTCCTTGGCCGTAACAGTACCGGCGATCCACTTGGGATCTTGACCATAATTTAATACATACACAGGATCATTAACAGAAATGTCCCGTGACACAGCAGCGCGATCATGATACCACTGCTGACTTTGATGTCTGTATTCAACATGATCGTTCAAGTCAGGGTGGACAAGAGAGAGCTTGGTCTTGAGACCTCTCTTCATCAATAGTTCAGCAGGGGAGACCCCGGTAAGCATGTGGGGTCTTGCCTGTAACTAAGCAATCTGCATGACAAGTGAGTCTGCAGTGAACCTTGAGTTACACGTTTCATATCTGCTTGATGGTTTGGACAGCACGCTCTGCTTGACCATTAGATGCGGGTTTGAATGGTGCTGACCTCATATGTTTGATACCATTGAGTTTCATGAACTCTTGAAACTCCAGACTAGTGTAGCAAGGTCCATTGTCGCTTACAACGATGTCGGGCAGACCATGAGTACCAAACATGACACGAAGGCTCTCAATGGTAGCTGTGGATGTACTGGATGACATGATTGTACACTCTATCCACTTGGAATATGTATCCACCACAACTAAGAACATCTTTCTCAGGAAGGGACCTGCAAAGTTGATGTGGATCCTGGACCATGGTTTGGATGGCCATGACCAAAGACTCAGCGGCGATTCCGCTGGTGCTTTACTAAGCTGCATGCAAGTGTTGCACTGATGCACACATGATTCCAGATCAGTCAATTCCAGGCCACCATACATGAGACCTGGCAATGGCTTTCATCATGACAATACCACGATGCGTGCTATGTAGATCACGTACTAATTTCTCTCTGACTTTCTTGGGCATAACAACACAATTACGCCACAGTAAACAATCTGACTGAATGTATAGTTCGTCTTTGCGATGGTTGTAAGGGTATGGCAGACCAATCACCATTAAGGACACAATGTTTCACAACCGATAATATTGGGTCCTGGCTGGTCCAGGTCTTAACTTGTTGGGCCGTGACAGGGTTCCTTAACTTTCAAAGGCATCCATAACTAACAGCAGGTCTGCAGGATGTAGCGTCTCCACCTCTGGTGTGGGCAACGGCAGACGGCTCAGTGCATCGGCACAATTCTCAGTGCCAGGTCTATGGCGAATGACATAATCATAGGCAGATAATGTCAGTGCCCACCTCTGGATGCCAGATGATGCATTGGTATTTATACCTTTGTTTTCCGAAAACAATGAAATGAGTGGCTTGTGATCTGTTTCCAGTTCAAACCGAAGACCAAACAGGTACTGATGCATCTTTTTAACCCCATACACACAGGCTAATGTTTCTTCTTCTACCATGCTATAGGCTCTTTCTGCCTTAGACAAACTTTTAGAAGCATACACAACAGGTTGTAGTTTACCCGACTCATTAGCTTTTTGGAGCTTGCAATCAACTCCATATTACGAAGCATCACAGGCCAATACTAGACGCTTACACGAATCATAATGTACCAGCAGCTTGTTAGAGCAAAGCAGAGTAGTAGCTTTCTCAAAAGCTCTATCTTGATTCGCACCCCAAACCCAATTGTTGCCTTTTGTAAGCAGCATGTGCAGTGGCTCTAATGAAGTGTTCAATCTAGGTAGGAAATCACCAAAGTAGTTGAGTAGATCAAGGAACGAACGCAGCTCCATCGCATTTTAAGATTTGGGTGCATTTTTGGTGGCCTTGGTTTTCGAGTCCGAAGGCCTGATGCCGTCAGCAGCAATTTTCCTCCCCAGGAATTCGACTTCCGGTGCCATGAAGATGTACTTTGAAAGTTTCAGCCTGAGTCCCACTTTGTCCAGACGATGTAGAACCTCTTCCAGGTTGTTCAGATGTGCGGCGGTGTCATGACCTGTGACCAAGATGTCATCTTGGAACACGATGGTTCTAGGGACGGACTTCAGTAGACTCTCCATGTCCCTCTGAAATATGGCTGCAGCCGAGCGAATTCTAAAAGGACACCTGTTGTAGATAAACAGTCCTTTATGAGTGTTGATGCATGTAAGTTTCTTCGACGTCTCGACCAGCTCCTGTGTCATGTAGGCCGACGTAAGATCCAGTTTGGTGAACGACTTCCCCCCGGCTAGCATTGCAAACAGGTCATCAGCCTTCGGTAACAGGTATTGATCCTATTTCGAAACTCGGTTGATCATAACCTTGTAGTCTCCACAAATCCTGACAGTGCCATCAGTCTTCAACATGGGAACAATGGGGCCGGCCCAGTCGTTAAATTCGACCGGTGATATGATCCCTTCACGCTGGAGTCTGTCCAGTTCGATTTCGACCTCCTCCCTCATCGTGTACCGAACCGCCCGAGCTTTATGATGGACGGGTCTTGCATCCAAGTCCACGTGGATCTGCACCTTGGCTCCCATGAAATTGCCGATGCCTGGTTCAAACAGCGAGGGGAACTTGCTCAGCACTTGAGCACATGGAGTATCATCCTTCGACGACAACACTTTGATATCGTTCCAATTCCAGTTGATTTTTTTCTAACCAATTCCTGCCAAACAGCATTGGACCATTGCCTGGAACAATCCATAACGGTAAATCATGAACCGCACCATCATACGACACCTTGACTACTGCACTGCCAATCACCGTTATGAGTTCTTTAGTGTATGAATGCAACTTGGCATTGACTGGACTCAGCTTAGGCCTCACAGCCTTAGTATCCCACAGCTTGTCGAATGTCCTCTGGCTCATTATTGATTGACTCGCACCCATCTCCAATTCCATCGGTACTGGCACACTGTTAAGCTTCACAATAATCATTATCGGTTGTCTCTTTGTTAGGAACGAATACTGTCCATACACTTCCTCCTCTGGTATCTTGGATTGCATGTCTGGATCCGCGTTATACTGGTCATCATTCTTCATGTGGTGTGTCGCAGCACGCTTGCTCAGTTGCGGACACATGCGCTGGAGATGCCCCAGTCTTGAACAGCTTTACAAATGTACTGTTTAAACCGACAGTGATGAGGCCGATGATTGCCCCCACAACCCCAACACGGTGATATCGGATTCATTCCCGTTGGCGGACTTTGGGCAGCCACACGTTTTGCATACGCAGTTGAGCAGGCCCTGCCATATACAGCTCCGCCAAACGACGATACAATCTTGTTTACAGTACTTGCCGAGTTCCGATTTTTCGATGATATCTGCTTTAAGTTTTTGTCCATCTTCATGCATGCCTGAGCAATCGTGATGGCCTTGCTCAAATCCAGCGTCTCCGCCGCTAGTAGCTTACACAGGATCACCTCGTGGTTGATGCCGATTACAAAGAAGTCCCGCAGCATATCTCCCAACGCATTTTCAAACTTACACGGTCCAGCTAGACGTCTTAGGTCGGCAACGAATTCCGACACATCCTGGCCCTCAGAACGAACATGCGTGTAGAATCGATGTCGTGAGATGATGATGTCTTCTTCTGGTTTGAGATGGTCACAATTCCTCATAATCCTTGTCCATTGGACTTGCAGGCGAGACAAGATTCTTTGAGTCCATAGATTTTCGGACCACAAACCGTGAGGAAGACCGCCCTGCGCCTAACTGCGTCAGTGGGTTCCTCCATTTTGTTGGCCACGAAGTACTGGTCCAGGCGAGCTACAAAATCTGCCCAGTCCTCTCCCTCCACGAATCTCTCCAGAATTCCAATTGTGCTCATTTTTGCATGCGAAATGTTATGTATGTAATAACTTGATAGACTGAATACTGTAATCTAACACAGGTACAAACTTGGCTCTGTTTTATTAAGGCCCAAAGTGATTACATTACATGATGATGTGCGTACAGACCAATGGCCTCCGACAGTGGCGCTACCTGGTGGCTAGTAACCCCAAGCATACATACATGATAAGTCCCATGGGATCTTTTACATCCACCCAAGAGAACAGCCGGGGCCTCAGTTTAATGTTTCATTCAAAAGACCTCCGACAGTGCAGCGCTACCTCAGTACTGCACGAGCCTGTCAGCCTGGATTATCCCCTCCCTACATGGCTCATGACTCTGATTAGGAACTTGCGCTAACCTGCACAGCAGGAGTAAAATGGGAACCATGCTGCCACAAGGAACATCATTGAGCAGACAATTGGCATCCTCAAATAACACTTCCACTGCCTGGTCCATTCAGGAGGAACTCTGTAGTACAGTGCTGAGCGGGTAACCAGATTTGTGGTCATCTGCTGCATGCTCCACAACTTTGCCATGATGAAGGAGCAGCCCTTACCACCACCTTCAAACTGAGAAATTGAGGTGGAGACGCAGGAAGAGAGACAGTAACACCGGATTAATGGAAATGAGGCCCAAGGCCCAATATCGGAGGCACCTCAGGCCTCACTATGCAGGCATAGGCACTGTACCCTGTGCTTTAATTTCTACCTCCACTATACTGAAGACCTTTACAGCCAACAGAGAAAGAGAAGATATTCAATCCCACCTGTCTGATTCAAGAGGTGAAATCACAGCTCACAGGGCCATTGTATCACCCAGTTTCACGAGCTATATTTTTTCATCGACTGAATATTTTTAGGGAATCCTAAATGTACTAACTGGGCTAAGACCCATTATAGTTCAATTTGTCATTATTTTGAACCATAGCTGATACAGAATGCAGACAGTGAGTGCTGTCTGTTTAACAAGAAAAATATACCACAAGCCTTTCTGTTCTGCTAAAGAAATAGATTCTGCTTCTCATTCTCACATAGTTCAAGTTGAAAAAATGTCAGTGAAACGTTAAAAAGGTGCTTTGTGACAACTTGAATCCTATCGTTCTTTTGTTACACAGTAATGGTTGTCATCATTTTGTGGTTGGGATTTGAACAGTAAAATATTTTCAATATGCATATATAATGAGTTACACCTCTGCTCGACAATGTGTAATGGAGTGTGCTTCCTCATTGACATGTCCTCTGTTTGAAATGAACCAAGAAATGATCTAATTTGGGGGGTAAAAGAAAGAACATGGCAGGTCAGAGTAAGGGATTAATTACGAAGTGCTGTACAGCACATGCAAAATATTTCACTGAATCAGCCTGTGGCTGAACAGAAAATATCCTATCTTATAAATGGAAACTAATCTGAAATAATATTCACTCATTTGTCTAAAGATACTTATTTTCACACAATATGTGTTTGTGTGTGTGTGCGTGTTTAATATATAATACATAAGTATATCATTTATCTTTTACGTTCACATAGTAGAATCCATATCTATTAAATCCAATGTGACATTTCAATAGTATGAATATGATTTAACATTTCTAACAACCAGTTTTATTAAAACATGAATAAAATAAAATCATTCAGTTAAATCAAAGAATATCAAATAAAGTGTAGTTACATTTTATTTTGCTTGATTTGATGCGAGATTCTTGCTGAATGTTGATGATTATGTAAAGGACAGCCCTGTCATGCCCTGGTGTTGCTTCCCTAGACTAGCTTTTATTTGTCACCCCATTGCAAAAGATCCTGGTACTGTGAAACCCTGCTCTCACAAATGGCCTTTGCCGTGGTGGTACTTTTAATATAGTCCAGGGCACGCTAAACCCTGCCTCTCTTTCATCTGTGCACTAGGCAGAGCTGCTGTTCAATGTTCAATGTGTATCTGGGCCTTATTTCATGGCCTGCCTACCTGTGGAAAGCACTTATATTTTATATATTAAATGGTATAGATAAGGTGAACTCAGTATATGACTTCAAAGTACATCAAAAAAGTAGACAGGAGTACATAAAAGGCCATTAGTGCCAAGTTAATTTGGAATAAGTACCAAAGAAAACTTTGCTCCAAGAGTGAGTAATGTTTTGAATAATCTAGCAGGCAAAAACACTGGGGCTGTTCAAAATACAATTAGATGTCCTGATGGGAGAGTTA
The DNA here is from genome assembly GCF_044704955.1 of Pristiophorus japonicus. Taxonomy (NCBI): domain Eukaryota; kingdom Metazoa; phylum Chordata; class Chondrichthyes; family Pristiophoridae; genus Pristiophorus; species Pristiophorus japonicus. The sequence continues at coordinate 185,438,647 of NC_091990.1, read as the reverse complement.
ATGTACTGGAGGGATAAGCTTCAATGGCCCTAATGGCCTTTTCTTATCTGTGATATTTTTAATGTTCTTTTGAAGTTTCCTGAACGAATATTTAACACTGTTTCCTCTTCTCTTTCTGTCCAGTAAGTGACAGCAAAACAATAGTATTAGGAAGCTGGGTAATCCACACAGCAAGTGAAAAGGTCGGAATGAGAAAGGTAAATTCATCAATCCTGTGCTCGGGGAGGAAGCCGCACTTGAAAGTAGTTTGGTTCTGAGCTAGGGGAACAATTCTGTAGCCCTAATTCTCGGATGCATTCTCATTTAACGAACAGTTCACCTGTGTGTGTGTGCAATCGCTGAAGTTAGCCGACAGTTGTAATATAATTATTGGTAATGAATCCCCTTCAGGTGGAGAGCAGAAGAGCAGGGGTGTTCTCCCCGGTGTCCTGGCTAATATTTAAACCTTCCTCATACAATCTACAACAACAACATCTTGCATTTATATTGTCACTTTAAAGAAGTAAAATGTCCCAAGACGCTTCACAGGAGCAATTAGCAGACAAAAATTTGACACCGAGCCACATAAGGAGATGTTAAGACAAATGACCAAAAGCTTAGACAAAGAGGTAAATTTTAAGGAGCATCTTAAAGGAGGAGAGAGAGATAGAGGTGGAGAGATTTAGGGTCTAGACAGTTGAAGGCACAGCTGCCAACAGTGGAACAATTACATTCGGGGATGCACTTGAGGCCAGAATTGGAGGAACACAGAGCTCTTGAAGGCTGGTAGGACTGGAGGAGGTGACAGAGATAGGGAGGGGTCAGGCCATGGAATGATTTGAAAACAAGGATGAGAATTTAAAATTGAGCTATTGCCAATGTAGGTCAGCGAGCAGAGGGGTGATGGGTGAATGGGATTTGGTGCAAGTTAAGATACGAGCAGCCGAGTTTTGGATGAACTTAAATTTATGTAGGATGGAAGGTGGGTTGCCGGGCATGAAAAGCATTGGAATAGTCAAGTTAAAATTACTCCCATTTTGCTTTCATGCAGTTGCTACTAGATTAAGAGAACTTAAAATCATAGTCACTGGACCAGTAGGTAAAATCATCATAACATTGTGAACAATGATTGTTCAAAAAAGTGTTGTTGGTTACTAAGATGTTTTCTCTATTAAAAGTAAGCTGTATGAATAATACAGCATAAAAAATGGAAATAGTATCAGTTCACAAGGACCAGCTGTTCTAGGCAATTAATGTTGAGTGGTATGGTGATTGCTTCTATTTATCACTTGATGTTGTTCAAATTGTTAGTGATGCTTGCAAAAAAATGGGTACGGAATGTATAAGCATGATTAATTTTTTTTTGATATGGTAATAATATCATAAGTTCAGATAATGCATATAGATTTCCATTCTGAAAAATCTCATTAGATTTCTTTCTGATTTGCCAGTTGTCTAAAACAAACGACCTAAAAAATCAACTTGAGTGGAATTTTTTGTTTGCCCAATATGAAGTGCACATTCTCTATTAAGTACACACCCACGTACCTAAGCCCAGAGAACCTTGGCACACATGGACAACAAGAAAGGCGTAGGCACCCTGAATTATGTGTGGGGCTCTGTTAGAATTTAAGTGGCTATGACTGTGATATATTCACAGAGCACAGCACACACAGCTCCTAACATGGCAGGCAGCTCTGTCGGAAGCCTCCGGAACAGCCTGGTTCTGTTTATTATTAACTCTGCAGTTGCAGTACACAATATGTCCACATCCACAATGTGGCGCTACAAACATTATAAGCTTACAGACATTACACTTCACCCTCCTTAATGAAGAAGTTATTATAAAAAACATCATACATAACTTTCATTTTTATACATAACACAGGATATAGACTTATTTTTTTTCCATATTTACAAATTTAACTTTACCACTTGTTTTCTGTTTCGAAGAGAACTCTCCAAACATGGCACCAACTTCACACTCATTCAAGGCTCATCCCAAGGAATGCCCTCCTCCACAGAATTTCCTTGATTTTCATTTGAACTCACTCTAACTTCAGGCTCTTTGTTTTCCTGACTCGGACTCAGACTTTCATTCTGATTCTCTCCTGGATTTGTTTCCAGTACATTGGATTTAGGATTTGCTACTGGTGTATCAAAACTATCTGATAAGTCAGAAATAATTGAATCATTCCCACCTTCAGCTCCTTCCATGTCTGTAGGTAAAATATGATCAATATGAACAAACCTAACCTGTCCATTATCAAACATCTTTACCAAATATGTGTGAGGATCACATATCTTCACCACTCTTCCTGGTAACCACTTTAACCATTTATGGTGATGGTTCTTCACTCTCACCTTCTGGTTTCACTTCACACTTCTCTCTTTTACTCTACCTCCACCACGATTCTCCCTCTGTCTCAATCGCGTCTCTTCCATGGACTGCGCCAAATTCAGTTTCAACAAACAGAATCTGATTTGTGGCCGTTGCCAGAGAAACAACTCTGCTGGTATTCTACCGGTAGTTGTATGAGGAGTATTTCGATATGTAATCAAAAAATTAGCCAATTTGTGATCCAATGACAACTGTTGTTTCCTTGGATTTGGATCTAACATTTGTTTTATCAGGACACGTTTTACAATTTGTACAGTGCGCTCTGCTGCACCATTCGAAGCAGGATGGTATGGTGGAACCTTGGTATGTTTCACACCATTCCTGCTCAACTCCCTCCCCGTGTGCACACGGCACGGAACACAGCCTGCAGCAAACCGATCCAGTGTCCCTCTGCACCTCGAGAGACCCCCGACCCGAGTGACCCTGACCCCAGAGACACCGACCCCAGAAACCCCCAACCCAAGAGGTCACGACCCGAGTGACCCTGACCCCAGAGACCCCAGACCCGAGTGACCCCGACCCCAGAGACCCCGACCCCAGAGGCCCCCGACCCGAGTGACCCCGACCCGAGAGACCCCCGACCCCAGAGACCCTGACCCGAGTGACCCCCGACCCGAGTGACCCCGACCCCAGAGACCCCGACCCCAGAGACCCCGACCCGAGTGACCCCGACCCGAGAGACCCCCAAGCCCAGAGACCCCCGACCCGAGTGATCCCGATCCGAGAGACCCCCGACCCCAGAGACCCCGACCCCAGAGACCCCGACCCCAGAGACCCCCGACCCCGGAGACCCCGACCCTGGAGACCCCGACCCTAGAGACCCCAGAGACCCCGGCCCCAGAGACCCCGACCCCGGAGACCCTGACCTCGGTGAGCCCAAGTGACCCCCGACCCGAGTGACCCCGACCTCGGTGAGCCCGAGGCCCTGACCTCGCCCTGAAGCCCCGGATCGGACCGCCAGCCTCACAGAATACCCCGGACACCTCCCGATAACCTCATCCGTTGATGAAAATCTCGCTTCCACATAGAAAATCTCATGCAATCCAGCCTCAGTGAGCCCAACCAATCTCTTCCCAGTAAGGCAGGCCTGTCTGCTTTCACTACTATTAGAGGCAAGTTCTGAAATTGATCCTTATATTTCACCGGCACGGCGATATGACCCAACATAGGAACTTTCCCTCCCGAGCAGCCCCGCAGCTCCATCCCGGATCTCTCCAGTTGGAAACTGCACAATTTGTCGAGGCACAGTGACTCCGGCACTACACCCACGGATGCATCCGTTTTGATCTCCATTGGTATCTTGAATCCCACAACAGCTATTTGGATTTTGATACTTTCCGAATCGCTATCCGTTAACCTCGTGCTCCTGCCGACGTGCAACTCTAACATCTCTTCGTCCTGCTGTTGTTCTTCCATGCTATGCAGTCTCCTGCGATTTCCACACATAGCTCCGAGCGCTGGACTCATAGCTTTGAACGCTGATTTATCCTTCAGTCAGCATGCCTTCGCAAGATGCCCGGTCTTTCTGCAGAAGAAACACTCCGCCCTCACATATGGACAACTCTGAGCAATGTGTTGTCCCAGGCACCCACAGCACGACCCCGATGCTCTGTTAGAATTTCCAGCCTCTGAGACTCTGGCCACCCACCATCTTTTACTTTGAACCTGCAGGTGATTTACCTCAGTTGACTGACGACCGTGATCATTAAGAAACTCTCGGGAATATTGTTTGGCCATGCCCATCGACCTCGCTGTCTGACAAGCAATCTCAAAAGCCAAGTCATCCGTTGTCAATAACTTCCTTCTGATCGCATCACCTTTCACCCCACAAACAAAACGATCCCGTAACGTTCGGTTTTGAAATCACAGTGCATCGATAGCTTTTTTAATGCTATGATGTAATCACTGATAATTTCATCAGCCTTTTGATTCCGAATTCTGAAACGATAGCTTTCAGCAATTTCTAACGGTTTGGGATAATAGTGCTGCTCCAGCTTCGTTAAAATCTCTTTAAGCGTTGTGTCCTTTGGCTCGTCAGGCACAAGCAGATTTACCGGCGTTTCATACAATTCCGGACCTGCCTCCAATAAGAAGATCACTTTCTTACGTTCCAACACAGCCCGGTTCTGGACTGCATTGTCTGGAACTTCGATCATGTTATTTGCAGTGAAATACATTTCTAGCCGATACAAATACTCTTTAAACCTTTCCCAGTCATCTCTATATTCACCCAAATGTCCCATTACACCTGCCATTTTAAATTCTAGCTGTTCACACCGTGTGCTGTATATTACCTTGGATTTTTGTAGCTTTTTCCAAAGACAAAAAGCTCCCAAAGTCTCTCTGTTGGCTGGCTGAATCCTTCACCAACAAAATTTAAGCTTTAAATCATCTGAAAAATTCTATCCTCATCGTGATATATTCACAGAACTTAGCACACCCAGCTCCTAACATAGCAGGCAGCTCTGTCGGAAGCCTCCGGAACAGCCTGGTTCTGTTTATTATTAACTCTGAAGTTGCAGTACACAATACGTCCACATCCACAGTGTGGAGCTGCAAACATTACAAGCGTACAGACATTACACTGACCATGGAGTTTGCTAACCAAACAGGTAAGCTTCCTGCTGTTTGTCCAGCCAGTATGATCTGACCTGTTATGGCATTGGCTTGCAGGGTACCTCGGAGCCCCGTTCTTGGCCAGCAGTGGGGTGGGGTCTTGGATGCTTGGGCCATAGGTGGTCTTGACTGCGCTAAAGAATCCTCGCACCTAATGGTTGTCGGCCAGCTGCTGGATCTCCTGTGCTTTCTCCACCCACTATCTATTCTTTAGGTCGCCGTTTTTTTGTGGGACCTCGGCCTTTAGCCACCTGTAGAGTTGCTTTGCTGCTCCCGAATTGGGTTGCTGCTTTAAGTTCAGAAATGCCTTGCGCTTGCGGCTTATTAGCTCCTGGATCTCATGATAATTCTTGTCAAACCAGTCTTGGTGTTTTCTGGTTGAGTGACCAAGCGTCTCTTCACAGGCACTGGTTATGGCGGTCTTGAGGGCAGACCAGGCGCTGTGGGCACTGTGCGTCTTGGGGTCATCGAGGGTCGCCAGGTTAGCAGTGAGGCGCTGGCAGTATAGGGCTTTCTTAACTGGGTCTTTGAGTGCTCCGGCGTTGATTTTCCTGTGGCATTGCTTCTGTTGCCTTTGCTGTTTTGGGGCTATGCTGATGTTGATGACTTGGCGGTTTAGGCAGTGGTCTATCCAGCACTCATCGGCTCCTGTCATGGCGCAGGCGAAGCGCACGTCCTAGTGGTCCCTCACTTGGATGATGATGTAGTCGAGCAGATGCCAGTGCTTGGAGCAAGGGAGTTGCCATGATGCTTGTATGTCCCTCTGACGGAACAAAGTGTTGGTGATGAAAAGGTCGTGTTCTAGGCATTTTGTCAGGCACCAAGCATATGGTCTACAGGGCAGTAGTAATACCCGCCCTCCTATATAGTTCAGAGACGTGGATTATATTACGCAGACATCTCAAAGCACTGGAGAAGTACCACCAGTGCTGCCTCCGCAAGATCCTGCAAATCCATTGGCAGGATAGACGCACCAACATCAGTGTTCTCGCTCAGGCCAACATCCCCAGCATCAAAGCACTGACCACACTCGACCAGCTCTGTTGGGCAGACCACATCATCCGCAGGCCAGACACGAGACTCCCAAAGCAAGCGCTCTACTCAGAACTCCGACACGGCAAGCGTGTCCCAGGTCGGCAGGGGAAACATTTCAAGGACACCCTCAAAGCCTCCCTGATAAAGTGCAACATCCCCACTGACACCTGGGAATCCCTGGCCCAAGACTGCCCAAAGTGGAGGAAGTGCATCTGGGAGGGCGCTGAGCACCTTGAGTCTCGTCGCCGAGAGCATGCAGAAATCAAGCGCAGACAGCGGAAGGAGCGTGCGGCAAACCAGTCCCACCCACCCTTTCCTTCAACCACTGTCTGTCCCACCTGTGACAGAGACTGTAATTCCCGTATTGGACTGTACAGTCACTTGAGAACTCACTTTGAGAGTGGAAGCAAGTCTTCCTCGATTTTGAGGGACTGCCTATGATGATGATGATGATGACGATCTAGGAACCCAATGAGAAAAATGTCAATTCTCAGTGACTGGATGCTCCTTAAAACCTACCTCTTTGACCAAGCTTTTGGTCACCTGCGCTAATTTCTACTTATGTGGCTCAGTGTCAAATGTTTTTATCTCGTAACACTCCTGTGACGTGCCTTGGGATGTTTCACTATGTTAAAGGCACTATATAAATACAAGTTGTTGTTTAACCCTTAGATCTCATTAATGAACCACACTTTCAATCGCCCACAGAGTCCTGCAGTACTGTGGGACCTGCCTGGATTTATGGATTCGTCTTCCACAGGGGACCGACTGTTTCAATGGTTTTTTTGCCAGACATGTCATCTTGGAACCTACTCGGGAAACGACCTCAAACAGACTGGCAGCGAGTGGAGCTTTTTTGTGCGCCCGGGAGGAGCACTCTTAATTCTCCTGGGCTCACAAAAATAATGTAACTCAAAATTTCCTGGGCTTTTTTACTGAGTGGCCTCCTACCATCCTTTTCAGGTCATTGGTTAGGCCACACACTCTGCCCATTTGTACCTGCATTTCGCAATTAGGGTCCTACAACCTGCGTAGGATCCTTCTTTGTATATTTAAGCAGTCTTATGCAGGTGGGCTACTCATTCATTTACAGGCCTATCTGAGTATGGCATTGATGGGCCATGGGGGGCTATAGGGAGACTGGTGTCAGTCTATTCGGTGCAATGGGGATGTGGAAACGATTGGTGTGCTGTCCTTATGCTATGATCACGTTTGTGCTGCATGTAATATTCAAAGACTGAAAGTGTTAAAGCTGATTGTCGGTAGATTGCATTTTGGAGACAATCTGCCAGCCACAGTGCTCACACAGCCTTGTGCACCAGACTCTGGTGTGTTTTCAGAAAGCTGACAAAGGCAGCATATGGAATTGTCTTCACGATTATAGGCTCTGCTTCCCTCAGTCGAATTCGAGAGTTAAATCTAATTATCACGCCATCCTTGCATTGTACGCTGAGGATCTTTAGAACCAATTGTGGCAATAATTACACATACACATTTCACACGCCACTACAACCTCCCAGGGCCCTTCAGTTGGACAGTTTGTGTAAACACCAGCTCAGAAAAATCATTTGAATGGAAGAAAAACTTTAAATACAGGTTATAATGTCAGAACAATCTCTCAGACTTTGTATAAAACCCAGTTCCTGTGAAAACAAGTTCACTCTCTCTTAACTTTCCTGCTCAGTTTATTTTCTGTATCTTTCTCCATTTTGTCTTTTCCTTTTTACTTCTTACCCTCCATATTAGAACTTCTTTCACTGATTTTAAGCCCAATTGAAAGGATAAATTTGGGGAATAGTGTGGCTGGAATTTGATCAAAAACCGCCACCACTGACCAGTTTGCCACCCAAAAAACCACTATTCAGAACAACGGAAAATTCATGAAAAAAATGGAAAAAAAATCCACCAGCAGGAAAAATTGGCGTAGTATGAGGCTTCGTGACGGAAAACACGATCCTCGTCAACTTTAGTCCGAGGCTGTGAGTTGGGCCTAGGGAGGGGGGAAAACACAAAAAACATTTTAACAAAAAACAAAAAATGAAAAATCACAAAACATTCACAAAACATTCTGCTGAATCGCTGCAAAATATATATTTTTTTAAACTTTAACTTACCTTTTTTGCAGGTTTCACACCTACAGCTGTTCTAAGGGCTGCTCCAACAGGTTTTTTTCTTTCCATCTACGGGTCACCGCTGAGACCAAACTCGGGCGGAAGCAGTTTTTCGAGTGTTGCACACCAGTGATATTTCAAAACGTCGGCGGAACACTTCTATGAATTTCCCTTCGGGTGGTTTTCCACCCAAAACGAAGAAATACCACCGAAAAACACGGCGGACGGCTGAAAAATTCCAGCCCAATGAATCTAACATTTAAAAAAATATTTTAAAATAAAAGTCCTTTGATTGTAACAGTGTTAAAGGAATGTGTGCTGCACAGTCACATGGTTAGATTGGGGGCATCAGGGTGGGCATCCACACGAGTTCAGTCGGACATCCGTTACACATCCATCTTTCAATTGAGACATTAAACCGAGGCCCCGTCTGCTCTCGCAGGTGGACGTAAAAAATCCCATGGCACTAAGAAGAGCAGGGGAGTTATCCCCGGTGTCCTGGCCAATATTAATCCCCCAATCAACATAACAAAACAGATTATCTGGCCATTATCACATTGCCGTTTGTGGGAGCTTGCTGTGCACAAATTGCCGCATTTCCCACATTACAACAGTGACTACACTCCAAAAGTACTTCATTGGCTGTAAAGCACTGTGAGACATCCAGTGGTCGTGAAAGGCGCTATGTAAATCCAAGTCTTTTCTTCTTTTTGCCCCCAATCATCCGTTGTAATTAGGGGGAAGTTTCACCCTCCGTAATAATGGGCCCAAGTTTCCACATGATTTGCGCCTGATTTTTAGGAGCAACTGGTGGAGAACGGACTATTTTAGAAATCGCAATTCTCCACATTTTTTTTTCTGCAGTTCTAGTCAGGTAGAACAGTTCTAGTTTAGAACAGAATTTTTTCTTCAAAAGGGGGCGTGTCCGGCCACTGACGCCTGATTTGAAAGTTTCCACAGTGAAAACGTACTCCAAACTAACTTAGAATGGAGCAAGTGAAGATTTTTGTAGAACTGAAAAAACCTGTTCTACACATTAAAAAATCAGGCGCAGGTTACAAATTAGGCGTCCAGAACGAGGTGGGGGGGGGAGGGAACTCATTAAATTTGACAATAAATCCTTATTTATACTTCTACAAATATTATACAAATAAATCCAACCTGAATAAACATTTATAAGCCAAGAAAAGATTAAATAAACCATCTTCCTACCTGTGTGAAAGTGCTTCAGCCAGGGAGAATTCTGCAGCCGTTCGTTCCCGCGGGGGGGGGGGGGGAGGAGAAAGCCGTTCCCGCGGGGGGGGGGGAGGAGAAAGCCGTTCCCGCGGGGGGGGGGGGGAGGAGAAAGCTGTTCCCGCGGGGGGGGGGGAGGAGAAAGCTGTTCCTGACGGCGGGCGGGGGGGGAGGGAAACGGCTGCCTGAACTTTCTGAGGCTTCCTGCACCTTCTCACTGCTGCAGGAAGCCTCGGGGCTGATGTGCTGATGGCAATGTGCTTTTATTAAAAAATGTTCAAAAACTAAACAGTTACAAAGAACTACAAAAATGGCCGAGTGCCAATGTTTCCCTCACACTGCGCGTGCGCGAACGCTCTAACATGCACGCACAGCGTTGCCGACAGGAAAAAAACTAATTTAAATGGTACCCGCCCCCTCCCACTTACAAAATCGGCGCGAGTGCAGGCTCCGCCCCCCCCCTGGGCGCCGCGCCAAACAGATATGGAGCTGCAGGGCGCTCCAGAATCGCGCGTTTTTTTTCCGGCGCCGTTTTAGGCGTGAAAAATGGGCGCCCAGCTCAGAGGGGCGCCCCTTTTTTATCGTGTGGAAACTTGGGCCCAGTATGTTTATCATCTTACTGTTCAGAAGCAACATAAGACACTCAAACAAAACAGAGCAAACTTGTCACCCAATCTGGGGGCTTCTGCAGCTTGTGCGCTGAGGTTTTGTCGGACGAGCTGAAGAATCTCCCTCAGTGATTCACCCCCCACGTGTGCAAGAGCATGGCAGATCTAAAGGAAGCTCCAAAGGTAAAGATACCCATCTGTTCCTTATACCAAGTAGGTGGCCCAAATACACATGGCACAAAATACCCCCTCTCAACCTGTTACTGCTTCACCCACAAATGGCACTCATGTAACTTTATAGCTCTTTCCTGCCCATCTTACAAGAGGGCACTCATTCAATCTGCAGTTTAGAATTGGATCCCTTGTCACACTGGGATCTTAAAAGGCATTTACACCAATAGACTTTCTAAAACAAAACCTAGTTACATGGTGTATGTACATTACACAGTGGGATACAGGATGCGCACCGGGGTGCTTGCTCTCATCTCAACACCACAGGGGCAATTTTAACCTGAACAGCCTGGTGGAAACTGGTTGAACGGGCAGTTAAAATTACCCACTAACATCCCGCACCAATCAGACCAACATCAAGTTTAACCTGTTCTTCTGAGCAGGTGGCAAGGACACCTGCCTGAAGCCAGTGGGGTCCTTCTTTAAATATACAGATTGGGGTCTGATGAAGTCATTGGCCCCAACTGCAATTTTAACTCTGGCCTGAGCGGGGAAGCTGCTGTGGCTTATCTACCGGGTGAAGATTGCAGGAAGAGGTTCAGGGAACAGAAGAGGCCCAATTAAAGTCAACGAACTAGAAATTGCATTGTGCCCCAACCTTTTCAGGGAGCACAAAAGTATCGGCGGGCAGTAAAGATTTGATTCTGTCCGCATTAGTGCTCCAAGAGGGAAGTAGAATGCTAAATCAAGCGCTACCATTTCGCTTTGAGTGCTAATGAGAGTGAGAGGGGTGGTATCAGCAGAGCAATGTTTGGTGCAGCACTGCCGTCTCTACAGGCTCCTTCCCCTCCTTAAAGGGAAGGGCCAATGCTGCGTTAAATGAATCTTCAGGCTGTGTATGTTGGGCGACAGCACCTGCTCAACGCACTCTAAGAGGGTGCAGGGTTGAGCAATCACAGGGGCACCAGAATGGGGACATAAATAAATGTTGCCCTGCCTGACCATCACTGCCTTTAATTAGCGCTCCCAAGCAGCCAGCCCAGGTGACAACACCTCCTGTAGCTACCGTTGTTGATGCCCAGCGATGCTGCGGGGAGGGAAGCGAATATCACATCCGGGGCGGTAACGGGGTGCTGCGCACCGGATGATGTCACGACCTACGGGGTGCAAGAGATAGAGGCGGTAAGTCTTAGCGCCAGCGCAAAACCGCCAGGGAAGTTCGCGGGCATCGGTGATTTTATGTGTCCAGTCAGTAACCCCATAGCACCCGTTAACGCCCCCCGTAGGCGCTAACGGGAGGCGCAAGCCACACCAATTTCTCCCACATCTTTTTACATTTTTCTTCAGCAGCCAGGAGGAGCAAGAGTGTTCCTTAGGGCTTTACAAGGAAAGCTTTTGCTGCCCATGCCCCATGCTACTCTCTTCCTGCCTGCAAGACCCTCCCAAAACCTTGATCCTCATGACTTACCTTGTTATTGGCAACTTTTTCCTCTGGTGTCTGCTTGCGGCGCTCTGCTGTCCAAAATTCCACTTCCACCTGGCAGAAAACTGCAGCTCCCCATCCATTCCGGGAGGGCTACTGACCAGTGGCATCCAGAGGAGGCCCACGCGTTAAAATTGACCAGGTCCCATACTGCTGAGATTGGAGCTGGGGTGGGGGGAGTGATTGTTTGACACAGTTATGCTTATAAGGGAAGACCTCAGGCAACGCAGACCATATTACAGATACCCAGCCACCAGGGTGAATAGCTCCTGTTCTTTATTCCTCAATATATCTATGAAGTTGTGTCAGGAGGTCTTTGTGTTCGATGGGATGTGTGCAAAAGTGCCTGGATGCTCTGCAATGTAAGGAACCCCTCTCTGAGAAAGCTGCAAAGGTTAGCCAAGGCCGGGACAATATACATTCTCCCTCACTGCCAGTGGAATTTAGGACAGAACTTAAAGATGGTGCACCCTAAGTCTCCACTTTCCAACCTGCCCCCCACCCAAGTTAAATGCGGCTGGTTTATGTCCCACCAAACCATGAATCTGTGGCCCTAAATCGCTGTGCTGCCTGTGGTATACTGTATTTGTAACACTTTCAATATACAGGCAACTCTCGTTAATCCGGATACGGATCTAACGGAAAACCCGCTGTAACGGAATTTAATATAACTGTCACACATTGAATATCTCGCTCACTTCAACGATCAATTACACACAAATTGACGCAGCGCGGACTTCTCTCTCACTTTTCAACGGTCACACACATTGAAAGCAGTTCGAGCCGTCGGGTGTACAATGTAAAATGTCTTGTATTGAGCATTCAGCAGAAATTAGAAATTATAAAGAAGTCTGAAGCTGGCAGAAGTGTACGTACCTTGATGGGCGAATATGAAGTTGGATCATCAATAATTTACGATATCAAGAAGTAAAAGAAAGATTTAGAAAGTTTCACCGCTGCTCCTGAATCTCCCGTGAAGGAAATGTCCCGCAAGAATTTGCGAAAGTTGAAGATTGACAAACTAGACCAGGTGCTTTATGAATGGTTTTCTTTGAAACGGTCTGAAGGTGTGGCAATTTCAGGGCCAATGATTACAGCAAAGGCCAAAGACTTCAAGATGAAAATGAATCTCGCTGAAGAGTACATTTTCTCAGAGGCCTGGCTCACATGTTTTAAGGAGCACCATGGCATTCACCAGCTGGATGTGTCGGGCGAGAAAAAATCAGCAGACAATGAGGCCGCACAGAATTATTCAACAACATTTGCTGAAATGGTGCAGGAAATGAAATTGACCGCAGATCGAATATACAACACCAAAGAGACTGGCTGACTATGGAGGTGTTTTGCCAACTGCTATGTTGGTTGCAGCAGGGGAGAGGGAAGTTGCAGGCTTTAAACTAAATAAGGAGAGGTTAACAATCTTGAATTGTGCCAATGCCCCTGGAGAACATTGGCAAATCAAGGAACCCACGTGCTTTAAAAGGAATTGCTCATTTACCAGTTAGCTATAAGGCTCAGAAAAGTCCGTGGATGGACAAAGACATATTCATGGAATGGTTTTTCAACAGAATTCGTCCCCCAAGTTCGAGAAAACAAGAAGAATATAGGCAAACCCAATGGGAAGTGTGTGTTGCTTCTAGACAATTGCAGAGCATACCCACATGAGTCAAAATTAGTGCCCAGTTGTGGCAACATCTTCACATGCTATCGGCCCCCCAGTGTGACCTCGCTCATTCAACCTATGGATCAGGGTGTCATACAAAACTTCAAGTGCCACTATAGGAATAACTTCATGCACAAATTGATTAATAGCGATCAATCAATCTCTGATTTCCAGAGAGCATACAATATTAAAGATGCCATCTATGCATGCTCGCTGGCATGGAGAGAAGTAAAAACGTTACATTGAAGAGGTGTTGGCACAAGTTGTGGCCCAATGTCATATTCGAAGACAGTGCTTCTGATGACGAAGAATTCGAAGGTTTCTATCGGCTAATAAAAAACAGGCTGTCACAGAAATCATGGAGATTGTCAGAAGGGCACACGAAACAAATGCACTTAAATCCCCAGCAGATGATATTGCTAAGTGGATAGATATTGACATCGACACAGATGTAGCACAAACTCATACTGACGAGGAACTCATCGGCATAGTCACCAATAAAGACAAATCTGATGAAGAGATGAGCGATTCAGACAATGAAATTAAAGAAAAAGAAAAAAAAGACTTTGACATGTGCTGAAGAAGCAATGAAATATGTCGTTGTTTTTTTTTTAGGAGAATTCTCATTTTACTTCTCACGAGGTTCTGCAAACTCATCTCATCCACAACATTTTAACTAAGAAGAAAATGAATTCATTTAAACAAGCCGATATAAGATCGTGATTTTAAAATCAAGCTCAGTTTTAACAGAATAAAATAATTTTTAATTTCGAGACGTTATGAATCAATTTTCATGTATTTTATTATGCTCACATTCAGATAACACAAACTAAATCTTCGTAGGCGGCTCGATCACCTTCAAATATCAACTTTAAAATGTAAACTTGCCCTAATGGAAAATTCATTTTCCGGAATTGCCGAATTCCTGAGCGATCCGGATAACCGAGTGTTTACTGTATTAATAACTGGAAAAATAAAAAAAAAGAATTTAAATTATTCTTTGTAGTTTTATGTAACACAAACAAACAATTTTGACCAGCACTTTGTCATTGAGATGTCATGCAAGTAAAAGTCAAAATGATTTCTACCTTCATTTCTCCAAAGGAGATTTGTAAAGTGATGTATCGCAAAAGTATTTTGGACTGTACTAAATCAAAATGGTCTGTACCCAATAGGTAGTGTTTTGTTTAATATGTCTTTCTCACTTTCTTATAGAAAAAAAACCAAGCATACTTGTCCACTAGGGACTAGGCCCATAATAGCTTGAATCAAATGAGAAGGCAATCAACCAACTCAAGAGGACCGAGGGCAGAAGAACAGAGCTGGACTTTGGTGAGGTAAGTCAAGTAGGCAGGAAGCATTTCAAATCATCATGGTTACTGATCTCCCACGAAACCTTTCAAGACTAAACCTATCCAAGCTCCATCAATGATGTGATGAGAAAGGAACACAGCCATTTATTTATAGTGGGTCTGAAAGGCTAATAATGGCTTTATTTCCTCTCAATACAGAAATGTCTGAATAATTGTAAAGTGTAATAGAAATTCCATTTTAAACTCTGAACAGTTCACACCATTTTCACAGAGTCTGAGTACAGTAATGATTTTAATATCTACACATGGCTTCACATGACCTTAACTGGTCTGTGGGTAGATTTGAAAATGTATTGATCACATAACATGCTCATGTCAAGTACATCGAAAAGAAGAATAAAAATAGGTCAGAGCGCACTTAACCTTGTGAGCACTGAATGCCATTTCCAGCGTTCAAATGGGGAGATGCTTTCAATCGTACAATTGGAAAATAGGAACATTCTTAGGACACAAACATTGTCAAGTTGAATTTCAGGAATGACGATGTACTTAACGCATTTCATAATTTATAGTATTCTGTGTAGTTTTGTTTCTGGTGTAGAAATACTTATGCTTGAATAGTTAAACTGGAATTATAATCAATAAATAGCCACCTTTGTTTAAAAAGGTTAATAATTGTTTGAGAAATACCACAAGCAATTTTCTTAAACATTGTTGGAGGCTGTTTCAGAGATCCCAAGAGCCAAACAGCAAAATGTTATGGCACTGCTTTGTGATGCTGAAAGGTGATTGCATCCAATGGCTGGTAAAGAAAAGGTTCCATTATGAGATTAGAAAATGGATGCCAAGAAAATTCATTTTATAACTGGTCTTGTGTTTGCAGGAACATTTTAGGCTCAATTCAATCACTATTAAAGGTACGATTTAATGTCAATCTCACAGCAGTACAGGGAAGATACCGCTTACATCTTTTATCCATACACTGCTTTTTTCCCTCTTCCCAACCTCGCTTCAAATCGCATGCCCCTGCACCTCTCCTAAAGGTATTTATATTTACTCCTTGATGGGGGATTGTTCCATAGCTCTCTGCTACCTTAATAAAGTTGCCATTCTTAGGAGCATGGGAACATTAGGATCAGGAGTAGGCCATCCAGCCCCTCAGGCCCACTCTGCTATTCAATTAGATCACGGTTGACCTGCACCTCAACTCCATTTTCCTGTCTTTGATCCATATCCCATGATACCTTTATATAAAAAACATCTATCTATCTCAACCTTGAAAGCTCCAATTGTCTTGGCATCCACAGCCTTTTGGGGGGGAGAGTCTCAAGTTTCTATTTCTCTTTCTCAATGTGTGATGCATGGACAGTAAGTGTAGGCAAGCTCTTTAACCATTGGGAAGTATTCCATCCTTGGCCATCATCTATACATGTACACTTTCCAGTAAATGTAACTGGAAGAGATCCTGAGTAGAACTCAGGTACTACATTCAAATTATGCATCACCATTTCAATTTCCTAACTTAAGGCCATTGAGGCTAATTGTAATACCTCCACTGATGTCTTTGTGGAGATTAACTAACTCAGCCAGTCTGGGATTGAACCTCAGATTTTCTTTGTCTCAAACCCAATCCAGGTGATAGATTTACCAACTAATTCAGATTGGAAAGCTCTTTGATGTACTTAGAGAGAATGTGATCTGTAATATCTGGGATCCCATGGTAGTGTAGAGTGGAATACAGTCAATCCGGTCCCTAAAATGGTCTTCCGTACATTATACGGAAACCCATTCCAGTGCCCATACAAGAAGTTGGAATGCATCAGAATGGCTGTAAATTTACCTGAGACTCAGGTATGCTGGGGCCCAGTCATAAGGCAGAGCTTGCTGTAAGGTCTTGTAGAAGCAGGCTGAGTCAAATAAGGAAATATTTGGAAGGGTGACCAAAAGCTTCTTTTTTTTCAGTCTCAGGATGTGGCGTCGCTGACAAGGCCGGCGTATATTGTCCATCCCGAGCTGCCCTGAGAAGATGCTGGTAGGGCCTACTTCTTGAACTGTAGCTTTCTAGGTCACTTCAGAGGGCAGTTAAGAGTCTGGTTGGTATGGGTCTGGAGCAACATCCAAGCCAGACCAAGTAAGAATGCCAAGTGTCCTTCCCTAAAGTACATTAGTGAACCAGTTGGATTTTTACGACAATCTAACAGCTTCAAGGTTACTTTGTACAGCTTTTTATTTCCAGATTCAAAAAAAACTGAATTCAAACTGCAGAATTTGGGGCCTAGGCGATGGGAGTCATGTTGCCAATGCTTAGATGAATGAAAGGGGACGTGCACAAGAGGCTGGAGCCAGAGGAATGGAGAGTTCAGGTGGGGAGGACTGTAGCCTTCGAGGAGGTGACAGAGATAAGGAAGAGTGAGGCCAGGAAGGGATTTAAACACCAGGGCGAGAATGTTAAATTTGTGACATTGGGGGACCAGGAGCCAAAATAGGTCATGGGTCAGTGGTGATGGGTGAACGGGCCTCGTTGTGGAATAGAATACTGGCAGCGGAGTTTTCAATGAGTTGAAGTTTATGGAGGGTGGAAGATGGGAGGCCGGCCAGGAGACCATTGGAAGAGTCGAGTCTGGAGATGAGAAAGGCATGGATGAGGGTTTCAACAGCAGCTAGACTGAGATAGGGACAGAGGTGGGCAATGTTATGGAGGGGTGAGTAGGCAGTCTTCGTGGTGGAGAGGATGTGGATTGGAAGCTCATCTCAGGGTTGAATAGGATGTCAAGCTTGAGAACAATCTGGTTGAGACTGAGGCAATGGCCAAAGAGGATGGATGGATTTATTGGCTGGAGTACAGAGTTTGTGGTGGGGGCTGAAAACAATGGCTTCAATCTTCCCAATATTTAACTGGAGGAAACTGTGGCTCATGCAAGACTGAATGTTGGATAAGCAGTCTGAAAACACAGAGGCAACTGAGGGGTCAAGAAAGATCGAGCTGGGTGTCACCAGTGTACATGAGGAAGCTCACGCCACAACAGTACACGTGTTAAGATTACCACCCCAGTGGCCAGCTTTCCCCCCAACCCACTCATTTGCGGCCATAACCAATGGAAATGAGCAGCATTCCCTCATTCTGTCAACTCATGTCATACATGCTGTACATTAGACATTGAGCAACCTGACCTGAAGCTCCAAAAATGGCAACCCTCCATTCCTGTACCCCTTCCAACACTATGTCCAATGTGTCTGCATCAAATGGGGGATCTTTGCTCAATTTTTTCTCTTCCCCTATCTATGCAAATTTGCAAAGTCTTTACCACTCTAAATAATGCTGCTACTCTTTAAATGCAAACACCAACCTTTGAAAAGCTGCTGCTTTGGCTGACATCCCATCCTCAACCGATTGCTGTGTTGCCTGCACTCCCAGACATACGCAGCGAGCATGTTGCAATGAAATAGTCCCCTCTCTTTTGACTCAATTGTAAGTTTGATCTCTGTGGTCTCAGCACCTCATACATCAGAAGCCCCAAATCGGCCCTTACAATCGTTTAAACATACGCACACACTTTGCTACACAACTCCTATGTTGACAATATGCAAGTGCAGCATACTTACATAAAGAATTCATCCTCATGTTGTTTGTGCTGACTTCTTGGGGAAGTAATTAATCATTTCTCCTACAAAAAAAAGGCGAAAACTACCAAGCAGCTGTGAATATTTAATAAAGCTCAGCTTACCCTTTTTGTCATCCAAAGAACATGTGCCCTATTCATTATCAAATGTGGTTTAACACCCTATTCACCCACCTAAGGCCTCTGTGGTACTTTTTCAAAACAGTTTTTTTTACTTCCACTCATGTTCATTATTTTCAAAGTAACATTCTGTGTCGATGTCCTTGTGATAGCAGGGTGCAAAACTCAGCACAGTGGCAAAACATCTCATTCTATGTGTGACAAAATATTAAACCCTTTCTTTAGAAATGGGTTTTCAATTTAGTTGCAGAGATTATGCAGAGGAAATCTTCTTCCAGTATTCCAAATGAAATCTTAGCAGAGTGGTCAAAGTTTGGAACTCTCTTCCGCTAACGGCAGTTGATGCTCAGTCAATTGGTCATTTTACATCTGAGATTGATAGATTTTTGTGAACCAAAAATTAAGGGATACGGGGCAAAGGCAGGTACATGGAGTTAATTCACAGATCAGCTATTATTGATCGCATTGATTGGCGGAACAGGCTCAAGGGGCTGAATTGCCGACTCCTGTTTAGCTGGTTACGTTTAGCTGGTTACGCAGGGTCAGCTGGGGCTCAGTGGGTAGCACACTTGTTCTCTGAGTCAGAAGGTTGTGAGTTCTAGTCCCATTCCAGGGACTTGAGCACATAAATCTAGGCTGACACTCCAGAGCAATGCTGAGGGAGTGCTGCACTGTTGGAGGTGCCGTCTTTAGGATGAGGCAAACTGAGGATGCTCTCTCAGATGGATGTAAAATATCCCATGGCACTATTTTGAAGAAGAACAGGGGAGTTATCTCCGGTGTCCTGGCCAATATTTATCCCTCCAATCAACATAACAAAAACAGATTATCTGGTCATTATCACATTGCGGTTTGTGTGAGTTTGCTGTGCGCAAATTGGCTGCCATGATTCCTACATTACAACAGTGACTACACTCCAAAAGTACTTCATTGGCTGTAAAGCGCTTTGAGACGTCTGGTGGTCCTGAAAGGCGCTATATAAATACAAGTCTTTCTTTTCTATGTTCCACATTATGTGCTGCAATTCATGTCCAGATGACCCTCGAGCACCAACATGTGGGGGAAGAAATTTAACTATCAGCCGCCCGATGCAATTAACTGTATTTAGCAGCTTAAATATTATCTACAAAACAAAATGCATATGCATAGAAAAATAGGTGCAGGAGTAGGCCATTCAGCCCTTCGAGCCTGCACCACCATTCAGTATGATCCTGGCTGATCATGCACTTCAGTACCCCATTCCTGCTTTCTCTCCATACCCCTTGATCCCTTTAGCCGTAAGGGCCACATCTAACTCCCTTTTGAA
This sequence comes from Pristiophorus japonicus, assembly GCF_044704955.1. Classification (NCBI taxonomy): domain Eukaryota; kingdom Metazoa; phylum Chordata; class Chondrichthyes; family Pristiophoridae; genus Pristiophorus; species Pristiophorus japonicus. The sequence goes on along the minus strand of NC_091990.1, from coordinate 185,418,988 downwards.
TATATCTAACGAACTGGCCTCAACAACTTTCTGTGGTAGAGAATTCCACAGGTTCACAATTCTCTGAGTGAAGAAGTTTCTCCTCATCTTGGTCCTAAATGGCTTACCCCTTATCCTTAAACTGTGGCCCCTGGTTCTGGACTTCCCCAACATCGGGAACATTCTTCCTGCATCTAACCTGTCCAATCCCGTCAGAATTTTAAACGTTTCTATGAGATCCCCTCTCATTCTTCTAAATTCCATTGAATATAAGCTATTAACTTTGTATTACATTTTGACATAAAATTCTCCCATTATTGATTAAAATTAAAGGGTCTTGATATTATTAATTTTTAATTCGCTGATGTCTCCTTAGTTCTCAGTGAAATCTGATCCAGAAATCCCAAACCTCTTACCCTTTCCCCCGCCCCCCTTATCTCCCTCCGCCTCCTGTTTCCCCTCCGTTCCTGAAGCCCCTTACTCATGTGGTCCACTTGTATAGGTGCCTGACACTATCTCACTCAACCGCCTTTTCTTCCTGTGCCAGAGGTGAGTGTCAACTGTTCAAACATGGAAGATCTTCCAGTCCGGCTCAATCAGTTGTTGCCCCATATGCCCATTTTTTAGAAAGGTACCCTAATTAATAGAAACGCTGGTTGACTTTTTTGCCTCTCCAACCCAGGAGGGATTTATGGTTTAGTTTAACCGAAAGGTTAAGTTCTACGGGCCGGATTTCCGACTTTCGGGTTTTTTCGGCGAAAACGGTAGCGATACGTGAAACTTACCATTTTCGTTGCGCTACCATTTTTAGACTGAACTTTCGGGTTTTACGTCTCGGTAAGGGGGGCGTTGCACGAGGATTCGCGGTGCAAAAACGTGAGTTTTGCCAATTTTAGTCTGGGGCCGGGAGTGCTGCGAGAGAGGCCTTGGGAGGGGGAAAAAAAACATTCCAAAAACATTTAGCTATGTGATCGCTGCGAACAAAGTAAAAATTTTAACTTACATTTTTGCAGGTTTTCATTCTTACCGCTGCTGTCAGGGCTGCACCGACCTGACCTGTTTGACCTGTCGGTATTCTGGTCGTGAGAGAGCCGTAAGTTGGACGCAAACACAATCTGCGTCGTTGCACGTTGGCGCACCTTTCCCCGGTGGTACGTCCCATCACCGCCGCAAACTGGTGCCCGAGGATCCCGCCCGGGATTTGCGACCGTGTTTCCGCCGCGGAGGGTCAAATCACGGCGAAAACCCGGTCACAAACTTCTCAAAAATCCGGCCCTACATATGTAGTTGTCTGGCAGGTGAGATGGAGATATAGGCCTGGAAATTTGATTCCATAGCACCCACACTTCTGGTGCTGGCCGTGCCTTACGCCATCTTGGTGAGGGCACACACTTCTGGTGCCGGCTGTGCCAGACACCATCTTGGTGAAGGCAGTAGGCGGCTGTTCGGAGTGTGCGCTAGGAGTATGGTAAGTAGGCAGATCATGACGACATCAGCACTGCCATTTTCGTCGTCATCGCTGGAGCGAACGCCCTTTCCTAACCTTATACAGCTGAATAAGCATTCAGCGGCAGGAAGGACCCTCCTACCAGTGATATTTAAAGGGATCATCCAATAAACAACTTTCAGGTAACTTGCTTTTTGATTTCTACTGCCAATGTGTAAGTTTCTGGAACTGTTTGGAGCTTTCTAGAGTTATTTAAAGTTGGTGAGGTGACAGGGCGTGGTGCTGCAGGTGGAGAAGACCTTGCTTCTGAATTCGAGGGTTCTGGTAGACCACGTGCCCCCTGCCATGGGGGCTCTCGTTGTTATCCCCCTTGGCCTGCAGCACGACAGGGAGATGGAGCAGAGGCAGCGAAGAAGAGGTCAAGCTGCTCGCAGAGGGAGGGGGAGGAGGGGGAGGAGGGCTCTCAGCAGGAGGCCTCGGGTCTTTGAGAGCAATTCTCTTACCTCAACCTGAGCCAGGAACATTGTCTGCTATCTGCGATTTACGAAGGAAGTCTTCTTGCAACCAGACCTGCAGCCCCACTCCAGGGCAAGGGCAGCACTGCCAGTTGCTGCGAAGGTGACTGTTGCCCTGAACTTCTTCATGTCGGGATCCTTCCAGGCTGTATCAGGCGATATTGGTAACATCTCCCAGTTTGCCATCCACTGCTGTATAAGAGAGGTGACTGATGCTCTTTATGCCAAGAGAGGGGTCCTCATTGTCTTCTCTCTGACTCTCTGGAGAATCTTGGCTATGAGGACAGATTGGATAGGCTGGGTTTGTTCTCATTGGAACAGAGGAGGCTGAGGGGAGACCTCATTGAGGTGTACAAAATTTTGAGGGGCCTGGATCTAATGGATAGGAAAGGCCTATTTCGATTGGTGGAGGGGTCAATTATGAGGGGGCATAGTTTTAAGGTGATTGGTGAAAGGTTCAGAGGGGATTTGAGGGGAGGCTTCTTCATGCAGAGGGTTGTGAGGTTCTGGAACTCACTGCCTGGAGAGTGGTGGATGCAGAAACCCTCACCACATTTAAAAGGTGCTTGAATGGGCACTTAAAGTGCCGTAACCTGCAGGGTTACGGACCTAGAGCTGGTAAGTGGGATTAGACTGGATAACCTCTTGTTGGCTGGCGCAGATACGATGGTAAGTACTGCAGGGAATCGAATACGGCCAGAGTGATCTCCTGGACTAGTTTCGATCGCCTGGATGGGTCAGAGAGGAATTTTCCCAGATTTTTTTCCCCAATTGGCCTGGGTTTTTATCTGGATTTTGTATTTCCTAGGAGATCACATGGCTCCAGTTGGGTGGAGTGTAGAATGTTTCGGTGCAAGGGGTGTTGCAGTTGTGTGGGTGGACTGGTTGGGCTGGGTGCTCTTTAACTTTCCGCCATTGTTCATAGGTTTATATGCAACCTTCAGGGCTGCTGACCGAGGGCCGTGTGGCTCTTTGTCGGCCGGCGTGGACACGATGAGCCGAAATGGCCTCCTTCTGCGCCGTAGATTTCTGTGTTTCTATGTTTCTATTCGAAGGAAGCAGCCAGAGCGGGCACATAGCTTTTCTTGGATAGCAGACTTTCCCATGGTGCAGGGTGCCATCAACAGCACGTACGTAGCTTCGCAGGCACCGTATATAAAGGCTGAGCTGCACCACTACCACAAAGGTTACCACTCGCTGAATGTGAGCGACCATGCTCAGCACATCAGGATGGTGAATGCCCAGTATCCTGGCAGCTGTCATGATGCTTTTATTCTGCGCCAGTCCGCAGTTCCCTCAGTCTTTGAGGTACCACGGCAAACTAAAGGTTGGCTACTGGTTGACCAGGGCTATCTCTTGACCATCTGGCTCATGACTCCACTCCACAGCCCAACCACACGTGGACAGCATTCGTACAACGAGAGCTATGCTGCCACATGAAACATCATAGAGCAGACAATTGGCATCATTAAACAATGCTCCCATTGCCTGGACTGCTCTGGAGGAGCCCTGCAGTACTCACCGAAGCATGTATCCCAATTCATCATGGTCTGCTGTATCCTCCACAAGTTGATCATCATGAGAGCACAGCACTTGCCACCAGGGACACGGCCACCGTCTCAGGAGGAGAAAGGGGAAGAGGAGACAAAGCAAGAAGGAGGTGGTTAACCCCTTTCTGGCCGGGATGTCTGGGATCGAATCATCTGCCTGCGATATGATTGAATGCAACCCCAATTCCCCTGTCAACATTATCTCCATACCTTACCATCCCTCTGTTATTGACCATCACAGCAGCATCTTGGCCACAATGCTGAAATAAAAGCCAGCACAATGCAAACTTTCCAATCAAACTTTATCCATGTATCCATACAATATTACATCAAAAATGTGACTCATCACCTTTGTGAATTCCCTTAGTGACTGCTTTGCATGTGCCTTTGCCAATCCTAATGCTCCTATGCAGTGTTACCCCAGTAGCTGCAGCATAGCTGATGGAAGGCTACTAACTTTCAGTGGGGGAGAATGCAGCTAGCCTTGCAGGATGATCTCGGGGAGCTCTGGACCTAGTAGGCCTGGCTTCGGACTACACCACCTTGACATGGGCTGAATCTAGGCTGGCTGGCTGACAGACGACAGCAAGAGCACCAGCGGAATGGCAATGGTGACGAATGCTGTCATCCTGAGAGAGGACAGCAGGGTCGTCCTTCATGGCCACTCCCAGAGCAATCCTAGTAATCTGCTGGAGGACAGACTTCTGGGCAGCTGTGACACCCTACAAGCCCCTTTCAACACTGGTAAACCCAGCCATGATGGCAGCAGTTTGTGCTTGCATGACTTCAGTCTGAGCCATGGCAGCTCTCAGAGGTTGGGTGGCTTCTGCTTGTGCTGCAGCGGAAGCTGAGACACAGCATGATGGTTGGGTCCTCAAATGCGTTAATGGATCTGCCCAGCCCTTCCATGCTTTAAAGGACGGGCTGCAAGCTCTGCCCATAGCCCTGTACAAGGCTGGAACTTGATCCTTGACATTGCATTCAGGCTTTGTGGCAGGTCTGCCCATGCAACAAGCATTTCATTGTGCACACCCATCAGTGTTCTTCTGTCGGCTACCTCATTGAAGTCTTCATCTAAGTCCTGTGCAGCAGAACATGTGTGTGACCTCGCCCTCCAGGGAGCTGGCACCTGAGCTACCCTTTCCCCCTGCCCTGCTGCCTGGCAACTCATGCTCGGTGACTCACTACATGCAGATCCCACATCTAACCTATCGTCCAAAATGAGCGTGAAATTTAGTAATGTTTTTTCTTTTTCTTCTTGACTCTCCTCTTGTTGTGTGACCACTGCCTGCACAGGCTGGATTTCTTGGTTTCTGAAATGAGAAAAGCACAAGGATAGGGTTGTGGTGAAGGTAGGGGGCGGGGGAGGTGGGGGGGGCGGGGGAAGCAAGAGGTGCATGTAAATCAGAAGAGATTGTGCAGTAAGGGAGAAGTGGGATGTGAGAAGGAGCATAATATCTGGCATTTTGTATTCTTTCAGCCCCACTACTGGCCACGGGCTCAGCCATTCCCCTGCCAAGAATGGCCAGCACCCAAGGGGGTGAGGTGATGCAGCCTTTCCCCCGCCGGATAAGGTCTCCTGTTATCTGTCATGTGCCACCTTTTCTTGCAAGAGAAAGACAAGTGTGCCAATGAGTGTGCTGTAATGTGTTTGAGTGATGTGCCAGTCATGGTTGAATAGCTGATGGTGTGTTCAAGCTGTGAGATGTGGGATTGAATCTTGCAGCAGTGGTAAGTGTGTGCGATGTAGGTGAGGTGTAGCTATGAATCGCATGGTGAGATATGGGTCGCATTTGGTACAGATTATTGGTAGGTGAGTGATGGGGGTGTGGTACATTGAGCAGTGTGTGAGGCTAGTGGTACAGATGGTGGGATATGGCATTTGAAGCTGACTTCACAGACCTTGACAACACGGTTAAGGTCATTAAACTTCTTCCTGCGTGGAGTCTAGGTCCTCGCGGCTATATTGCTGGCATTAACCACATTGGATATCTGCTCCTGCTGCAGTCTTGTCTGTTGCCTCGGTGGCCTCCTGGCTCTCTGTGGAAAGTGGACCTCTTCCCTGGTGTTGACCTCCTGGATGTTGCATCACAGAATCTTGGAGCCCTTTCTCTGGCCTGTTGAGCCATTGGTTCAGTCTTCTTTTCCTGACAGTAGCCTCCACAAGCACTTCCACCACCTGTTGCAGGCAGAAGACTCCTCCGCTTTAAGAGGTGCAGACTGCCTTTAAGTTGTGCAGGCTACCTTTAATTGGAGCTAGCCTCACACGAACTTAAACCCCCTGCTGAGTGTTCTGCCACTCAGCAGCGCATTCAGCCCTTGGATGAATACTACCATCATGCAAAGTAGAAGACTGCATGAATTTTACATACTGCCTGCAGTCCTCTGAATGGGTGTGGCTTCAAATTCCATTGCAATCCCCGCGCCTGTTTTCGGAGGCTACCGAACTGCTAGGCCATGGATTATTTCAAAAGTAAAATTCTGCAGATATTGTAAATCTGAAATAAAACAGAAAGGGATCGAAATACGGTTGCTACCATGTGCTGTTAACTGGGAGTTAGGCGGTTGGAAGTGACATTGGGTGCTGATCACGCTTGACGCGAAATTCGGTGGTCATTTTTTAAGGCCGTTTAAACGTAACATCCCGCCGGCTAACACCATTGAAATAATGACATCATCCAGCGTGCAACGGCTCCTTGGCGCCCCATCGCGATATTTAGTTTGAACGTTGGCCTTCCCTTACAGCCTGGAAAAAGTGGTGAGTGAACAGCAGAACTCGGGCGGAATCAGCCAGAGAGAAAGGTAAGTTTTTTTCTTTATTTATTTCTTCATGTTTTCATTAGTTGTGACAGTGGGGAAGTTTGTGCATGGATCAGGGAAGTTTGAGGGTTTTTTTCTTTCGTCCCTTTCCTTCCCGTTTTCCAGTGAGCATGGCGGCGGCCTCCCGACGGGAAATTCAGTCGGCCTCCCGAGCTCCCGGCTGAGGACACGTGTGCAACGCCACTTTTTAGCGCTGCCCTCTCATCTTTTGGTATAAAAACTGAATTTGGCAGTTTGAGCCTGCAACTAACGCCTGGCGGTAAAATCAGCAACTGGCAGTGACACCGCCTCAAACACGGCAGTACCGATTTCAACCCCAAAATGCTGGAAATACACAACAGTTCAGGCAGCATCTTGGAAAGAGAAACAGAGTTAATGTTTCAGGTCGGTGACCTTTCATCAGAACAAGAAAAAGTTAGAAATTTAACAGGTTTTATACAAGTGCAGAGGCAGGGAAAGATGGGAGGGGAGGAAAAACAAAAGGGAAGGGCTACGATAGGGTGGAAGGCAGGAGTGGTTCAATGACAAAAGAGATGATGGAGCAAGGCAAAAGGGGGTGGAAATGGGATACTAAAAGATACAAAAGATGGGTCTAGAGGAGCTGAAAATGACAAAAGCAGAATCATTACCAGTAACTGCTGTGCAAAAATATGGGAGCAGTGGTTATGATCTGATATTGTTGAACTCAATGTTGAGCCCAGAATCCCAAGTGAGCTTTCCGCTGGATCTGCTGCAGTCTGGGTGGTGAAGGCACTCCCACAGTGCTGTTAGGTTGGGAACTCCAGAATTTTCACCAGTGATGATGAAAGAATAGCGATATATGTCCAAGTCAGGAAGGTGCGTGATTTAGAGGGAAACTTGGAGGTGATAGTGTTCCATACATCTACTGCCCTTGTTCTTCTCGGTCTGGAAGCTGCTTATGCAGCCTTGGCGAGTTGCCACAGTACATCCTGTAGAGAAGAGAGAACACACTGCAGCCATGGTGCGCTGGTGATGGAGAGAGTGGATGTACAAGCTAGTGCAAGAGATGTCAATCATGGAAGCATAATTTTGGTATCAAAATGCCACAATCATGCCCTGATAAATAAAGACCATCAGCTAGCAGTAAACAATGACTGTTTTATTACTTACATAACACAATTAAATGTTCTGGCACAACAATGTAAGCTTCCACTAAATCCAAGCACTTTAAAATTCTCTACTTATGTATTGTTTCCACAATTCATAACACGGTATTATTCATACATGGCCTTCAACTTTCAACTCTTACAAGGGAGACCAGGATTCGCTTGGCTGAACAATGACATGGTCTTTCTGTATCTTATCCACGCTGACTAGTTAACTTCTCTCGATGTTCCTGACCAGCCATTGGCCCCGCTTGTCCAACGACACTTACTTTCTTCGATCTTCCCGCACCCGTTCTCACCCTTATCTGATCTTTAACCATCTTCCAGGTGCGTTTGCTCATTACGCATTTTGTCGATTTTTGTCTGACAGTTCAAAGATACAAAGTTCAAAGATATGTTTGGCAGCAACGGTAAGCAGAGGACACAGATTTAAGATATTCTGCAAAAAAAACCGGGGGAAGATGAGGAGGAATCTTTTTGCACAACAAGTTATGATCTGAATTGCACTACGTGAAGGGTGGTGGAAGCAGATTCAATAGTAACTTTTAAAAGCGAATTGAATAAATAGTTGAAAAAGTGAAAATTTGCAGGGCAATGGGGAACAAGCAGAGGATTAGAGCTGGAACCGGCATGATGGCCAAATGGTCTCCTTCTGAACACTATGATTCTATTCTATAATTAAAATAATGTCTGAAAAACTGTACAAAATATCTAAAATTCATAGCAAAATTTTAAAAATACAAGTTGAAAACGTTATCTTCAATATCAGGGTTTTCAACACTTAAGAACTTGGAAAGCAATGAACTAAATGGCTCTGACTGCAAAGATAGTGGATGCATTGGTTGTGTCTTCTAAAATTCCCTAGATTCTAAAAAGGTCCCAGCGGATTAGAGGGTAGCAAATGTAAACCCGCTATTCAAAAATGGAGGGAGAGAGAAAACAGGGAACTACAGGCCAGTTAGCTTGACATCAATCATCGGGAAAATGTTGGAATCCATTAATAAGGAAGTGATAGATGGCAACTTAGAAGATTATCATATGATTAGGCAAAGTCAGCATGTTTTATGAAAAGGAAATTGTGTTTAACTAATTTATTAGAGCTTTTTGAGGATGTAACTAGCAGGGTAGATAATGGGGAACCAGTGGATGCAGTATATTTAGATTCCCAAAAGGCATTCGATAAGGTGCCATATAAAAGGTTGCAATGCGAGATAAGGGCTCACGGGATTGGGGGTAATGTATTAGCATGGATAGAGGATTGGTTAACAGACTGAAAACAGAGAGTACAGATAAATGCGTAATTTTCCGGTTGGCAGGTTGTAACTAGTGGGGTGCTGCAAGGATCAATGCACTGGAATGTCATCCTAGATTTTTCTGCTCCAGTCTCTGGAGTGGGACTTAAAACCACAACCTCCTGACTCAGAGGCGAGAATACTACCAACTGGCCATGGCTGACACAACATATCTTGTAGATGGTATACACTGCAACCATGGTGCGCCGGTGGTGGAGGGAGTGAATATTTAAGGTGATTAAAGGGGTGCCAATTAAGTGGGCTGCTTTGTCGTGGATGGTGTTGAGTTTCTTGAGTGTTGTTGGAGCTGCACTCATCCAGGCAAGTGGAAAGTATTCCATCACACTCCTGACTTGGGCCTTGTAGATGGTGGAAAGGCTTTGGTGAGTCAGAAGGTGAGACATTCACTGCAGAATACACAGCCTCTGACCTGCTCTTGTAGCCACAGTATTTATGTGGCTGGTCCCGTTAAGTTTCTGGTCAATGGTGACCCCCAGGATGTTGATAGTGGGGGATTCGGTGATGGTAATACCGTTGAATGTCAAGGGGCGGTGTTTAGACTCTCGCTTGTTGGAGATGGTCATTGCCTGGCACTTGTGTGGCGCAAATGTTACTTGCCAACCCAAGCCTGAATGTCGTCCAAGTCTTGCTGCATGCGGGCATGGACTGCTCCATTATCTGAGGAGTTGCGAATGGAACTGAACACACTGCAATCATCAGCGAACGTCCCCAATTCTGACTCTATAATAGAGGGAATATCATTGATGAAGCAGTTGAAGATGGTTGGACCTAGGACATTGCCCTGAGGAACTCCTGCAGCTATGTCTTGGGGTTGCGATGATTGTCCTCCAACAACCACAACCATCTTCCTTTGTGCTAGATATGATTCCAGACAGTGGAGAGTTTTCCCCCTGATTATCATTGACTTCAATTTTACTAGTGCTCTTTAGTGCCACACTTGGTCAAATGCTGTCTTGATGTCAAGGTCAGTCACTCTCACCTCACCTCTGGAATTCAGCTCTTTTGTCCATGTTTGGACCAAGGCTGTAATGAGGTTTGGGGCCGCATGGTCCTGGCGGTACCCAAACTGAGCATCGGTGAGCAGGTTATTGGTGAGTAAATGCTGCTTGATAGCAATGTCGACGACACCTTCCAACACTTTGCTGATGATTGAAAGTAGGCTGATGGGACGGTAATTGGCCGGATTGGATTTGTTCCGCTTTTTGTGGACAGGACATACCTGGGCAATTTTCCACATTGTCAGGTAGATGCCAATGATGTAGCTGAACTGGAACAGCTTGGCTAGAGTGGCGGCTAGTTGTAGAGCACAAGTCTTCAGCACAACAACCGGGATGTTGTCGAGGCCCATAGTCTTTGATATAACTAGTGTGTTCAACCATTTCTTGATATCAGGTGGAATTAATCGAATTGGCTGAAGACTGGCTTCTGTGATGATGGGAACCTCAGGAGGAGGCAGAAATGGATCATCCAATCGGTACTTCTGGCTCGAAGATGGTAGTGAATGCTTGTCTTTTGGACTCACGTGCTGGGCTCTGCCACCATTGAGGATGGGGATGTTCATGGAGATTCCTCCTGCTTTTAGTTGTTTAATTGTTCACCACCATTCATGACTGGTTGTGGCAGGAATGCAGAGCTTTGATCTGATCCATTGATTGTGGGATCACTTAATTCTATGTATAGCACGCTGCTTCCGCTGTTTAGCATGTACGTAGTCCCCTTTTGTAGCTTCCCCAGGTTGACACTTAAAGTTTAGGTACACCTGGTGCTGCTCCTGACTTGCTCTTCTACACTCTTCATTGAACTAGGGTTGGCTTGATGGTAATGGTAGAGTGAGGGAAATGCTGGGCCATGAGATAACAGATTGAGGTAGAACACAATTCTGCTGCTGCTGATGACCCACAGTGCCTCATGGATGCCCAGTTTTGATCTGCTCGATCTGTTCTGAATCTATCCCATTTAGCACGGTGGTAGTGCCACACAATACGATGGAGGGTGTCCTCAGTGTGAAGACGGGTCTTTGTCCCCACAAAGATTGTGCGGTGGTCACTGCTACCAATACTGTCATGGGCAGACGCATCTGTGACAGATAGATTGGTTAGGACAAATAGAAACATAGAAACATAGAAAATAGGTGGAGGAGTAGGCCATTCGGCCCTTCGAGCCTGCACCACCATTCAATGAGTTCATGGTTGAACATGCAACTTCAGTACCCCATTCCTGCTTTCTCGCCATACCCCTTGATCCCCCTAGTAGTAAGGACTACATCTAACTCCTTTTTAAATATATTTAGTGAATTGGCCTCAACAACTTTCTGTGGTAGAGAATTCCACAGGTTCACCACTCTCTGGGTGAAGAAGTTTCTCCTCATCTTGGTCGTAAATGGCTTACTCCTTATCCTTAGACTGTGACCCCTGGTTCTGGACTTCCTCAACATTAATAAGAACATAAGAACATAAGAATTAGGAACAGGAGTAGGCCATCTAGCCCCTCGAGCCTGCTCCGCCATTCAACAAGGTCATGACTGATCTGGTCGTGGACTCAGCTCCATTTACCCGCCCGCTCCCCATAACCCTTAATTCACTTATTGGTTAAAAATCTATCTGTCTGTGACTTGAATACATTCAATGAGCTAGCCTCAACTGCTTCCTTGGGCAGAGAATTCCACAGATTCACAACCCTCTGGGAGAAGAAATTCCTTCTCAACTCGGTTTTAAATTGGCTCCCCTGCATTTTGAGGCTGTGCCCCCTAGTTCTAGTCTCCCCGACCAGTCTCAACCTCTCTGCCTCTATCCTATCTATACCTTCATTATTTTAAATGTTTCTATAAGATCACCCCTCATCCTTCTGAACTCCAACGAGTAAAGACCCAGTCTACTCAATCTATCATCATAAGGTAACCCCCTCATCTCTGGAATCAGCCTAGTGAATCGTCTCTGTACCCCTTCCAAAGCTAGTATATCCTTCCTTAAGTAAGGTGATCAAAACTGCACGCAGTACTCCAGGTGCGGCCTCACCAATACTCTGTACAGTTGCAGCAGGACCTCCCTGCTTTTGTACTCCATCCCTCTCGCAATGAAGGCCAACATTCCATTCGCCTTCCTGATTACCTGCTGCACCTGCACACTAACTTTTTGGGATTCATGCACAAGAACCCCCAGGTCCCTCTGCACTGCAGCATGTTGTAATTTCTCCCCATTCAAATAATATTCCCTTTTACTGGTTTTTTTCCCAAGGTGGATGACCTCACATTTTCCGACATTGTATTCCAACTTCCAAAACCTTAGCCCATTTGCTTAACCTATCTAAATCTCTTTGCAGCCTCTCTGTGTCCTCTACACAACCCGCTTTCCCACTAATCTTTGTGTCATCTGCAAATTTTGTTACACTACACTCTGTCCCCTCTTCCAGGTCATCTATGTATATTGTAAACAGTTGTGGTCCCAGCACCGATCCCTGTGGCACACCACTAACCACCGATTTCCAACCCGAAAAGGACCCATTTATCCCGACTCTCTGCTTTCTGTTAGCCAGCCAATTCTCGATCCATGCTAATACAAGGTAAATAGGTTTTCCCCTGGTGTTGATTCTCTCACCACCGGCCACAGGCCCAGTCTGGCAGTTATGTCCTTCAGGACCCGGCCAGCTCGGTCAGTTGTGGTGCTATCGAGCCACTTTTGGTGATGGACATTGAAGTCCTCCAGCCAGAGTACATTCTGTGCCCTGTTAAATTGTTCTTTGACAGATTCTGAGGTCAATTAGAGGTCAGACATTTAAAAAAAGTTATTCCTGAAGTCAGTTAAAGATTTTTCTGTTGGTGAGAAGGTTTCTTTATTTATTGGAAATCATTATTTTTTTTCTCATACTTTTTTGAAGTGTGACATAAATTTGCAGATGCCTCTCAAACGTTGATATCCAGATATGAAGAGGGCTGGTAACATCTTGTGGTTGCAATAGCTTCCCGTGCTGTTCTATCCTATGCTGATCTATGCTTTTGGCATCTGAGAATGCTGTAAGACCTCTGTCAGTTTTCCCCTCCTAAAATGAAATGTCAGCCACAGTGTTCTACTCCCTTTGGTGATCAACCTGAGGCATGGCAGAGTACAAACACATGTAGCAGCAGACAATGTGAGGGGATGACTTTAAGAATAAATTATGTTGATATTCAGAGCTATGTTACTTTCCTATTCTATCACCAAGGATTGAAAATAATGGATTATAGTCAAGGCCAGAATCTCCACAGTGTCCAAGTTAGACAAGTTACATTTTTGTTGTGAGGTTCTGAGATTTTACCAGAGTTTAGGGGATCCCAGCCATTTTTTCATGATATGACTCTTTTCCATTGGTGACAGTGCCTGAATGTATTGGACTGAGCCACGTCAAACAGGAAGACTTTAGACTTGATTCCAATGTTATGGATCAGCCATAGCACCTGCTCCTGATGGCTATCCAGAAGGATCTGGACAGGACCAGGCTTGACTGTGATGTCCCGTCGCCCCCTGCTCCCCATGATAACAAAGCCTGCTGCCATCTCTGTGCAAGTTCACACATGACTAATGGCTCTTTGGGCAAATGAATCATGTGTCATGATTCATGTAACTATACATCAGGGTGAGTCAAAACCTTGGGGAGCAGAGAGGAAAACGTTGGAAAGATTTAAAAAAAAAACACTTCAAAGAAAAGAAGCTAATTATTTTTTGATATTTCTCAATTATTGCATATTTAAATAGTAAATTCTGAGTGCCATGAATCCCCGGCCTCTCCTTTTGACTCTGGTGACACATTGCATTAAAAAGCACGCAGCTGAAGACCCAATATCTGTGCCAGATAGATTACAACTTTAAATTTGTTTAACTGACAGACATGTTTATTAATAGTCAGAACTTATTGAACCAAAATATGAATATTCATCTTCATTTATTCTTCAAGCATTTCATTCCATAAGGACCAAAGTGCTTTTTGACGAATTTCCTTCCCCCGTTACCACAATGACAGCCTTCACTCCTGGGCCCTGACAGAGGTCTACAGAATTCATTGTGGGTCCTGAGAGGAGGGAGCGAGCAAGCTCCCCCAGCTGTCCACAAACACTCATTAAGAGAGGCAAATATCCAATAAAATCTCTGTGAGAATTTTTAATCACGCAAAGACTCTGCTAATTAGGTAGCTGATGGGGCATGGAGAGCACAAGGACGAATTCTTTAAACAAAGGACTGGAAACTTTGGGAGCTCTAATTGCTCGGGCAGAGATTTCATTCCAGAACTTGGGAGGGAATTACTGTACTCTGCTGATAAAACAAAGTGACACACATAGCGAATAGTAGAGTAAAAAGTTCAAGTGTGTTATGTTAGCCGAGCCAGGACCTGTCATCTTCTGTGCACCCAAACCTCTGAAGGGATACAAAAGACACATCATTGATCATTCCCGTCTCAGGTTTTAATCTATAAACTCATTTCTGCTCGGCGTAAATAGACCCCACTGCGGTAGATTGTTTTTAGACTTGCTAATGATTCTTTAATTTTACTTAGATCTTTGAGCACTAAAAGACCCTTATAGCATTCCAAATTCCTTGTGTGTAATACCTTGCCAAACTGATTCTCTGTACATTTTTAATATTGAATATTACCAAGCCAATGTAAAGCGTTATTGAGCATTATTTAACCCATTGAATCCCTGAGTAAACTAGAACATTTTATTTTTGTTGTCTATAATATGTAGAATCAAATTTCAGTTAAAGATGCCAATTATAGCCCCAGTTTTCCGAGCTGACCTATGATACAGGCTCACCTACCCCAGCGGCTGATTCGATGGGCTGGACCAGAATTGTCCAACTGGTTTTCTACCCCTAATTTAAATAGGCCACTGGCACACCAATAACTTGTTCAGGTAGTGTGGCCTGTGCCACACTTAGTCGGAGAGCAGAACATCGAGTGAGGGAGCAGCTCTTCAGAGCTGCAATTCAAGATAAAGAAAGAAAGCAGAGTGTTGATGGAAAAGTGGACTTATTGCCCACAATGGCACAGCGGAACTATATGGGCGAGACTTCAATATTTAACCTTGATGAGTTGAATGTTCTACTGCAGGAAGTGTTCTTAAATGGTTCCGGCATCGAGCTGCTGACACCAAGTGGGCATTCCTATCACTCTGCCCAGAGCCTAGCCAATGTGTGCACCACACTTGCAAACCTACCCCCGAGTAGCTGCTGTTCCCTGGCATTGCACCTTAGCCACTGAACAGCAGCTGAATTGCACAAGTGTGTGGTTTTCCCATTGCCATAGTGTATCTCTTTTGCCGATCTGAATGGAATTGCCAATTAGCATTAAATTATATTTTGTGGATCCAAACCCTCTGAAGTGAGTTGAGATTGCCCAAGTTAAAGCACTCCGATATTACCAGCAAAGAGCCAAGACTTTTTCCGGGAATGTTTTTGGAGTTTCTCCTGGTTCGCTGCCGTGTAAACAAGGTATCCACCAAAGTTATGGTGGTGGAATGGGAGAAGCCCTGAGGAAATTCCCAGAATTTCATCTCATCAGCCTCTCATCCGGCTGGGCTCAAAGCCGGACCTCAAAGGCCAGTATTTTAACTGAATACATCACCCAACCCCATAACTGTTAGCCATTTAACAAAGTTTGCACTCAATGTGAAGCTTTGTGACACTGTATTCTATTCTACAAGTTACTATAATTAAAAACACATTTCTTGGGTGCATTTTACTACGATGGAAAATAAATTGGATCAATATTAATACAGTAGAATTCTAATAAAGGTCTAAACAATTTTCCAAGAATTATTGTGCTTGAATCAGGATTGTGATTGGATCAGGTTTTCTATAAATTGCACATTAAAATAGCCAATTGCAAAAATCATTATAGCATAGCCCATTTAATCAGTCATTTAGCAATTCAGCCTAAACAAAAGGGACAGAAAACACTTAACAATCGCACATATTTTACACAGAAGTAATTAGAAATTTGGCAGTGCGTTAACTATATTTAGAGCTTTAGAAAACAGACTAGATTGGGAATGTGTATGTAAGAACTCGGTTGCATCAGGAATTGCTAATGTTTAACAGGATGTGAAACATAGTTTGGTATGAGTCTCGGCCCTTTATCCTTCTGAGCGGATAAAATGGATACTATGGGGGGGATGAAGTTGGTCATTGGCAGTAGCACAGAATGGGCGATAACTAATCGAATCAGCCAGTTTTATACCCTGTCTGATTTTCTTTTCCATTGTCATCAATGGATCATGCAGGAACTGAGCAATGGTTGCATATTGTTACAGTATGCTTGCTGCATCAAAGAATAGTGTATAGTACTAAACAGACTGTATTATCTGTAATTGTTTTGCACACTTCTATAAGATCACTAGATAAAATACATCTTGCGGAAGGATCAAGAACCAGAGGACACAGATTTAAGGCGATTGGCAAAAGAACCAAAGGCGACTTGAGGAAAAACTTTTTACGCAGCGAGTGGTTAGGATCTGGAATGCACGGCCTGAAAGGGCGGTGGAGGCAGACTTGAGACTAGCTGAAGTGCTCTTGCAGAGAGCTGACACCGGCTCGACGGGTCTAATGGCCTCCTTCTGCGCTGTTACCGTTCTATGAATCCAGGTGAAATAGAGAATTACTTCTGCTTCTTGCAATTTAGTATACTGTATTCGCTGCTCTCGATGCAGTCTCCTTTACAATGGGGAGACCAAACGTAGATTGGATGATCGCTTTGCAAAATACCTCCGTTTAGTCTGTAAGTGTGACCCCGAGCTTCTGGTCGCCTGTCACTTTAATTCCCCCACTCCACTCCCACTCTGACCTCTCTATCCTCGGTCTCCTACACTGTTCCAATGAAGCTCAATGCAAGCTCGAGGAACAGCACCTCATCTTTCGATATGGCACTTTACAGCCTCCTGGACTCAACATCGAGTTCAACAATTTCAGACCAGAACCTCTGCCCATATTTTTCACATGGCAGCTGTTGATGATTCTGCCATTCCCATTTACACTTCTTCTCGACTCATCTTCTGTTCCTTTACTTGTCCATTACCATCTCCTTTTGCTTTGTACAATCATAGCTTTTGTCATTTAATCACTCCTGACTTCCAACCTATCACAGACCTTCCCTTTTGGTCTTTCCTCCCTTCCACCCTTTCCTTGCCCCTGCACTTGCTTAAAAACCTGTTATATCTCGAACTTTCTCCAGTTCTGGCGAAAGGTCATCGATCTGAAACGTTAGCTCTGTTTCTGCCTCCACAGATGCTGCCTGACCTACTGAGTATTTCCAGCCTTTTCTGTTTTTAATGACACATTTCCAGCATCAGCTGTATTTTGCTTTTGTTTGGTTTCGGAATATTTGACACCGAGCCACACAAGGAGATATTATGGCAGAGGACCAAATGCCAGGTCATAATAATTGGAAGCCAATGTAGGTCAGCGAGCAAAGGGGTGATGGGTAAAAACATAGAAAATAGGTGCAGGAGCAATCCATTCGGCCCTTTGAGCCTGCACCACCATTCAATATGATCATGGCTGATCATGCAACTTCAGTACCTCACTCCCGCCTTCTCTCCATACCCCCTGATCCCCTTAGCTGTAAGGGCCATCGTGACTTGGTGCAAGTTAGGACATGGGCTGTCGAGTTTTGGATGACTTCAAATTTACGTAGTGTAGAATGTGGGAGGCCAGCTAGGAGTGCGTTGGAGTAGATGTAACAAAGGCATAGATGAGGGTTTCAGCAGCAGAAGAGCTGAGGCAGAGACATGGGCGATGGACGGGCAATGTTATGGAGGTGGAAATAGGCAGTTTTATTATGCCGTGGATATGTGGCCAGAAGCTCATTTCGGGGTTAAATATGACGCCTAGATTGCGAACAGTCTGGTTTAGCCTCAGATAAATGCTAGGGAGAGGAATGGATTCAGTGGCGAGGGAACGCAGCAAACTCTGACTCATTATTTTTGTTAAAATATCACTATGTGCAAATGATATAATGAGGCATTTTGATGTGATTTCTTTATCAGGGAAAGTAGATTTACCAAACACTTTTCAAAAGAGACAGTGCCACTTTAAGAAATTATACAGTCTGTAGCTAGTGCTTAGCTAGTTGTATAACTGCAATGAATGTTTGTGATTAGTGGACTGACGCTGAGCTCATTATTCGATCTGCAATCTGCAGAAGTGTTTGTAAATCATTAACCGCCTACACCCTCAATTTTCCTGGTATGGTTACACCATCAGCATTAAGAATATCATAAAAGTAATTATATAAATCACACATAGACAAACATTTAAACTCTGATCAGCTCCCATTTCTTCTTCTTCTTAGGTGGGCCCTTGTATTGAGGATGACTTGCTTCCACGCCAAAAAGAGATGAGTTCAACGAGTTCACAGGTGTTTCAATGAAGGACCCAATATTCCAGATCCCGATGTACACCCTGAAGGGTGGAAGATGCCTGTGTGTGGATTTTTTTAACGTGGGGTGACCGTTGCACACCAGCCACCACACGGGCTTGACAGAGCTAGGTCTTGGTCCAGTGGCAAGGGTTAACCAGGACGACTGGAGACCTGCTCTGCTGCACGGACCCAGTGCGCTCACATATCGCAGTGTGGGCTGGGCCCGTGCTGCCCCTGGCCCATGCCTCTTCTGGGGTCTTTTTTAAGCCCCTGCAGCTTGCCAATTTTCTCCTCTCTCCTGAGACGCAGTCGTCTTTGCTGGGCTGAGGTTTCTCGGGTACCGGCTGTTGTGCTGCACCAAGAGGCTAATCTTCAGGTATAAGCATCAACGATGAGTGTTGGCTATTCAAGGTCAGGTCCAACCCTGTCCTCGCCTCTCGACACACGTGCAAGCTTGTAGGGCGGCCCATTAGATAGCAATCACAAGCGACAGCCCTACTTGATTTTTCCTTCCCCTAACCTCCCCCCTGCCACCATCCCCCCGCCCGTCCCCCCACCATCCCCCCCGCCCCTCCCCCCACCATCCCCCCGCCCCTCCCCCCGCCCCTACTCCCACCAATCCCTCCTCCCACCAATCCCTCCACGATCCTCCCCCCACCATCCCCCGCCACTCCCCCCACCATCCCCCCTGCCCCTCCCCCCAACAACCCCTCCCCCCACCATCCCTCCCCGTCCCTCCCCCCACCAATCCCTCCCCGCCCCTCCCCCCACCGTCCCTCCCCGCCCCTCCTCCCACCAATCCCTCCCCACCCCTCCCCCCACCATCCCCCCCACCCCTCCCCACCAATCCCTCCCCACCCCTCCCCCCACCACCCCCCCACCCCACCCCACACCATCCCTCCCCGCCCCTCCCCCGCCCCTCCTCCCACCATCCCCCCCGCCCCTCCCCCCACCAATCCCCCCGTCCCTCTCCCCACCATCTCCCCGCCCCTCCCCCACCAATCCCCCCCGCCCCTCCCCCCACCATCCTCCCGCCCTCCCCTCACCAATCCCCCCGCCCCTCCCCCCACCATTCCCCCGCCCCTCCCCCCACCAAACCCCCGCACCCCTCCCCCCACAATCCCCCGCACCCCTCCCCCCGCCTCTCTCCCCACCAACCCCCTGCCCCTCCCCCCACCAATCCCCCCTGCCCCTCCCCCCACCACCCCCCGCTCCTCCCACCACCAATCCCCCCGCCCCTCCCCCCACCAACCCCCCCGCCCCTCCCATCCTCCCACCCCTCCCCCACCAATCCCCCTGCCCCTCCCTCCACCAATCCCCCCTGCCCCTCCCCCCACCACCCCCCGCTCCTCCCACCACCAATCCCCCCCGCCCCTCCCCCCACCAATCCCCCCGCCCCTCCCCATCCTCCCACCCCTCCCCCACCAATCCCCCTGCCCCTCCCTCCACCAATCCCCCCTGCCCCTCCCCCCGCCCCTCCCCCCTGCCACCACCCCCCCGCCCCTCCCCGCCCTTCCCCCCACCATCCCTCCCCCCCGCCCCTCCCCCCACCAATCCCTCTACCAACACTCTGGCTGCAATCAGGAAACTCAGCACTAGACTTGTGGGAAAATGTGAGGTTATCTACTTTGGTAGGAAAAATAAAAATGCAAATTATTATTTAAATGGGGAGAGATTACAAAATGCTGCGGTAAAGAGGGACCTGGGGATCCTTGTACATGAAACACAAAAAGTTAGCATGGAGGTACAGCAAGTAATTAGGAAGGCAAATGGTATGTTGGCCTTTATTGCAAGGGGGATGGAGTATGAAATTAGGGAAGTCTTGCTACAACTGTTCATGGTGTTGGTGAGACCACACCTGGAGTACTGCGTACAGTTTTGGTCTCCTTATTTAAGGAGGGATATACTTGCAGTGGAGGCAGTTCAGAGAAGGTTCACGAGGTTGATTCCTGAGATGAAGGGGTTGTCATATGAAGAAAGGTTGAGCAGGTTGGGCCTGTACTCAGTGGAGTTTAGAAGAATGAAAGGGAAATCATGTTTGACAAATTTGCTGGAGTTCTTTGAGGATGTAACGAGCAGGGTGGATAAGGGGGAACCAGTGGATGTGGTGTATTTGGATTTCCAGAAGACATTCGATAAGGTGCCACATAAGAGGTTGCTGCACAAGATAAAATGTCACGGGGTTGGGGATAATATATTAGCATGGATAGAGGATTGGCTAACTAACAGAAAACAGAGAGTCGGGATAAATGGGTAATTTTCCAGTTGGCAAACAGTAACTAGTGGGGTGCCACAGGGATCAGTGCTGGGTCCTCAATTATTTACAATCTGTATTAATGACTTGGATGAAGGGACCGAGTGTAATGTAGCCAAGTTTGCCGATGATACAAAGATGGGTGGGAAAGTAAATTGTGAGTACACAAAAAATCTTCAAAGGGATATAGACAGGCTAAGTGAGTGGGCAAAAAATTGGCAGATGGAGTATAATGTGGGAAAATGTGAGACTATCCACTTTAGCAGAAAAAATGGAAAAGCAAAAGTGGTTGAGGAGATCCTCGAAGTGCTCCTTCCAGCAAGCACTGACTGCCTCTCTGTCCTTGATGAGCACCTCTCCGTCTTGGCCAGTAGGGCCTTGGGTGCTTGGGCCGTAGCTTGCCTTGATTGCGCTGAAGAATCCTCGCACGTTGTGGTTGTTGGCTAGCTGCTGGATTTCTTGAACTTTCTCCACCCACCATCCGTTCTTTAGGTCACGAGTTTTCTGTTGGACCTTGGCCTTCAGACGTCTGTAGAGCTGCTTTCTAGGTCTCGAGTTGTGTTGCTGCTTCCGGTCCAAGAATGTCTTGCACTTGCGGCATATTAGCTCCTGGTCATTCTCGTCAATCCAGTCTTGGTGTTGATTACGGAAGCCTTGAGTGTTGACCAGGCACTGTGGATACTCTGCGTCTCTGGGTCACTGGGAGTTGTCAGGTTTGTGGCGAGGCCCTAACTGAATAGGGCTTGTTTAACAGGGTCTTTGAGTGCTCCAGCGTTGATTTTCCTGCGGCATTGTTTCTGTTGTCATCGCTGCTTTGGGGCAATGTTGATGGTGATGACAAAGTGAATTAGGTGGTGGTCCATCCAGCAGTTGTCAGCTCCTGTCATGGCGTGGGTGATGTGCACATCTTTGCGGTCCCTCGCTCGGACAATGATATAGCGCACTTACCTATGACTTACTGCCACTGCAACCTCGAAATTACAACTTGCAACATTATTATCCCAGAGCAGAGGTCGGGACCCAGAGCGGGAGACTCGGAGGTCGGGACCCAGACTGGGAGACTCGGAGGTCGGGACCCAGAGCGGGAGAGTCGGAGGTCGGGACCCAGAGCGGAAGAGTCGATGGCCCTGCTGGCTCATTTGGTGAGTCGGGACGTTGGCGAGTCGGGTGTTCAAAGGCCAGGAGTTCGGAGGCCTCGGAGGTCGCTGAGGTGAGTTGGTAAGTAGCTCTCTTTTCTCTTTTTCCTTTTAAGTAGGTCGGGAGTTCGGAGGCCGAGAGGGCGGGAGGCCACAGAGGTCGGTGAGTTCACGAGGTCACAGAGGTCGCTGAGGTGAGTTGGTAAGTAGCTCTCTTTTCTCTTTTTCCTTTTAAGTAGGTCGGGAGTTCGGAGGCCGAGAGGGCGGGAGGCCACAGAGGTCGGTGAGTTCACGAGGTCACAGAGGTCGCTGAGGTGAGTTGGTGAGTAGCTCTCTTTTCTCTATTTCTTTTTAAGTAGATTTTAAACTAGATAAGGCTAACTAGAGGGATGGCAGTGCAGCCTAGTCCCATGGAGTGCACATCCTGCGGCATGTGGGAAGTCCTGGACGCTTCGTGCAGCCTAGACAACCACGTGTGCAGGAGGTATCTCCAGCTTCAACTGCTCGAGCTCCACGTTTCGGAGTTGGAGCAATGGGTGGAGTCAATACGGTGCATCCGCGAGGCTGAGAGCTACGTGGATAGCATGTTTCAGGAGGTGGTCACCCTGCAGTTTAAAGGCGTGCAGGTAGAGGGGAAGTGGGTGACCACCAGACATAGTAAGTGTGCTAGCCAGGTAGTGCAGGAGTTCCCCCCGTGAGTCCATCTCGCTTTCAAACCGATATTCACTTCTGAGTATCGGTAAGGACGATGGTGCCTCTGGGGAGGACAGCCAGAGCCAATAGCAAGGCACCACGGGTGGCTCAGCTGCACAGGGGGGAGAGACAAACAACAAAAGAGCCCTAGTGATAGGGGATTCTATAGTTAGGGGAACAGACAGGCGTTTCTGCGGCCGTAGACGTGACTCCCGATAGGTTTTGTGCCTCCCTGGTGCCAGGGTCAAGGATGTCACAGAGCGGAAGCAGGGCATCCTGGGGGGGGATGGTAAACAGCGAGAGTTCGTGGTCCATATCGGGACCAACGACATTGGTAAAATAAGGGATGAGGTCCTACAGGCAGAATTCAGGGAGCTAGGAAGAATTCAGGGAGCTAGGAACTACCGGTGCCACGTGCTAATGAGTATAAGAATAGAAGGATAGAGAGGATGAACACGTGGCTGGAGAGTTGGTGTAGGAGGGAGGGCTTTAAATTCTTGAGGCATTGGGACCGCTTCTGGGGAAGATGGGACCTGTACAAACCGGACGGGTTGCACCTAAACAGCGCCGGGACCAATATCCTCACGGGGAGATTTGCTAGTGCTGTTAGGGAGAGTTTAAACTAGCTTGGCAGGGGGATGGGAACCTGAGAACAAATTCAAAAAGGGAAGGAAACAAAGCAGAAATTGGATAGCAAGAATCTAGAAAGCGAATCTGTAAGACAGAGGAAACAGGGTTTAGTAAGTAGTAAGCAAGGAGGTCTTCCTGTGCTGAATGGTCTATACTTTAATGCAAGGAATATAGTGAATAAGGCGGATGAGCTAAGAACATAGGTAGATACTTGGGAGTATGACATTATAGTCAATACAGAAACATGGCTGAAAGAGGGGCAGGTTTTGCAGATCAATATTCCTGGCTACAGGATTTTTAGACAAGATAGAGAGGGGGGTAAAAAGGTCGGGAAGGGGGGATGTCGCGGTACTGATTAAAGAAACTATTACAGCGGTGAGGAGGGATGATATGTTAGAGGGATCATCAAATGAGGCCATATGGGTCGAATTGAAAAATAAAAAAGGGGTGATCACATTACTGGGCGTGTATTATAGACCCCCAAACCGTGGGAGGGAAATAGAGGAGCAAATATGTCGGCAAATTGCTGTGAATCCAAAAACCTGTTTGTAATAGTAAGGAATTTTAACTATCCAAATATTGATTGGGACAAAATTTAGTGTGAAGGGTATAGAGGGTGTGGATTTCTTGAAATGCATTCAAGAGAATTTTTTTAGTCAGTATGTAGGAAGCCCAACACGAGAGGGGGCGGTCTTGGATTTAGTTTTGGGGAATGAAGCTGGGCAGGTTGAAGGGGTATTAGTGGGAGAGCACTTGGGTGCCAGTGACCATAATTCAGTCAGATTCAAGTTGGTTATGGATAAGGACAAGAATAGGCCTGGAATAAAAGTTCCGAATTGGGGAAAAGGTAACTTTGCTAAATTAAGGAGTGATTTGGCCACAGTGGACTGGAAACAGCTACTTGTGGGTAAATCAGTGTCGGAACAGTGGGAGGCATTCAAGGAGGAGATCCGGAAGGCTCAGGCCTTATGTGTCCTTAAAGAAAAAGGCTGGGAAAAATAATTCTAGAGCTCCTGGATGTCTAGGAACTTACAGGGGAGGATTAAGAAAAAAAAGAGACGCTTATGTCATATACTAACGGCTAAATACTACAGAATCTTCAGAGGAATATGGAAAGTTAAGAGGCAAAATTAAAAAGGATATTAGGAATTCTAAGAGAGAGCACGAGAAATTATTGGCCAGTAAAATTAAGGAAAACCCTAAGATGTTCTATAAATATATTAAGAGTAAGAGGGTAACTAAAGAAAGGGTAGGGCCTATTGGAGACCATGAGGGTAATCTTTGTGTGGAGGCGGACGATGTTGGTAGGGTTCTTAACGAATGCTTTGCATCTGTTTTCACAAAGGAAAGGGACAATGCCGTTATCGAGGAGGAGTGTGATATTCTGGATTAAATAAATATAGTAAGAGAGGAAGTTGTAGTGTACCTATGAATGACTCCATGAGGCAATGTGTTGTACACAAACTGTAGTGACCTTGGTCCTTTATTTGTAACTCCAGAGTGAGGCAGTCGCATGGTGGCTCCCCTTTTATACAGCCCCTACCACCAGTTGCACCCTCTAGTGGTGCCAGCATAGTATATACACAGTGTAAACCTTATTGACAGTACATCAGGTAACAAGTCTCCTATCTTATGCAACTATACAGTGACTACACAGAGAGTATATCTATAATCTGCATATATAACATCACTCTCCCCCAAGTCCTTTGTGCCAATTGCCTTTGTACTATATGCTCTGGCTTAGCTTGCCCCAGACTTAAGTGCCAATAGCCCTTGTACCTTGGCTGTGCTTTGGCTTGGCTCTCTCCCTGTTAACCCCCAAGTTCCTTTGCCACAACATTGCGTAGTGGTTACCAGTTTGGATGGTTTGATAATGCAGTGGAGGTTCCAGTGGGTTCTGGGTGTGATCCATATGTGTGTATCCATGGCGACATCCCCCCCCACCACCCCCCCCCCCCCGCGCACACAGCGGGATCATGCAGCTGGCCTGTTACATTAACACACAGGATCAGACACAGTGCAAGTACAAAGAAAGGAAAAAATAAACTTTTTTTTTACAGTTTGTATCGTGACACCTTGGTTCAGTGACTTACATTCGTTACGTTTTACGGTCGTGTGCCAGGATTGGGTCGATTGCATTCATGGTTTAGTCATGGTCAGTACTGAGGTAGCAGTACAGGTATGTGAGGACGCTAGTTCCAGAGCAACCGGACGGGGTCCTAGTCGTCTGATGGCGGCACTGTGCCCCCTGCTAGCGGGGTGGGCTTGGTCTGCTCACCTAGCCAGGACTCAGGGCCTTTGCCGTTGCCGACTGGTGGGCAGAGCCACAGATGTGTGTGGCCTCCCTGTCCTCCTTTGAGGGCTGCAGAATCTTCTGCTCTCTAATGGTGTTGGGAACCTGGCTGTTCCAGATCCCGTTTGGGGAACTCGTTGGTTCTGACCTTTCGCTCCCAGACATGGCCGAGGTAGTGACTGGGTCTGGGGGCTGCGCCGTCTCCACCCGGGTGGTGGGCAACGGCGGCCGACTGCGCGTATTGGCACCGTTTTCGTTTCCGGGTCTGTAGCAAATAGTGCCATCGGGTGCCTGCAGCGTGGGATAGACCTGGGGCAGGGTATCAGGATCAGTGCCTTCACCCTCCTGAGGTCACTGGCCTATAGCTTAAGGGGATACCTGGGACAGGGCATCAGGATCAGCGCCTTTACCCTCCCGAATTCGCTCGCTTGCTACTTTTGGGAACATTCTATTCCCGACATTTTGCAACAACATTTTGTTCTTTACATTCTTAATCGGTTCGTTACATTGATTGCCATGCATACAATGTCTCTTTAAGTTCAGTTGGTTGCAGGTCTCCTTTAAGAGAACCCTGCTGGCTTTACACCAATCAAATCCTTTGTTAGACACCATGTGTTGGTCCCTCAGCGTTGCACCTCGTGGTCTGGCCCCGTCCATCCTTTTTTCAGCCACGCTGCTCCTCGCTGCAGCAGGGACGCCATCTTGTCTCTGTCCTCGAGTTCGACTGCCTTGATCCTTCTCTCCCGCGATTCTGCCACAAAAGCTGGAAGAGTGCCTGTGAATTCGATCTTCCTCCCCAGGAGTCCTGTCACTGGAGCCGGGAAGGTACTTTTAGGTCGTTCCGGTTGGATCATTGCTATGAAGTCGTGATGGATTGTCTGTGCCTCAGGTGCTGCGCTGGTCTGTTCTCTGATGCCTGGCCCAAGCGAAGGTGAGGTTTTGCTCTGCCTCTGAGCACGGGGGACATCGATTGCTGGAGTGAAGAGGTCTTCCCATTTCCACTGGATCTTCCCCATCCACCTTCTTCCGAATAGCGTTGGACCATCACCTGCAACAATCCACAGAGGTAACCTGTGCACCAGGCCATTATGGATTACACTTACATCCGCACTACCAAGGACTGGGATCAGCTCCTTGGTGTAGGTGTGCAACTTTTCCTGTACTGGAACCAGCTCGGGTCGTTTTTCGTTCCATAGCCTCTCAAAGGCATCCTGGCCCATCACTGACTGGCTCGCTCCCGTGTCCATTTCCATGAAGACTGGAACGCCGTTTACCTCAACTTCCATCTTCACTGGAGGACAATCGGTGGTACACGTATACACTCCATACACTTCTTCTTGGGGCTGAGCTGCCTCTCTGGCCAAATCATCATACTCCCCACTGGATTCAAAGTCATCTACCGACTCCTCTGCTAGACAGTGAGTCGTATTTCTTTTACACACACGCTGGAGGTGGCCCTTCATGTTACAGGCTTTGCATACGTACTCAGCAAACCGACACTGGTGAGCCCTATGGTTTCCTCCGCAACGCCAGCATGGTGCTACTCGATTAGCACCCCTCGGCGGACTCTGAGTTCTGGAACCCTGCGGTCTGTGCTCTCTGCCCTGGGCAGAGCCACGTTCTACAGTCTTGCCTGTGAAAGGCACCATTCTGTGTACAGTACTTGCCGGGTTTGAGTCCACAGGATGAATAATTTGCTTGGTGCTGCAGGTCGAGGTCATGAATGCCTGACTGATGCTGATGGCCTTCTGCAGGTTGACTGTGGTGTCGGCAGATAATAGCTTGTGAAGGAGGCCCTCATGGCCAATTCCCATAATGAAGATGTCTCGCAATGCTTCGTTGAGGTGCGTGCCAAAATCACACGGTGCCGCAAGTCTCCTGAGGTCGGCAGCATATTTTGCAATCTCCTGGCCCTCAGGTCTGCGGTGAGTGTAGAATCTGTGCCTGGTCGTGAGGATGCTCTCTTTTGGTTTTAGTTGGTTGCGAATTAGTTCAGTCAGCTCATCGTATGTCTTATCTTTAGCCTTCGTGGGTGCCAGCAAGTCCCTGATGAGGTGGTAGACCTTGGGCCCACAACTGGTCAGCAGTATAGCCTTGCGCTTCTCCGCCGATGCGTCCGTCTCCCCTGCCAGGTCGTTTGCCACAAAATATAGCTCAAGCCCTTCTGTGAAGGCATCCCAATCATCACCCTCTGTGAAGTCTTTTAGTGTGCCAAAGGTAGCCATAATCGCGTGAAAGTCCGTATTCTTGTCGCCAGTTATTATGTCTGTAGTGTACTTATGAATGACTCCACGAAGCAATGTTTTGGACTCAAACTCGAGTGACCTTGGTCCTTTACTCGTAACTCCAGAGTGAGGCAGCCGCATGGTGGCTACCCTTTTATACAGCCCCTGCCACCAGGGCAGGAAACCCCGGTCTCCACCAGTTGCACCCTCTAGTGGTGCGAGCATGTATATACACAGTGTAAACCTTATTGAAAGTACATCAGGTAAACAAGTCTCCATCTTATGCAACTATACAGTAACTACACAGAGAGTATATCTATAGTCTGCATATATAACAGAAGTATTAAGGGGTTTCGCAGCTTTGAAAGTAGGTAAGTCCCCAGGCCCAGATGAAATGCATCCCAGGCTGTTGAGCAAAATAAAAGAGGAAGTAGCAGAGGGCTTGATCATCATTTTCCAGTCCTCTTTGGATCTGGGCATGGTGCTGGAGGATTGGAGGAATGCTAATGTAGTGCCCTTGTTTAAGAAGGGAAAAAGGGATAGGCCGAGTAATTACAGGCCTGTCAGCCTAACCTCAGTGGTGGGAAAATTATTGATATCCTGAAAGACAGGATAAATCTGCATTTGGAAAGGCAAGGATTAATTAGGGACAGTCAGCACGGATTGGTTAAGGGAAGATCGTGTTTGACTAACCTGATTGAATTTTTTGAGGGTCGATCAGGGTAGGGCGTACGATGTAGTATATATGGACTTTAGCAAGGCTTTTGATAAGGTCCCACATGGTAGACTGGTCATGAAGGTTAACGCCCATGGAATATACAGGGCAAAGTGGCAAGTTGAATCCAAAATTGGCTTGGAGGAGGAAGCAAAGGGTGATGATTGATGGATGTTTTTGTGACTGGAAGGATGTTTTCAGTGGGGTTCCACAGGGCTCAGTACTGGGTCCTCAAACAAAGGGGACTACAGTGGGATGAGGACAGAGTTGACTAAAGTAGACTGGAAACACAGACTAAACGGTGGCACAATTGAGGAACAGTGGAGGACTTTTAAGGAGCTCTTTCATAGTGCGCAACAAAAATATATTCCAGTGAAAAAGAAGGGCGGTAAGAGAAGAGATAACCAGCCATGGATAACCAAGGAAATAAAGGAGAGTATCAAATTAAAAACCAATGCGTATAAGGTGGCCAAGGTTAGTGGGAAAATAGAAGATTGGGAAAATTTTAAACGGCAGCAAAGAATGACTAAGAAAGCAATAAAGAAAGGAAAGATAGATTACGAAGGTAAACTTGCGCAAAACATAAAAACGGATAGTAAAAGCTTTTACAGATATATAAAACGGAAAAGAGTGACTAAAGTAAATGTTGGTCCCTTAGAAGATGAGAAGGGGGATTTAATAATGGGAAATGTGGAAATGGCTGAGACCTGAAACAATTATTTTGCTTCGGTCTTCACACTGGAAGACACAGAAACCATGCCAGAAATTGCTGGTCACAGGAATGTGGGAAGGGAGGAACTTGAGACAATCACTATCACTAGGGGGTAGTGCTGGACAGGCTAATGGGACTCAAGGTAGACAAGTCCCCTGGTCCGGATGAAATGCATCCCAGGGTATTAAAAGAGATGGCGGAAGTTATAGCAGATGCATTCGTTATAATCTACCAAAAGTCTCTGGACTCTGGGGAAGTACCAGCGGATTGGAAAGCAGCTAATGTAACGCCTCTGTTTAAAAAAGGGGGCAGACAAAAGGCAGGTAACTATAGGCCGGTTAGTTTAACATCTGTAGTGGAGAAAATGCTTGAAACTATCATTAAGGAAGAAATAGCAGGACATCTAGATAGGAATAGTGCAATCAAGCAGACGCAACATGGATTCATGAAGGGGAAATCATGTTTAACTAATTTACTGGAATTCTTTGAGGATATAACGAGCATTGTGGATAGAGGTGTACCGATGGATGTGGTGTACTTAGATTTCCAAAAGACATTCGATAAGGTGCCACACAAAAGGTTACTGCAAAAGATAAAGGTACGTGGAGTCAGAGGAAATATATTAGCATGGATAGAGAATTGGCTGGCTAACAGAAAGCAGAGAGTCGGGATAAATGGGTCCTTTTCGGGTTGGAATTCGGTGGTTAGTGGTGTGCCACAGGGATCGGTGCTGGGACCACAACTGTTACAATATACATAGATGACCTGGAAAAGGGGACAGAGTGTAGTGTCACAAAATTTGCAGATGACACAAAGATTAGTGGGAAAGCGGGTTGTGTAGAGGACTCAGAGAGGCTGCAAAGGGATTTAGATAGGTTAAGCGAATGGGCTAAGGTTTGGCAGATGGAATACAATGTCGGAAAGTGTGAGGTCATCCACCTTGGGAAAAAAAACAGTAAAAGGGAATATTATTTGAATGGGGAGAAATTACAACATGCTGCGGTGCAGAGGGACCTGGGGGTTCTTGTGCATGAATCCCAAAAAGTTAGTTTGCAGGTGCAGCATGTAATCAGGAAGGCGAATGGAATGTTGGCCTTCATTGCGAGAGGGATGGAGTACAAAAGCAGGGAGGTCCTGCTGCAACTGTACAGGGTATTGGTGAGGCCGCACCTGGAGTACTGCGTACAGTTTTGGTCACCTTACTTAAGGAAGGATATACTGGCTTTGGAGGGGGTACAGAGACGATTCACTCGGCTGATTCCGGAGATGAGGGGGTTACCTTATGATGATAGATTGAGTAGACTGGGTCTTTACTCGTTGGAGTTCAGAAGGATGAGGGGTGATCTTATAAAAACATTTAAAATCATGAAAGGGATAGACAAGATAGAGGCAGAGAGGTTGTTTCCACTGGTCGGGGAGACTAGAACTAGGGGGCACAGCCTCAAAATACGGGGGAGCCAATTTAAAACCGAGTTGAGAAGGAATTTCTTCTCCCAGAGGGTTGTGAATCTGTGGAATTCTCTGCCCAAGGAAGCAGTTGAGGCTAGCTCATTGAATGTATTCAAGTCACAGATAGATAGATTTTTAACCAATAAGGGAATTAAGGGTTATGGGGAGCGGGCGGGTAAGTGGAGCTGAGTCCACGGCCAGATCAGCCATGATCTTATTGAATGGCGGAGCAGGCTCGAGGGGCTAGATGGCTTACTCCTGTTCATAATTCTTATGTTCTTATGTCCCGTTCTTTTTGTGGTATATATCAACGATTTAGATTTGAATATAGGGAGTATGATTAAGAAGTTTGCAGACAACACTAAAATTGGCTGTGTGGTTGATAATGGGCTACAGGAGGATATCAATCTCCTGATCAAGTGGGCAGAGCAGTGGCAAATGGAATTTAATTCAGAGAAGTGTGAGCTGATGCAGTTTGGGAGGGCTAATAAGGAAAAGGTATACACATTAGGTGGTAGGCCATTTAATAGTGTAGATGAACAAAGGGACCTTGGAGTGTTTGTCCACAGATCCCTGAAAGTAGCAGGCCAGGTGATTAAGAAGGCATACAGAATGCTTTGGCTGAGGCATAGAATATAAGAGCAGGGAGGTTATGCTTAAATTGTATAATACTTTGGTTAGGCCACAGCTGGAGTACTGCGTGCAGTTCTGGTCGCCGTATTATAGGAAGGACGTGATTGCACTAGTGAGGGTGCAGAGGAGATTTACTAGGATGCTGCCTGGAATGGAGAATCTTAGTTATGAGGATAGATTGGATAGGCTGGGTTTGTTCTCATTGGAACAGAGGAGGTTGAGAGGAGACCTCATTGAGGTGTGCAAAATATTGAGGGGCCTGGACATAGTGGATAATAAGGGCCTATTTCCATTGGTGTGGGGGTCTATTATGAGGGGGCACAGTTTTAAGGTGGGTGGTGGAAGGTTTAGAGGGGATTTCTTTACACAGAGGGTTGTGGGGATCTGGAACTCATTGCCTGGAAGAGTGGTGGATGCAGAAACCCTCACCACTTTTAAGAGATGATTGGATGGGCACTTAAAGTGCAGTAACCTGCAGGGTTACGGACCTAGAGCTGGTAATTGGGATTAGACTGGATGACCTTTTGTTGAACGGCGCAGATATAATGGTAAGTACTGCAGGGAATAGAATACGGCCAGGGTGATCTCCTGGACTAGTGTCGATCGCCTGGATGGGTCGGAGGGGAATTTTCTCAGATTTGTTCTCCCTAAATTGGCCTGGGTTTTTATCTGGTTTTGGCCTCGCAGGAGATCACATGGCTCCAGTTGGGGTGGAGTGTTGAATGTTTCAGTATAAGGGATGTCGCAGTTGTGTGAGGCGGACTGGTTGGCCTGGGTGCTCTTTGCCTTTCTGTCATTGTTCATAGGTTTATATGTAACCTTTAGGGCTGCTGACCGAGGGCCGTGCGGCTCTTTGTTGGCCGGTGGGGACACGATGGGCCGAAATGGCCGCCTTTTGCGCTGTAAATTTTTATATTTCTTTGTTTCTAGCTGCCAGTGCTTGGAGCGAGGGTGTTGCCATGAAGCTTTATATTTGTCTTTCTGACGGAATAGGGTATTAGTTATGACAAGGACGTGTTCTAAGCATTTCATCAGGAGGAGGGTGCCATTGGAGTTGGCTTTCCCTACCCTCTCTCTGCCGATCACACCTCTCCAGAGATCAGTGCCCTTTCCGACTCTGACGTTGAAGTCGCCAAGATGGATCAGCTTGTCACTCGTTGCTCTTTGATCTCATCTGTAGCTTCCAGTGTTGGGGCATATGCACTGAAGACCATAGTGGTCTGGTTCCAGGCTAGGGTGAGCCGAAGAGTCATGAGGCATTCGTTTATCTCGCAGTGGGAGTCTCCGAGATGACCCACCAGCTCGTTTTTTACGGCGAAGCCAACTCCATAAGAACATAAGAACATAAGAATTAGGAACATGAGTAGGGCATCTAGCCCCTCGAGCCTGCTCTGCCATTCAACAAGATCATGGCTGATCTGGCCATGGACTCAGCTCCACTTACCCGCCCGCTCCCCGTAACCCTTAATTCCCTTATTGGTTAAAAATTTATCTATCTGTGATTTGAATACATTCAATGAGCTAGCCTCAACTGCTTCCTTGGGCAGAGAATTCCACAGATTCACAACCCTCTGGGAGAAGAAATTCCTTCTCAACTCGGTTTTAAATTGGCTCCCCCGTATTTTGAGGCTGTGCCCCCTAGTTCTAGTCTCCCCGACCAGTGGAAACAACCTCTCTGCCTCAATCTTGTCTATCCCTTTCATGATTTTAAATGTTTCTATAAGATCACCCCTCATCCTTCTGAACTCCAACGAGTAAAGACCCAGTCTACTCAATCTATCATCATAAGGTAACCCCCTCATCTCTGGAATCAGCCTAGTGAATCGCCTCTGTACCCCCTCCAAAGCCAGTATATCCTTCCTTAAGTAAGGTGACCAAAACTGCACGCAGTACTCCAGGTGCAGCGTCACCAATATCCTGTACAGTTGCAGAAGGACCGCCCTGCTTTTGTACTCCATCCCTCTCGCAATGAAGGCCAACATTCCATTCGCCTTCCTGATTACCTGCTGCACCTGCAAACTAACTTTTTGGGATTCATGCACAAGGACCCCCAGGGCCCTCTGCACTGCAACATGTTGTAATTTCTCCCCATTCAAATAATATTCCCTTTTACTGTTTTTTTTTCCAAGGTGGATGACCTCACATTTTCCGACATTGTATTCCATCTGCCAAACCTTAGCCCATTCGCTTAACCTATCTAAATCTCTTTGCAGCCTCTCTGTGTCCTCTACACAACCCGCTTTCCCACTAATCTTAGTGTCATCTGCAAATTTTGTTACACTACACTGTCCCCCTCTTCCAGGTCATCTATGTATATTGTAAACAGTTGTGGTCCCAGCACAGATCCCTGTGGCACACCACTAACCACCGATTTCCAACCTGAAAAGGACCCATTTATCCCGACTCTCTGCTTTCTGTTAGCCAGCCAATTCTCTATCCATGCTAATACATTTCCGCTGACTCCGCGTAACTTTATCTTCTGCAGTAACCTTTTGTGTGGCACCTTATCGAATGCCTTTTGGAAATCTAAGTACACCACATCCATCGGTGCACCTCTATCCACCATGCTTGTTATATCTTCAAAGAATTCCAGTTAATTAGTTGAACATGATTTCCCCTTCATGAATCCATGTTGCGTCTGCTTGATTGTACTATTCCTAACTAGATGTCCCGCTATTTCTTTTTTAATGATAGTTTCAAGCATTTTCCTCACTACAGATGTTAAACTAACCGGCCTATAGTTACCTGCCTTTTGTCTGCCTCCTTTTTTAAACAGAGGCGTTACATTAGCTGCTTTCCAATCCGCTGGTACCTCCCCAGAGTTCAGAGACTTTTGGTAGATTATAACGAATGCATCTGCTATAACTTCCGCCATCTCTTTTAATACCCTGGGATGCATTTCATCCGGACCAGGGGACTTGTCTACCTTGAGTCCCATTATCCTGTCCAGCACTACCCCCCTAGTGATAGTGATTGTCTCAAGGTCCTCCCTTCCCACATTCCCGTGACCAGCAATTTCTGGCATGGTTTTTGTGTCTTCCAGTGTGAAGACCATGGAGGCGGAGTTCTGCTTCTGGTTTACCTTTCCAGAAGAAGGTGTTGCCACCATCTTGTTCTTTGAGCTGGCCTTCCCCTGCCCGCCGGGTCTCACGTAGGGCGGCGATGTCACTATCGAAGAGCCTGAGTTCCCAATCAATGATAACGGTGCGGCGTTCCGGTCTGTCACTGTTAGGGTTGTCCATCAGGATCCTGATGTTCCAGGTCCCGAACTTCATCTTAAAGTGTGGAAGATGCTTTTAATGTGGGATGGCCTTTGCACACCAGCTACCACACTGGCTTGACAGAGCAAGTTCTTGCTCCAAGATGTTGGAGACCAGGCTCCGCTGTATTGGCCTAGTTCATACATACACGCATACTGCTACTGTCCTTCTCCCACCTTCCCACAGGGCCTTTATCCCTGGGTTTCGGAGGATGCAATGGCGGTCTCATGAACTCGCTGTTGGTCTATGCTGCGCTGCTCGTGCGCCACGACCCCGCTGCTGTTCTCCGACCTTGCTTCATAGTGCTAGGGAACAATTATGTCATTATAAGGCCCATAATTAAAGGCAGCAACTAGAGTGGAGCTGGGCTCCCTAAGAGTCTGTATGTGGTATACTTCTTGATACTTTTAAAATTGGTATCAGGTAATAGTAATCCTTTAATCAGTGGAAGCTTTTTGTGATTGTGGTGTAGATCGTGAACAATCTGTATTTTTCATGTTGTTATGAGGCACGGAGAGTTGAGGAGAGTACTGCTATCTCCCATGAGGAAATTACATTTTCAATATTGAATGTTTGAAAAGTGAATGTCTTGATACCAAGTTAATATACAATATTTGCATTGCCTCAAATCATTGAATAATGCTGTGACTTAAATCATATTTGATAAACATGCACTCTCAGTCAAACTCAAAAGTAGTTGGTGGAGATGATTGTGACTGCACCTGGTACTACTTCTGGCTCTCACCATGCCCACCATTCCATAACAACCAGGCGAAAACCTTTCTGAAAGAAGCTCATCTGAGTGCCTGGCTCGGCCCAGGATGGGAACAAAAGCTTCCATGCAGTAGCTACCAAGAACCCGTCCTCATGCTGCCTCTCTCCAACCCTCAGGCAGCAGGCTATCCAGCTTCCACACAGACCTATTGGGATTGGCATAGCTTGCAACTCAGTTATAGCATAAAGACCTTGTAAATCTGCACCGTCCTTCCAATAGAATGTTCCAGAACCAATCTAGCTTCCAAGCATATGGTCAGCCTGCACTCAACAAGCCTTTCCCTCCAGCAACCAAACTACGATTGCAACTTTTGCCAACGGTAAACCCAATAAAGTCCATTCGTGGAAGGATATTTAAAGGGAAACTGGCCTGGCACAACACGCTTATTACCTTGTTGCTTGTGGATTATGAGATTATATTGCTTCATGAAGTATCTTCTATATACTACGGATACCGATGCACTACATTGGTCTGTAATTTGCGGTCATCGAAGCAAAGGTGTTTGCCACCGGCTCTGAAGAATTCTGTCCCCAGAGATCTTGTGATCTCTGTGCCGAGAAGTTTGCCTTTTTCGATGTTCAATTGATTGCAGCGCTCTGTAATCGGAATTCCTAACGTGATGCTGCAGTGACGTCAACAAGCTGTCTGAGCAGCCAATCACATTGAAGAATTCTCACAGACAGCAAAACCAGCAAATGAGAAGCTGCTTTTATCCGGACTTTTGAAAAATGTTATAGGGAGCGAAATAAAGATTGGGATTCCCACATGGGAAATAAGGTAGAAGCTGAAATATCATGAACAAACTTTATATTTATATACATATTTATAAAAATATACATATATATTTTAACTTTTTAAAGATTGGAATTTTTGTCATCATGGAGATATTTGTTGCTCCACAAATATAAAAAATAGTTTTTCAGGGCCAGAACATTTGTTTACCAGTCAATATGCTGTTAAAACCCAAGTTACACCTATTCCAACAAGGCTATACATTTAATGGGGTATTTAACAGCGATATTACCCAAGTTTTCGTCAGTTTCATTGATTGCACTGATTGCCGGCTATGGCGGGGGGGGAGTTGTGAGGGGAGGCGTGTTTCCACAGCGCAGTGTCGGAGCAGTGAATGACTGACTGCAACGTCAGAATTTCCATCTTCAGTTGCGCGTGTACTAAATCCTGAAGTTGCGGTCAGTTTCAGAGGGGAATTAACGGTGAACGTTGGTAGTTCACCGTCATTACTTAGATGGGTGGGAAAGCAAGTTGTGAGGAGGACGCAAACAATCTGTAAAGGGATATAGACAGGCTAAGTGAGTGGGCAAACATTTGGTAGATGGAGTATAATGTGGGAAAATGTGAGGTTATCCACTTTGGCAAAAAAAATAGAAAAGCAGATTATAATTTAAATGGACAAAAATTGCAAAGTGCTGCAGTACAGAGGGACCTGGGGGTCCTTGTGCATGAAACACAAAAAGTTAGTATGCAGGTACAGCAAGTAATCAGGAAGGCAACTGGAATGTTGGCCTTTATTGCAAGGGGGATGGAGTACAAAAGCAGAGAAGTCCTGCTACAACTATACAGGGTATTGGTGAGGCCACACCTGGAGTACTGCGTACAGTTTTGATCTCCATAATTAAGGAACGATATACTTGCATTGGAGGCTGTTCAGAGAAAGTTCACTAGGTTGATTCTGGAGATGAGGGGGTTGATTTATGAGGATAGGTTGGGTGTATACTCATTGGAGTTCAGAAGAATGAGAGGTGATCTTATCGAAACATATAAGATAATGAGGGGGCTCGACAAGGTGGATGCAGAGAGGATATTTCCACTCATAGACGAAACTAAAACTAGGAGGCATAGTCAAGATTAAGGGATCACCCATTTAAAACTGAGATGAGGAGGAATTTCTTATCTCAGAGGGTTGTAAATCTGTGAAATTCTCTGCCCCAGAGAGCTGTGGAGGCTGGATCATTGAATATATTTCAGGCGGAGATAGACAGATTTTTGAGCGATAAGGGAGTAAAGGGTTATGGGGAGCGGGCAGGGAAGTGGAGCAGAGTCCATGATCAGATCAGCCATGATCTTATTAAATGGCGGAGCAGGCTTGAGGGGCCAAATGGCCTACTCCTGCTCCTATCTCTTGTGTTCTTGTGTATTCACTGCAAATTCCAGGCCATTATCTTTAATGCATTTTAAGTACAATAATCTGTAAACTTATCAAAAAACATACATTTAGACAGATGACTGACATCATTGTGCAAAATCTGATGCGAAATCGTATTTGTTATTGAAATAAGATGATCCATGAGCATATTCCCAAATTGTATGAAATAGTTTTTAGCATTTTCTGAGATCCTTGTTAGATGAAAATGGATTATTAATAAGTGATTAATATTGCATACTTCAAGATAAAAGGGTGCAAGGCCGCATTAGGCTACTGGGAAAACGTGCAGCTTAAAAAAAAATCTTTTTATTAAATGAAACAGATTATATTTCAATATATTTTTTAAATTGTACGAAAAATATGTACAAAGACAAAACAGGCAATTCAGCAGAATTTGTTTGGTCCTCAGATTTGGTCTAATGTGAACTGGCCTGTTATCTCATTCTGTAAATGTAACCAATTGAAGGGAATGGTAACTAATGCCTGATTATATATTTGTTTATTTGTTCCTAAGATGTGGCATCGCTGGCAAGGCCAGCATTTATTGCCCATCCCTAATTGAGAATTTGACGGTGAGCTGCCTTCTTGAACCGCTGCAGTCCGTGTGGTAAAGGTGCTCCCACAGTGCTGTTAGGGAGGGAGTTCCAGGATTTTGACCCAGCGATATTGAAGCAACAACGATATATTTCCAAGTCAGGATGGTGTGTAACTTGGAGGGGATCTTGCGCCTGCTGTCCTTGTCCTTCTCGATGGTAGATGTTGCAGGTTTGGGAGGTGCTGTCATAGAAGCCTTGGCAAGTTGCTGTAATGCATCTTGTAGATGGTACACACTGCAGCCACGGTGCGCTGCTGGTGGAGGGAGTGAATGGTTAAGGTGGTGGAGGGAGTGAATGTTGAAGGTGGTGGATGGAGTGACGATCAAGCGGCTGCTTTGTCCTGGATGGTGTCATGTTTCTTGAGTGTTGTTGGAGCTGCACCCATCCAGGCAAGTGGAGAGTATTCCATCATACTCCTCCTGACTTGTGTCTTGTAGATGGTGGAAAGGCTTTGGGGAGTCAGGAGGTGAGACACTCGCTGCAGAATACCCAGCCTCTGACCTGCTCTTGTAGCTACATTATCTATGTGGCTGGTCCAGTTAAGTTTCTATTACGCAACTGCTTGTGGTAGAAGACTTGGATCACATGTTTCAAAGTCCTTTTTTTGGTCACCTGTATATCTGACGCATACAAAAACCCATCATAAAATCGAATCAAGCTACTGAGAAATCACCACAAGTAGAGTTTGTTTGCCTAAGCTGGTGTTCACGCTTTCTCTCTGAAAGGACACCCCCAACTTGTCCGAGTCCCGATTGCTTGGGCGCATGTTGGTAGACCCAAGACTTAAGGACCGACAGATGCACAGCTGAAGTTTAGAAGAATGAGAGGTGATCTTGATGTACTTGCATAGCACCACCAGCAACAACTTGCATTTATATAATGCCTTTACTATAGTAAAACATTCCATGGCGCTTCACAGGAGTGTTATCAAACAAAGTTTTGACAATATAAGCAGGCTTATTTGTTGCCAACTGATTACTGCACCTCCTCATGGCAAAGAGATGTGCATGCCGTGAGATTAACTTTCCGTCTGGGGTACCAGCCAGTGTAGGCTGGAGCCTCCTCTCTCTCTCGCTCCTTGATGGCGGTGGAAGGCCCACGATGAGCGAATCACCATGCTAGCTGTATAAGTGAAGTGAGCATTCATTCCGTCTGCAGCCAGGAAAATATGTGCCCAGTGTTGCCAGTGGCCAATGTTTATTTTTGTGCCACCAACTCTGTTGCTGCTGGATGAGTTGGGGAAAATGACTCTTCTAGGGATGTCCTATTGTCTACATTGATAGTAATGTAACCTCATTTATTTAGCTGCACTCTCTGAAGTTGAGACTGCTGCCTGTAGTATGTGAAATAAGGAGGAGCCATTAAAGGCAGCCAGTAGTCTTTGTTATTTATACCTGTGATATATTCAGAGAGCACAAAGCACACACCGCTTTTAAGATGGCAGAAGCTTCCAGAAGTCTCCTGAAGTCAGGTGACCTGGTTCTTTATTATAAACAGCACTGGCTGCAGTAACACAGGAGTCCACAGTGTGGAGCTACAGACATTACACTTCTCCCTCCTTAAAGAAGAAGTTATGTATGATGATTGTTGTTATAATAACTTCTTCATTGAGAAGGGAGAAGTGTAATGTCTGTAGCTCCACACTGTGGACTCCTGTGTTACTGCAGCCAGTGCTGTTTATAATAAAGAACCAGGTCACCTGACTTCAGAAGACTTCTGGAAGCTTCTGCCATCTTAAAAGCTGTGTGTGCTTTGTGCTCTCTGAAAATATCACTATCAAATATCCATAACATTCACAGTATTCTTAAATATATTTAACCAAAGACATTGAGAGCAGTGCCGAAGAGTTGTGCCATTTTTTTCATGGGGTGATTCAAGTTACTTATTATTTTTCAAACCAAGCATCCACATAAAGCCTTTGAGAAGCAGAGTATATACTTGACATAAGGTCTGAATGGTAGCTTCAA
Organism: Pristiophorus japonicus; assembly: GCF_044704955.1. NCBI lineage: Eukaryota > Metazoa > Chordata > Chondrichthyes > Pristiophoridae > Pristiophorus > Pristiophorus japonicus. The sequence goes on along the minus strand of NC_091990.1, from coordinate 185,379,351 downwards.
AGACTAATCTAAGAAACACGGTTCCTTTGCCAACCATTAGTGGTTGGTAAATGTCATTCAGTCTCTACGTAGCATTTGAATCCAGGTCCTCAGATTTAGACAGCAACAGTATCAAATCCCTCAACAGCGGAGACGCAAAGGTTACATTTGCAGGATCAGTTCAGCTTTATTACCTTGTTTTTATATAACACCCAAGGGCCGGATTTTCGGCTTTTGTGGTTTTTTTTGTAGCGATACGTGAAACTTACTGTTTTCGCTGTGCTACCATTTTTAGGCCAAACTTTTGGGTTTTACATCTGCGCCGGAGTGCATCGGTAAGGGGGGCATTGCACGAGGATTCGTGTTGCAAAAACACGAGTTTCGCCAAATTTAGTCTGGGGCCGGGAGCGCTGTGAGAGAGGCCTTGGGAGGGGATAAAATTCCCCAAAACATTCCAAAAACATTTACAAGACCCTTAACTATCTAATTGCTGCAAATAAATTAAAAAATAAAAACTTTGGGCTAGAATTTCGCCAGACAGTCATTATTTGACAAATATAGCCATTTTTTGTGAAAAAATAATAAGAAAAATGTTGATATTTTTTAATGGGGTAAGTTTGACCAAAAATCACCCCCCGCCCCCCCCCAGGAGAAATCGTGCTGGAAAAAGCCATCCTTTCCAACTTTACCACGAGGCCGTTATTGTGAAAAATACAGGGAAAAAAACACTCCCCAAAAAAATTTCAAAACTCAAAAAATAAAAATTGAGGAAACATTCACAAAAGCATTAACAACAGAATCGCTGAAAAAAAATGTAAAAAACAAATTCAACTTGCCTTTTTGTAGGTCTTCTTACTTACCAACATTCTTGAAGCTGCAATGCAAGGTTTTTCAAAACGGTGTTTTGTGAAGCGAGTACGGTGGTGCCCAACGGCCAAACTTAGGCGGTACGTTTTTTTAGGTATGGCGTTACTGAAAATGCTGATATTTTGGCAATGCCATCCTTAAGGTTTGTGGAATTTTAAGCAGTTTATTTTTAGGACAAAACATTTGTGGCAAACTTCTAACCCTATATATATATAAACTTACATTTTTCTGCAGATTTTTATATTTCCTGCTGCTGACAGGGCTGCATCGACAGGTTTGGTCTGTCGCTATTCTGGGCGTGGCGTACGGGTCGGGAGAGGGCTGAATGTCATTGCATGTCAGCGTTCGCTCCCTGGCGGAACTTGAAAGGGCCGCTGCAAACAGGTACCCGAGGATCCTGCTCGGGCTTTGAGACTGGGTTTTCACCGTGGAGGGTCAAATCACAGTGAAAACCCAGTCGCAAACCTCTCGAAAATCCAGCCCCAGAAGTTACTATTCCAACAGGCTCACTACCTTAAGCTGGGGATTATTGACTTCTCCCCAGTTACTGCTTACCCCTTGCTGTTTTGATTTTACTTCTCGTTATGATGTCTGTCAGAGAAGATCATTTTACAAGAGGAAAAATTAATGAAACATCTTAAATTGAAAACAGAGCTTTGAAAACTTAACTGTCTCAAAAATAAATTTGTCAAAATTGTTGAAGAACAGATTACACATTTTAAGTATTTTTATTCAGTTTGGTGTTTTCCCCTTTTTTATAGGTAGGCAGATGTGTTCCCTTTTAAGTAACCACATCATTTAATGTATTTCCTTTACTGTTTTTGCCTAACTGAGGAGCAATGAAGGCTACTTTTTGATACTGTCATCTGATCATTACGTAGATATGTCTTACAAGAATAAAGTTGTTTTAAAAAACACCCTGAGAAATAGAACTTTTATCAATTTTGTAAGTTATTTTTCCCTCTCTCAGCCCTCTTCCCACACCATACGTAATTAGTCAACAATTCCAATCTCTTCCAATCCTGCTCTTCAGCTGGATGCCAGAAAATGAAAGGTAACTACTGTCAATGACTTGCTCCATGACTTTTTCCTCACTTCGTTTGAGAAAAAACCTTCCCTCCTCTCGGCATCTCCCCTCATTTAAGATTGAAAACAGTACATGGAGAATTGGGAAGAAGGAAAACTGTGCCCTATTACACTAGTATGCTATGTCACCAGGTTTCCCTTTTTCATTTTTTTTAAACGTACAATTATCACGAGACAAATTGGTAAAAGGAAGTTGGGAAATTACGTCAATGAACTGATCAATAAAAATTGATTTATTTGTCATCTTAATTTCATCTCCTCCTTCACAAGTACATAACTCCATTCTGAAGCACAATTTCTTATGTCAAATTGTGTTGTGTGAATTAACGAACAGGAGGTGCACAAACATAGCTGAATTGGGTCAAGAATTGCTTATTTTCTTGCGTGCAGATGTCCCGTCTAGCCAACTAGTAAAGGATTAACAAACCTCACCACCTAGCCTGCTCAGCATTATAGACTATTAATCGCTGAAAGGATTACGGATAATGTAAAGCTGATGTTATGATAAGCAAAAAAAAAAACACATTAGAAATCCCACCTATTTACATACGATACAAGGCCAATCAAACCAATCAATTATTCTAATATGAATGTGAATTAGCACTATTCCATTCCATTTATTCCTTTTATGCCGGTCTATGCATCATGCTTCTTAGTAAATTAATTGTGAGTTTATAAGAATTCAAGTGTACAATAACATTGGGTGTTATATTTTACTGCATTTCTATCTTTCCATAAATCTATACTTTTATTAATATGAACCACTGCCAAGTATAATAGCAATTAGCAACGAGTGGGTTGACTTTATGGTTTAGCTCTTTCAAGGTGCCATCACTGAATAGTTGAAATGTTGACTATTTTGACAACATCGGTCATAATCTCTAACATCTGACATCATTGCATCATTCTGGATATGATCATTTTAATTGCGCACAAAAAATGTAGACACATGTCTCTCTGGACCAAATATTTGACTCTTTAAATCACACAGGGGTTAAATATTCAACGTTAACAAAAAAAATCATAGTGGTATGCTGTTTTAGCTGTCAGACAAAACATAACCGAGGTTTCTTGGTAATTATGATCCCAGTTTTCCTCAATTTTTCTCGGCAGCTCCAGATTAGAAATTATTCCAAAAATATTTTCAGCAGTTTACAATCCAACACTTTACTTATTTAATGTTGTTTTCTCATTGAGTGGTTGTTTCAATTACAGGATAATAATTTGGGATCCTTCATGTAACACTATTTACATTAAATAATTCTCCCTTATTTAAATGTCAATGCAAGGAGACCATTTACAATAATGGTGCTTGAAACTTACTGTTTATCAGCCCAGTTAATACATATTCATCATCATCATAGGCAGTCCCTCGGAATCAAGGAAGACTTGCTTCCACTCTTAGCATGAGTTCTTAGGTGGCTGAACAGTCCAATACAAGAACCACAGTCTCTCACAGGTGGAACAGATAGTCGTTGAGGGAAGGGGTGGGTGGGACTGGTTTGCCGCACGCTCTTTCCGCCTGCACTTGATTTCTGCACGCTCTCGGCGACGAGACTCGAGGTGCTCAACGCCCTCCTGGATGCACTTCCTCCACTTAGGGCAATCTTTGGTCAGGGACTCCCAGGTGTCAGTGGGGATGTTGCGCTTTATCATGGAGGCTTTGAGGGTGTCCTGATAACGTTTCCACTGCCCACCTTTGGCTTGTTTGCTGTGAAGGAGTTCCGAGTCGAGCGCTTGCTTTGGGAGTCTCGTGTCTGGCTTGGAAACAATATGGCCTGCCCAGCGGAGCTGATCAAGTGTGGTCAGTGCTTCAATGCTGGGGATGTTGGCCTGGTCGAGGACGCTAATATTGGTGCGTCTGTCCTCCCAGGGGATTTGTAAGATCTTGCGGAGACATCGTTGGTGGTATTTCTCCAGCGACTTGAGATGTCTACTGTCCATGGTCCGTGTTTCTGAGCCATAAACATAGAAAATACATAGAAACATAGAAAATAGGTGCAGGAGTAGGCCATTCGGCCCTTCTAGCCTGCACCGCCATTCAATGAGTTCATGGCTGAACATTCAACTTCAGTACCCCATTCCTGCTTTCTCGCCATACCCCTTGATCCCCCTAGCAGTAAGGACCTCATCTAACTCCTTTTTGAATATATTTAGTGAATTGGCCTCAACAACTTTCTGTGGTAGAGAATTCGACAGGTTCACCACTCTCTGGGTGAAGAAGTTCCTCCGCATCTCGGTCCTAAATGGCTTACCCCTTATCCTTAGACTGTGACCCCTGGTTCTGGACTTCCCCAACATTGGGAACATTCTTCCTGCATCTAACCTGTCTAACCCCGTCAGAATTTTATATGTTTCTATGAGGTCCCCTCTCATTCTTCTGAACTCCAGTGAATACAAGCCCAGTTGATCCAGTCTTTCTTGATAGGTCAGTCCCGCCATCCCGGGAATCAGTCTGGTGAACCTTCGCTGCACTCCCTCAATAGCAAGAATGTCCTTCCTCAGGTTAGGAGACCAAAACTGTACACAATACTCCAGGTGTGGCCTCACCAATGCCCTGTACAACTGTAGCAACACCTCCCTGCCCCTGTACTCAAATCCCCTTGCTATGAAGGCCAACATGCCATTTGCTTTCTTAACCGCCTGCTGCACCTGCATGCCAACCTTCAATGACTGATGTACCATGACACCCAGGTCTCTTTGCACCTCCCCTTTTCCTAATCTGTCACCATTCAGATAATAGTCTGTCTCTCTGTTTTTACCACCAAAGTGGATAACCTCACATTTATCCACATTATACTTCATCTGCCATGCATTTGCCCACTCACCTAACCTATCCAAGTCGCTCTGCAGCCTCACAGCATCCTCCTCGCAGCTCACACTGCCACCCAACTTAGTGTCATCCGCAAATTTGGAGATACTACATTTAATCCCCTCATCTAAATCATTAATGTACAGTGTAAACAGCTGGGGCCCCAGCACAGAACCTTGCGGTACCCCACTAGTCACTGCCTGCCATTCTGAAAAGTACCCATTTACTCCTACTCTTTGCTTCCTGTCTGACAACCAGTTCTCAATCCATGTCAGTACACTACCCCCAATCCCATGTGCTCTAACTTTGCACATCAATCTCTTGTGTGGGACCTTGTCGAACGCCTTCTGAAAGTCCAAAAATACCACATCAACTGGTTCTCCCTTATCCACTCTACTGGAAACATCCTCAAAAAATTCCAGAAGATTTGTCAAGCATGATTTCCCTTTCACAAATCCATGCTGACTTGGACCTATCATGTCACCTCTTTCCAAATGCACTGCTATGACATCCTTAATAATTGATTCCATCATTTTACCCACTACCGATGTCAGGCTGACCGGTCTATAATTCCCTGTTTTCTCTCTCCCTCCTTTTTTAAAAAGTGGGGTTACATTGGCTACCCTCCACTCCATAGGAACTGATCCAGAGTCAATGGAATGTTGGAAAATGACTGTCAACGCATCCACTATTTCCAAGGCCACCTCCTTAAGTACTCTGGGATGCAGTCCATCAGGCCCTGGGGATTTATCGGCCTTCAATCCCATCAATTTCCCCAACACAATTTCCCGGCTAATAAGGATTTCCCTCAGTTCCTCCTCCTTACTAGACCCCCCGACCCCTTTTATAACCGGAAGGTTGTTCGTGTCCTCCTTCGTGAATACCAAACCAAAGTACTTGTTCAATTGGTCCGCCATTTCTTTGTTCCCCGTTATGACTTCCCCTGATTCTGACTGCAGGGGACCTACATTTGTCTTTACTAACCTTTTTCTCTTTACATATCTATAGAAACTTTTGCAATCCGTCTTAATGTTCCCTGCAAGCTTCTTCTCATACTCCATTTTCCCTGCCCTAATCAAACCCTTTGTCCTCCTCTGCTGAGTTCTAAATTTCTCCCAGTCCCCAGGTTCGCTGCTATTTCTGGCCAATTTGTATGCCACTTCCTTGGCTTTAATACTATCCCTGATTTCCCTTGATAGCCACGGTTGAGCCACCTTCCCTTTTTTATTTCTATGCCAGACAGGAATGTACAATTGTTGTAGTTCATCCATGCGGTCTCTAAATGTCTGCCATTGCCCATCCACAGTCAACCCCTTAAGTATCATTCGCCAATCCATCCCAGCCAATTCACGCCTCATACCTTCAAAGTTAGCCTTCTTTAAGTTCTGGACCATGGTCTCTGAATTAACTGTTTGATTCTCCATCCCAATGCAGAATTCCACCATATTATGGTCACTCTTCCCCAAGGGGCCTCGCACAATGAGATTGCTAATTAGTCCTCTCTCATTACATAACACCCAGTCTAAGATGGCCTCCCCCCTTGTTGGTTCCTCGACATATTGGTCTAAAAAACCATCCCTTATGCACTCCAGAAAATCCTCCTCCACCGTATTGCTTCCAGTTTGGTTAGCCCAATCTATGTGCATATTAAAGTCACCCATTATAACTGCTGCACCTTTATTGCACGCACTCCTAATTTCCTGTTTGATGCCCTCCCCAACATCACTACTACTGTTTGGAGGTCTGTACACAACTCCCACTAACGTTTTTTGCCCTTTGGTGTTCTGCAGCTCTACCCATATAGATTCCACATCATCCAAGCTAATGTCCTTCCTAACTATTGCCTTAATCTCCTCCTTAACCAGCAATGCTACCCCACCTCCTTTTCCTTTTATTCTATCCTTCCTGAATGTTGAATACCCCTGGATGTTGAGTTCCCAGCCCTGCTCATCCTGGAGCCACGTCTCCGTAATCCCAATCACATCATATTTGTTAACATCTATTTGCACAGTTAATTCATCCACCTTATTGCGGATACTCCTTGCATTAAGACACAAAGCCTTTAGGCTTGTTTTTTTAACACCCTCTGTCCTTTTAGAATTTTGCTGTACAATGGCCCTTTTTGTTCTTTGCCTTGGGTTTCTCTGCCCTCCACTTTTCCTCATCTCCTTTCTGTCTTTTGTTTTTGCCTCCTTTTTGTTTCCCTCTATCTCCCTGCATTGGTTCCCATCCCCCTGCCATATTAGTTTAACTCCTCCCCAACAGCACTAGCAAACACTCCCCCGAGGACATTGGTTCCGATTCTGCCCAGGTGCAGACCGTCCGGATTGTACTGGTCCCACCTCCCCCAGAACCGGTTCCAATGCCCCAGGAATTTGAATCCCTCCCTGCTGCACCATTGCTCAAGCCACGTATTCATCTGAGCTATCCTGCGATTCCTACTCTGACTAGCACGTGGCACTGGTAGCAATCCCGAGATTACTACTTTTGAGGTCCTACTTTTTAATTTAGCTCCTAGCTCCTTAAATTCATTTCGTAGGAACTCATCCCTTTTTTTACCTATGTCATTGGTACCAACGTGCACCACGACAACTGGCTGTTCTCCCTCCATTTTTAGAATGTCCTCCACCCGCTCCGAGACATCCTTGACCCTTGCACCAGGGAGGCAACATACCATCCTGGAGTCTCGGTTGCGGCCGCAGAAACGCCTATCTATTCCCCTTACAATTGAATCCCCTAGGTGGGTGGGTATCACTACAGCCCTGTAGACCATGAGCTTGGTGGCAGTTTTGAGGGCCTGGTCTTCAAATACTCTCTTCCTTTCGGAAGGGTTTAATTAAGAGGGGGAAAATAGAGTATGAGAGTAAGCTTGCAGAGAAAATAAAAACTGACCGCAAAAGCTTCTATAGATATGTGAAGAGGAAAAGATTATTGAAGACAAATGTAGGTCCCTTGCAGTCAGAATCAGGTGAATTTATAATGGGGAACAAAGAAATGGCAGACCAATTGAACAAATACTTTAGTTCTGTCTTCACTAAGGAAGATACAAATAACCTTCCGGAAATACTAGGGGACCGAGGGTCGAGTGAGAAGGAGGAACTGAAGGAAATCCTTATTAGTCAGGAAATTGTGTGAGGGAAATTGATGTGACTGAGGCGGGAGTGCGTGGTGTCGGAGCGGCCTATAAAGGCCCAGCAGTCGGGCAGTCCGGGGAGGGAGGCGGGGCTTGTACAGCTGCAGCGGGAGAGAAGGCAAAAAAGAAGTAGGAAGAAATCAAAAGGTGACATCACAGCCAAGGGGGTAAGTGATTGGCTGGTGATTGGTGAGTAGCTTTTCATTTTATTTTTTATATCAGTAAGTAACCATTTAGCATTGTTATTGCCAATTTAAGGGTATCTAAGGGTTAAGTCATGGCAGGAGAGCTCGGTCACGTGATATGCTCCTCCTGTACCATGTGGGTACTCAGGGACGACTCCAGTGTCCCTGACGACTACGTGTGCGGGAAGTGTATCCGCCTCCAGCTCCTGACGGACCGCATTGCGGAGTTGGAGCTGAGGGTGGATTCACTCTGGAGCATCCACGATGCTGAGAATGACGTGAGAAGCACATGTAGCGAGTTGGTCTTACCGCAGGTGAAGGGTCCACAGCCAGCGAGGGAATGGAAGACCAGCAGGAAGAGCACTGCAAGGAAGGTAGTGCAGGGGTCCCCTGCGGTCATCCCCCTGAAAAACAGATACACTGCTTTGAGTACAGTTGAGGGTGATGACTCATCAAGGGAGGGCAGCAGCAGCCAAGTTCATGGCACTGTGGCTGGCTCTGTTGCACAGGAGGGCAGGAAAAAGAGTGGGAGAGTGATAGTGATAGGTGATTCAATTTAAGGGGAATAGATAGGCGTTTCTGCGGCCGCAACCGAGACTCCAGGATGGTATGTTGCCTCTCTGGTGCAAGGGTCAAGGATGTCTTGGAGCGGGTGCAGGACATTCTAAAAAGGGAGGGAGAACAGCCAGTTGTCGTGGTGCACATTGGTACCAACGACATAGGTAAAAAAAGGGATGAGGTCCCACAAAATGAATTTAAGGAGCTAGGAACTAAACTAAATGGTAGGACCTCAAAAGTAGTAATCTCGGGATTGCTACCAGTGTCACGTGCTAGTCAGAGTAGGAATCGTAGGATAGCGCAGATGAATATGTGGCTTGAGCAGTGGTGCAGCAGGGAGGGATTCAAATTCCCGGGGCATTGGAATCGGTTCTGGGGGAGGTGGGACCAGTACAAACCGGACGGTCTGCACCTGGGCAGGACCGGAACCAATGTCCTAGGGGGAGTGTTTGCTAGTGCTGTTGGGGAGGAGTTAAACTAATATGGCAGGGGGATGGGAACCAATGCAGGGAGACAGAGGGGAACAAAAAGGAGACACAAGCAAATGACAGAAAGGAGATGAGTAAAAGTGGAGGGCAGAGAAACCCAAGGCAAAAAACAAAAAGGGCCACTGAATATAAAGGGGCTGCAGGAGGGGTCAAAACTAAAAATCATGGTTTCAAAACTAGTATTAAAACACTCGACCTAAATGCACGCAGCATTCGAAATAAAGTAAATGAGTTGACGACACAAATCATTACAAATGGGTATGATTTGGTGGCCATTACAGAAACATGGTTGCAGGGTGGCCAAGACTGGGAATTAAACATGCAGGGGTATCTGAAGATTCGGAAAGATAGACAAGAAGGGAAAGGAGGTGGGGTAGCTCTGTTAATAAAGGATGATATCAGGGCAGTTGTGAGAGACGATATTGGCTCTAATGAACAAAATGTTGAAACATTGTGGGTGGAGATTAGAGATAGGAAGGGGAAAAAGTCACTGGTGGGCGTAGTTTATAAGCCCCCAAATAGTAACTTCACGGTGGGACGGGCAATAATCAAGGGAATAATGGAGGCATGTGAAAAAGGAACGGCAGTAGTCATGGGGGATTTTAATCTACATATCGATTGGTCAACTCAAATCGCACGGGGTAGCCTGGAGGAGGAATTCATAGAATGCATACAGGATTGTTTCTTAGAACAGTATGTAACAGAACCTACAAGGGAGCAAGCTATCTTAGATCTGGTCCTGTGTAATGAGACAGGAAAAATAAATAATCTCCTAGTAAAAGATCCTCTCAGAATGAGTGATCACAGTATGGTTGAATTTGTAAAACAGATTGAGGGTGAGGAAGTTGTGTCAGAAATGAGTGTACTATGCTTAAACAAAGGGGCCTACAGTGGGATGAGGGCAGAGTTGGCTAAAGTAGACTGGAAACACAGACTAAATGGTGGCAGAATTGAGGAACAGTGGAGGACTTTTAAGGAGCTCTTTCATAGTGCGCAACAAAAATATATTCCAGTGAAAAAGAAGGATGGTAAGAGAAGGGATAACCAGCCGTGGATAACCAAGGAAATAAAGGAGAGTATCAAATCAAAGACCAATGCGTATAAGGTGGCCAAGGTTAGTGGGAAACTAGAGGATTGGGAAAATTTTAAACAACAGCAAAGAATGACTAAAAAAGCAATAAAGAAAGGAAAGATAGATTACGAAGGTAAACTTGCGCAAAACATAAAAACAGATCGTAAAAGCTTTTACAGATATATAAAACTGAAAAGAATGACTAAAGTAAATGTTGGTCCCTTAGAAGATGAGAAGGGGGATTTAATAATGGGAAATGTGGAAATGGATGAGACCTTAAACAATTATTTTGCTTTGGTCTTCACAGTAGAAGACACAAAAACCATGCCAAAAATTGCTGGTCACAGGAATGTGGGAAGGGAGGACCTTGAGACAATCACTATCACTAGGGGGGTAGTGCTGGACAGGCTAATGGGACTCAAGGTAGACAAGTCCCCTGGTCCTGATGAAATGCATCCCAGGGTATTAAAAGAGATGGCGGAAGTTATAGCAGATGCATTGGTTATAATCTACCAAAATTCTCTGGACTCTGGGGAGGTACCAGCGGATTGGAAAGCAGCTAATGTAACGCCTCTGTTTAAAAAAGGAGGCAGACAAAAGGCATGTAACTCTAGGCCGGTTAGTTTAACATCTGTAGTGGGGAAAATGCTTGAAACTATCATTAAGGAAGAAATAGCAGGACATCTAGATAGGAATAGTGCAATCAAGCAGACGCAACATGGATTCATGAAGGGGAAATCATGTTTAACTAATTTACTGGAATTCTTTGAGGATATAACGAGCATGGTGGATAGAGGTGTACCGATAGATGTGGTGTATTTAGATTTCCAAAAGGCATTTGATAAGGTGCCACACAAAAGGTTACTGCAGAAGATAGAGGTGCGCGGAGTCGGAGGAAATGTATTAGCATGGATAGAGAATTGGCTGGCGAACAGAAAGCAGAGAGTCGGGATAAATGGGTCCTTTTCGGGTTGGAAATCGGTGGTTAGTGGTGTGCCACAGGGATCGGTGCTGGGACCACAACTGTTTACAATATACATAGATTACCTGGAAGAGGGGACAGAGTGTAGTGTAACACAATTTGCAGATGACACAAAGATTAGTGGGAAAGTGGGTTGTGTAGAGGACACAGAGAGGCTGCAAAGAAATTTGGATAGGTTAAGTGAATGGGCTAAGGTTTGGCAGATGGAATACAATGTCGGAAAATGTAAGGTCATCCACCCTGGGAAAAAAAAACAGTAAAAGGGAATATTATTTGAATGGGGAGAAATTACAACATGCTGAGGTGCAGAGGGACCTGGGGGTCCTTGTGCATGAATCCCAAAAAGTTAGTTTGCAGGTGCAGCAGGTAATCAGGAAGGCGAATGGAATATTGGCCTTCATTGTGAGAGGGATGGAGTACAAAAGCAGGGAGGTCCTTCTGCAACTGTATAGGGTATTGGTGAGGCCGCACCTGGAGTACTGCGTGCAGTTTTGGTCATCTTACTGAAGGAAGGATATACTGGCTTTGGAGGGGGTACAGAGATGATTCACTAGGCTGATTCCGGAGATGAGGGGGTTACCTTATGATGATAGATTGAGTAGACTGGGTCTTTACTCGTTGGAGTTCAGAAGGATGAGGGGTAATCTTATAGAAACATTTAAAATCATGAAAGGGATAGACAAGATAGAGGCAGAGAGGTTGTTTCCACTTCTTCACTCAGAGAATTGTGAACCTGTGGAATTCTCTACCACAGAAAGTTGTTGAGGCCAGTTCGTTAGATATATTCAAAAGGGGAGTTAGATGTGGCCCTTACAGCTAAAGGGATCAAGGGATATGGAGAGAAAGCAGGAATGGGGTACTGAAGTTGCATGATCAGCCAGGATCATATTGAATGGCGGTGCAGGCTCGAAAGGCCGAATGGCCTGCTCCTGCACCTATTTTCTATGTTTCTATGTTTCCTCAGGCTGGCGAAGGCTGCACTGGTGCACTGGAGGCTAGCACAGTGAAAGCAATTTTACAAAAGTGAGTGATCTGCACAAAGTGTCTTAACCAGAGTGCACATTGCATTTGAATCCAGGCCCTCAGATTTAGACAGCAACACTATCAAATCCCTCAAGTGTTTGATTTGGGAATTTGGAAAGAGTGGGAATTTCTGGTAAGTATTGGTAAGCAGAAGCTGTAAATAGGGAAATTTAGTTCAACATTTTAATTTAAACCGTGAACTTTAAAAACTGTAGTTAACAGAAGTGCACTTCTGCGAGCTGCGAGGAAACACCAGCAGCAGGTCGGGGCCATAAAAGGCGAGCAGCGAATGGCCCCGGAGCAGCGTTGGGGCATACCACTTCAGCATACAGCGCGAGCTGGTGCAGGAGGACGACGGCTGTGAAAAGGGCGACTGGTTTGGAAGTCACCATAACCCAGGTCAGTGATTGGAGCGTGGGCAGGTACAGCAGGAGCGGTGAGAGATTGCAGTGCGATGTGATCGGGGCCCAGGGGGCGAGGGCCCATGGGCAGCACGGGCCAGCCCACACTGCGATACGTGTGTGCACTAGGTCCATGCAGCAGAGCTGATCTCTAGTTGTCTTGGTTAACCCTTGCCACGGGACCAAGACCTCGCTCTGTCGAGCCCGTGTTGTGGCTGGTGTGCAACGGCCACCCCACGTTAAAAAAGTCCACATGCAGGCATCTTCTACCCTTCAATATGCAGTTCCAGACCTGGATTATTAGTCCTTCATTGAAACACCTGTGAACTCACTGAATACATCCCTTTTTGGTGTGGAAGCAAGTCATCCTCGATTCGAGAGACTGCCAAAGAAGAAGCAGACGTCAACTTAACCAGAGTGTTTTTCGGGGGAATTTGGAAAGAATGAGAATTCAGAGAAGAGGTGCAAGGACCTAATTGGAGGAGGTATTAGCTGCGGTGGAACCTTCGAGGACAACAGGTAGGTGATTGGTTGGTGAGTATTAATGTTTTTTTTCCTCTCTTTTCTCACTAACCTAGGACTGTGATTTAAACTAGGTGTGGGAAACTATAAAGTACCGTATTAAACTTATAGCTTAACTAATTAATGTAACGATAAATAATCATTGTGTAAAGCCATTAACTAATTAAGTAACTAAAATAAGGCTAGACTAAGACAAAGCAGAGCAGATTTAGTGTCTGGAATGCAGTATGTGGGAGTTTGTGGACAGCAAGACTGTCTATAGCAAACATGTCCGCAGGAGGTGTCTCCATCTCGAATCTCTCTGGCTCAGAATCATTGAGCTGGAGTGCAAGTTGGAGACACTCTGACACATAAGGGAGGGGGAGGAATGTCTGGACAGTTTTATCCAGAATACAGTCACACCCATAAAGGAAAGCACAGGTTCAGGAAAGGGAGGGTATGACTGTTAGGGACCTAGGTAGCGGGGATTTAGGAACGGTTCAGAAGGATGTCCCAGAGACACTGGTCCTGTCTGGTCCTGTCCAACAGGTACAATGTCCTCGCTATCTGTGAGGACAAGGAGACAGACTGCAGGGAGGACAGTCACAATGCAGACCAAGGCACCGTGGCTCAGAAAGCTGTCCAAGGGGCGGGGTAAGAGCAGAATATAAATGTGGTAGTGATAGGGGTCTCTCTAATTAGGGGATAGATAGCATTCTCTGCAGCCAAGAACGAGAATCCTGAAGGGTATGTTGCCTATCCAATGCCAGGGTAAGGGATATCTCACAGTGGCTAGAGAGGAACCTGGAAAGGGATGGGGTAAATTCAGTTGTTGTGATCCATGCTGGAACAAGTGCCATAGGTAGGAACAGGGAGGAGGTTCTGCTGAAAGAATATGCGTAGTTAGGCTCTAAATTAAAAAGCAGGACCTCGAGGATAATAACCTCTGAATTATTGCCTGAGTCATGTGCAAATTGACATAGAAGCAGACAGATCAAGAGAATTAACATGTGGTTAAAGGGTTGGTGTGTGGGAAGGAGGGAGACTGGCACCAGTTCTGGGACGGGAAGGAGCTGTACCGATGAGATGGGCTCCACCTGAATCGGGATGGGTCCCGCGTCCTAGTGGAAAGGGTAAATAGGGAGGTGGCAAAGGCTTTAAACTAGTAAGATGGGGGGAGGGAACTACAAGAAATGTAACCAGCCTAAATATAAACAAAACAGGAAAAGAGAGCATAGGAAAGAATAAAGTAAGGGAGGACATTGATGGCAAGGCAATAAATAGTAATCGAACAGGAGTCTAAAAAGATGGTTAAACATAAAGTGAGAGGAAATCCTATTAAAAATGAGTTAAACTCTCTGTGCAGCAATGCACACAGAGTCGGTAATAAAACAGGGGAACTGGAAGCAATCATGCATTGCGAGCAACCAGACATAGTAAGGATTACTGAGACATGGTACAGAAAAGTCAGGACTGGGAATTAAACATTGTCAGGTATAACATATTTAGAAAAGATGGAGAGGGAAAAAGGGGAGGTGGAATAGCTGTACTTATTCGGCATAACATTATGGCAGTAGAACAATTGCGGCAGCTATCAGCAAGACAAAAATAGAATCCATCTGGATAGAGATAAAAGATAACAAAGGATCAATCACACTAATAGGTATAGCCTACAGACTACCTCATAGTGGAAGGGAGGTGGAGGAAGAACTATGCAGACAAATTAGGGAAATTAGTAAAAAACATAGAATAATAATCATGGGGGATTTCAACTACCCTGTTATTAATTGGACAGAGATGTAGGTAAAGGGGATAAGGGAATGGAGTTCCTACAATGTGTACAGGACTTCTTTCTAACCCAATATGTAAAAAGGAAGGACTCGCTATTGGATCTAGTGATAGGGAATGAACCAGAGCAGATAAGAGATGTGAAAGTAGGGGAACTTCTAGGTAATAGTGACCATAATATAATATGCTTTAAGACGATAATTGAGAAGGACATTAGTAAGAAAACCAATGTAAGAGATTAGAGAAAAGCTGATTTTGAGGATAGACCTTGGGGAAAATAAAATGGCCAACAATATTGGGAAAAACCGATGTAGTACAGCAATGGGAAACATTTAAAACCATGTTCAAAAGAGAGCAGGAATAATATATTCTGCTAAAAGGAAACAACAAACTAAACACTAATGAGACTCCATGGATGAATAAAGCCATAAGGGAACAATTGAAGCAGACATTAAGTACATAGACAGGAGAGGAGTGCATGATAAGGGAGAATACGAAAAGATTAAGAGAGAAGTAAAAAAAAAACAATTAGGAAGGCAAAGAGAAATTATGAAATTAAATTATCAAGAAACATAAAACAAAATAGTAAAATATTTTACAGGCACATCAATAACAAAAGGACGATTGGGATGGGAATAGGGCCATTAAAGGATAGACTGGATAATACCAAAGGTAACCCTGGAGAGATGGCAGAAATATTAAATATCTTTTTTGCTTAAATATTTACCAGGGAGATAGAACGGGTGGACAGGACATTAGATGATGAGATTAGTAATGAGATAAGTACATTTAAAATAAAAAGAGGGAATATATTAAATAAACTAATCAAACTCAAAGAGGATAAAATCCCTGGTCCGGATGGTTTGCATCTACACATTTTAAAAGAATCTAGGAAGAGATAGCAGAGGCATTACTACACATATTTAATAATTCATTAGAAAAAAGTATAGTGCCAGAGGACTAGTGGATAGCTAACATAATACCTATATTTAAGAAGGGTGATAGAACATGTCCAGGGAATTATAGACCAGACAGCTTAACATCGGTGACAGGAAAAATAATGGAATACATACTAAAGGAGAAAATAGATGGACATCTAGCAACGCAAAATATAATGATGAATAATCAACATGGATTTCAAAAGGGAAAGTCCGCTTCACAAATCTCATTGAATTTTTGAAGAGGTAACCATGAGAGTAGACAATGGTAAATTAGTAGATGTAATTTATCTAGATTTTCAAAAAAGTCTTTGATAAGATACCCCATAATAGACTGATGAACAAGGTCAAAGAATGCAGAGTCAGGGGACAAGTAGCAGAATGGATAGCTAGTTGGCTTCAAGACAGAAAGCAGAGAGTCGGGGTAAATGATAACTATTCACAGTGGCAGAAGGTGGGATGTGGTGTTCCACAAGGATCAGTGCTGGGACCGCTGCTGTTCACAACTTATAGTAACGATTTAAATTTTGGAATCAAAAACACAATTTCTAAATTTGTGTTTGGCACCAAATTGGTGAGGAGAGTCAATACTGAGGAGAACTGCAGCAAATTACAGGAGGACATTAATAAACTTGCGGAATGGGCATATAATTGGCAAATGAAGTTCAACACAGATAAATGTGAAGTATTACATTTTGGTAGGAAGAATAGGGAAGTCACTTATTACTTGGAGGGTGTGAGTCTAGGTGGGGAGAGAGGAATAAAGGGATCTCAGAGTACCAATACACAAATCACTAAAAGTTGTGACACAGGTTAGCAAGGCCATAAAAAAAAAGCAAACCAAGCACGAGGGTTTATTTCTAAAGGTATAGAATTGAAAAGTAGGGAAGTTATGCTAAACCTCTATTGAACCATGGTTAGTCCACAGTACTGCGTACAGTTCTGGTTGCCATATTATAAAAAGGATATAAAGGCACTGGCTTGAATGCAGAGAGGATGATACCAGAAATGTGAGGTTACACATATCAGGAAAGGATGAACAGACTGGGTCTCTTTTCTCTTGAAGAAAGAAGGCTGAGGGATGACCTAATAGAGCTCTTTAAAATTCTGATTTTTTTTTTGATAGGTTAGAAACAGAGAGAATGTTTCCACTTATGGAGAAGAGCATAACTAGAGGCCATCAATATAAGATCGTCACCACGAGTGCAGCAGCATAGAGTGGCATTCGTGAGTTTGGTAAATGGGTGAGTTTTAAGGGTTATTCTCTTTAAACCATTTGGAGGCTGGAGTAAATTGTTAGTGGCAATTGCCAGTAGCTTTTAAGTAAGTAGCAGTTTAATTTAAAGGGGAAAAGTTAAATAGTTGGGAATCTTTCAGGTTTAGGCAGAGAAAAACAAGGTAGTTCTCCAGTAGGAGGCAATTAGCAGCTAGTTAAAACCAGTTCTGTAGACCAGTAGTGAGTCATCTGACCTAGATACAGTTTAAAAAGAGGCAGCTCATGCAGAGCATGGAGTGCAGCAGCAAAGAGTGGCATTCGTGAGTTTGGTAAGTGGGTGAGTTTGGTCAAGTGGGGGTGGCAGGTGCTATTTTGTCTTGTTTTTCCTATCAGTGCTGACTCGAGAGTAGCTGATAAGGAGTGTGAGAGTAGGAGATGGAGGCCCAGAGACCAGCCCAACCAGCTGCAGACAAAGATAGAGGGGTGCGAAATTGAGAAGTGACGTCACATGCCAAACTGGTAAGTGGTTGGCTGTTCGACTGGTAAGTATAACTCTCTTTTCGACTGACTTTTAGATTGGTTTAATTGGCAGCGAACTACGAAGTAGCTGTTTGGTGTTTAAGTATTTTTTAGCAAGTAAATTAATTTAAGGGTTAAGTCATGGCAGGAGAGCTCGGACCCGTGTCATGCTCCTCCTGTGCTATGTGGGAAATCAGGGACACTTCCAGTGCTGCGGATGGACTCACTCTGGAGCATGCGCGATGCTGAGAATGTTGTGGAGAGCACATTTAGTGAGTTGGTCACACCGCAGGTAAGGGTTAGGACAGATAGTGAATGGGTGACGAAGAGACAAGGCAAGAGCAGGAAGGTAGTGCAGGAGTCCCCTGCGGTCATCTCCCTCCAAAACAGATATATCGTTTTGGATACTGTTGGGGGAGATACTTAGCAGGGGAAGGCACCAGCAGCCAGGTTCATGGCACCATGGGTGGTTCTGCTGCACAGAAGGGCGGGAAAAAGAGTGGGAGAGCTATAGTGATAGGGTGATTCTATTGTAAGGGGAATAGATAGGAGTTTCTGCGACCACAACCGAGACTCCAGGATGGTATGTTGTCTCCCTGGTGCAAGGTCAAGGATGTCTCGGAGAGGCTGCAGAGCATTCTTGAGAGGGAGGGTGAACAGCCAGTTGTCGTGGTACATGTAGGTACCAACGATATAGGTAAGAAGCGGGAAGAGGTCCTACAAGCTGAATTTAGGGAGGTAGGAGTTAAATTAAAAAGTAGGACCTCAAAGGTAGTAATCTCTGGATTGCTACCAGTGCCACGTGCTAATCAGAGTAGAGGGAGCAGGATAGTTAGAATAAATATGTGGTTTGAGCAGTGGTGCAAGAGAGAGGGATTCACATTCCTGGGACATTGGAACCAGTTCTGGGGGAAGTGGGACCAGTACAAAAGGGACGGTCTGTACTTGGGCAGGACTGGAACTGATGTCCTGGGGGGAACATTTGCGAATGCAGTTCAAGAGTGTTTAAACTAATATGGCAGGGGGATGGGAACCTATGCAGCGAGACAGGGCAAAGTAATATGGCATCAGAAACAGATGGTAGAAAGGTAAAAAGCAATAGTGGAAGGCCGAGTAAACAAAGGCAAGAAACAAAAAGGGCCACACTACATCATAATTCTAAAAGAACAAAGGGTGTTAAAAAAACAACCCTGAAGGCTTTGTGTCTTAATGCAAGGAGTATCCATAATAAGGTGGATGAATTAAATGTGCAAATAGATGTTAACAGATATGATGTGATTGGGATTACAGAGACGTAGCTCCAGGATGATCAGGGCTGGGAACTCAACATCCAAGGGTATTCAACATTCAGGAAGGATAGAATAAAAGGAAAAGGAGGTGGGGTAGCATTGCTGGTTAAAGAGGAGATTAATGCAACAGTTAGGAAGGACATTAGCTTGGATGATGTGGAATCTATATGGGTAGAGCTGCAGAACACCAAAGGGCAAAAAATGTTAGTGGGAGTTGTGTACAGATCTCCAAACAGTAGCAGTGATGTTGGGGAGGGCATCAAACAGGAAATTAGGGGTGCATGCAATAAAGGTGCAGCAGTTATCCTGGGTGACTTTAATATGCATATAGATTGGGCTAACCAAACTGGAAGCAATATGGTGGAGGAGGATTTGCTGGAGTGCATAAGGGATGGTTTTCGAGACCAATATGTCGAGGAACCAACTAGGGGGGAGGCCATCTTAGACTGGGTGTTGTGTAATGAGAGAGGATTAATTAGCAATCTCATTGTGCGAGGCCCCTTGGGGAAGAGTGACCATAATATGGTGGAATTCTACATTAGGATGGAGAATGAAACAGTTAATTCAGAGACCATGGTCCAGAACTTAAAGAAGGGTAACTTTGAAGGTGTGAATTGGCTAGGATAGATTGGCGAATGATACTTAAGGGGTTGACTGTGGATGGGCAATGGCAGACATTTAGAGACCGCATGGATGAATTACAAGAATTGTACAACCCTGTCTGGCATAAAAATAAAAAAGGGAAGGTGGCTCAACCGTGGCTATCAAGGGAAATCAGGGATAGTATTAAAGCCAAGGAAGTGGCATACAAATTGGCCAGAAATAGCAACGAACCTGGGGACTGGGAGAAATTTAGAATTCAGCAGAGGAGGACAAAGGGTTTAATTAGGGCAGGGAAATTAGAGTACAAGAGGAAACTTGCAGGGAACATTAAGACAGTCTGCACCGAGGCAGGACCGGAACCAATGTCCTAGGGGGAGTGTTTGCTAGTGCTGTTGGGGAGAAGTTAAACTAATATGGCAGGGGGATGGGAACCAATGCAGGGAGACAGAGGAAAACAAAATGGAGACAGAAGCAAAAGACAGAGAGGAGATAAGTAAAAGTGGAGGGCAGAGAAACCCAAGGCAAAAAACAAAAAGGTTCACTTTACAGCAAAATTCTAAAGGAGCAAAGTGTAATGAAAAGGCAAGCCTGAAAGCTCTGTGCCTCAATGCGAGGAGTATTCAGAATAAGGTGGACGAATTAACTGTGCAGATAGCAGTTAACGGATATGATGTGGTTGGCATTACGGAGACATGGCTCCAGGGTTACCAAGGCTGGGAACTCAACATCCAAGGGTATTCAACATTAAGGAAGGATAGACAGAAAGGAAAAGGAGGCGGGGTGGCGTTGCTGGTTAAAGAGGAAATTAATGCAATTGTAAGGAAGGACATTAGCTTGGATGATGTGGAATCGGTATGGGTGGAGCTACGGAATACCAAGGAGCAGAAAACGTTAGTGGGAGTTGTGTACAGACCTCCAAATAGTAGTAGTGATGTTGGGGAGGGCATCAAACAGAAAATTAGGGGTGCATGCAAAAAAGGTGCAGCAGTTATCATGGGTGACTTCAATATGCACATAGATTGGGCTAACCAAACTGGAAGCAATACGGTGGAGGAGGATTTCCTGGAGTGCATAAGGAATGGTTTTCTAGACCAATATGTTGAGGAACCAACTAGGGGGGAGGCCATCTTAGACTGGGTGTTGTTTAATGAGAGAGGATTAATTAACAATCTCGTTGTGCGAGGCCCCTTGGGAAAGAGTGACCATAATATGGTGGAATTCTACATTAGGATGGAGAAGGAAATAGTTAATTCAGAGACCGTGGTCCAGAACTTAAAGAAGGGTAACTTTGAAGGTATGAGGTATGAATTGGCTGGGATAGATTGGCGAATGATACTTAAGGGGTTGACTGTGGATGGGCAATGGCAGACATTTAGAGACTGCATGGATGAACTACAAGAATTGTACATCCCTGTCTGGCGTAAAAATATAAAAGGGAAGGTGGCTCAACCGCGGCTATCAAGGGAAATCAGGGATAGTATTAAAGCCAAGGAAGTGGCATACAAATTGGCCAGAAATAGCAGTGAACCCGGGGACTGGGAGAAATTTAGAACTCAGCAGAGGAGGAGAAAAGGTTTGATTCGGGCAGGGAAAATAGAGTACGAGAAGAAGCTTGCAGGGAACATTAAAATGGACTGCAAAAGCTTCTATAGATATGTAAAGAGAAAAAGATTAGTAAAGACAAACGTAGGTCCCCTGCAGTCAGAATCAGTGGAAGTCATAACTGGGAACAAAGAAATGGCAGACCAATTGAACAAGTACTTTGGTTCGGTATTCACTAAGGAGGACACTAACAACCTTCCGGATATAAAAGGGGTCAGAGGGTCGAGTAAGAAGGAGGAACTGAGGGCAATCCTTATTAGTCGGGAAATTGTGTTGGGGAAATTGATGGGATTGAAGGCCGATAAATCCCCAGGGCCAGATAGACTGCATCCCAGAGTACTTAAGAAGGTGACCCTGGAAATAGCAGATGCATTGACAGTCATTTTCCAACATTCCATAGACTCTGGATCAGTTCCGATGGAGTGGAGGGTAGCCAATGTAACCCCACTTTTTAAAAAAGGGGGGAGAGAGAAAACGGAATTATAGATCGGTCAGCCTCACATCGGTAGTGGGTAAAATGATGGAATCAATTATTAAGGATGTCATAGCAGTGCATTTGGAAAGAGGTGACATGATAGGTCCAAGTCAGCATGGATTTGTGAAAGGGAAATCATGCTTGACAAATCTTCTGGAATTTTTTGAGGATGTTTCCAGTAGACAAGGGAGAACCAGTTGATGTGGTATATTTGGACTTTCAGAAGGCTTTCGACAAGGTCCCACACAAGAGATTAATGTGCAAAGTTAAAGCACATGGGATTGGGGGTAGTGTGCTGATGTGGATTGAGAACTGGTTGGCAGACAGGAAGCAAAGAGTAGGAGTAAATGGGTACTTTTCAGAATGGCAGGCAGTGACTAGTGGGGTACCGCAAGGTTCTGTGCTGGGGCCCCAGCTCTTTACACTGTACATTAATGATTTAGACGAGATGATTAAATGTAGTATCTCCAAATTTGCGGATGACACTAAGTTGGGTGGCAGTGTGAGCTGCGCGGAGGATGCTGTGAGGCTGCAGAGTGACTTGGATAGGTTAGGTGAGTGGGCAAATGCATGGCAGATGAAGTATAATGTGGATAAATGTGAGGTTGTCCACTTTGGTGGTAAAAACAGAGAGACAGACTATTATCTGAATGGTGACAGATTAGAAAAAGGGGAGGTGCAACGAGACCTGGGTGTCATGGTACATCAGTCATTGAAGGTTGGCATGCAGGTACAGCAGGTGGTTAAGAAAGCAAATGGCATGTTGGCCTTCATAGCGAGGGGATTTGAGTACAGGGGCAGGGAGGTATTACTACAGTTGTACAGGGCATTGGTGAGGCCACACCTGGAGTATTGTGTACAGTTTTGGTCTCCTAACTTGAGGAAGGACATTCTTGCTATTGAGGGATTGCAGCGAAGGTTTACCAGACTGTTTCCCGGGATGACGGGACTGACATATCAAGAAAGACTGGATCAACTGGGCTTGTATTCACTGGAGTTCAGAAGAATGAGAGGGAATCTCTTAGAAACATTTAAAATTCTGACGGGTTTAGACAGGTTAGATGCAGGAACATTGTTCTCAATGTTGGGGAAGTCCAGAACCAGGGGTCACAGACTAAGGATAAGGGGTAAGCCATTTAGGACCGAGATGAGGAGAAACTTCTTCACCCAGAGAGTGCTGAACCTGTGGAATTCTCTACGACAGAAAGTTGTTGAAGCCAATTCACTAAATATATTCAAAAAGGAGTTCGATGTAGTCCTTGCTACTCGGGGGATCAAGGGGTATGGCGAGAAAGCAGGAATGGAGTACTGAAGTTGCATGTTCAGCCATGAACTCATTGAATGGCGGTGCAGGCTCGAAGGGCCGAATGGCCTACTCCTGCACCTATTTTCTATGTTTCTATGTTTCTAAATCCAATAGGGAATTCAGAAGAAATTTCTTTACCCAAAGAATAATGAGAATGTGGAGCTCGCTACCACAGGAAGTGGTTGAAGCGAATAGTATAGATGTATTTAAGGGGAGGCTCGACAAGCACATGAGGGAGAAGGGAATAGAGGGTTAAGCTGATACATTTGGATGAGGAAAGACGGGAAGAGGCATGGACAGGTTGGGCCGAATGGCTTGCTTCTGTATATTCTATGTCAAATATTACTTAATTCAGGAAGAAAAAATTCTAACTGATCCAATAACTCCAGCAGTCAGCACTGGATTTGAAACATTCAAACTCTCTTGGCCTTATTGATGGAGTTTATCCAGTTCTTGTCTGAGGCAAAGAAGAGCCAAGAGCATGAGTCACGAAGGCTGTGTTGCCTGCCCGGTGCCAGGGTTAAGGACATCTCCTCTGGCTGGAGAGGAACATGGACTGGGAGGGGGAAGATCCAGTTGTCATGTTCCATGTGGGTACCAGCGACATCGGTAGAACAAAGAAAGAGGTTCTGCTGAGGGAGTATGAGGAGCTAGGGACCAAATTAAAAAGCAGAACCAAAAGGTAATAATCTCTGGATTACTACCTGAGCCATGAGTAATTTTGCTTGGGGAAATAGAATCAGAGAGATGAACGCGTGGCTCAAAGATTCATGTGGGAGGAATGAGCTTCAATTCATGGGGCACTGGCACCAGCACTGGGATAGCAGGGAGCTGTTCCGTCGGGACGAGCTCCACTTGAACCAGGCTGGGGCCAGTGTCTTAGTGAATCGAATAACTAGGGCTGCAGATAGGGCTTTAAACTAAATAGTGGGGGGAAGGGATCTGGTGAGCGGAAATTTAAAACGCGAAAGAGAAAGGAGAAGGCAAAAGTGCAGGGAAACGATCGGGGTAATGATAACCAGAGTGTGACAAGTAGGGACAGAGCGTATACACAAAAGACAAAACTAAAAGCTCTATATCTGAATGCACGAAGCATTCATAACGAGATAAATGAGCTGACGGCAACAATAAAAATAAATGGGTTTGATCTGATTGCCATTACAGAGACGTGGTTGCAAAGTGACCAAGGCTGGCAACTAAATATTCAGGGGTATTTGCCATTTTGGAAGGATAGGCAGAAAGGAAAAGGAGGTGGGGTAGCTCTGTTTATAAAGGATGAGGTCACAGTCGTGAGAAATGATATTGGCTCAGAAGATCAAGATGTTGAATCAGTTTGGGTGGAGATAAGAAATAATCAGGGAAAGAAGTCACTGATGGGAGTGGTCTACAGGCCCCCAAACAGTAGCCACACTGTAGCACAGAATATAAATCAAGAAATAATGGAAGCTTGTAAGAAAGGTACAGCAATAATCATGGGCGATTTTAATCTTCATATTGATTGGACAAATCAAATTGGCAAAGGTAGCCTGGAGGAAGAGTTCATAGGGTTTATGCGGGATGGTTTCTTGGAACAATACATTCTAGAACCAATCAGGGAGCAGACTATTTTAGATCTGGTAATATGTTATGAGTCTGGATTAATTAATGGTCTTGTTGTGAAGGATCCTCCTGGAAAAAGTGATCATAGCATGGTAGAATTTCAAATTCGGTTTGAGGGGGAGAAAGCTCGGTCTCAAACTCACGTCTTGAACATAAATAAAGGTAATTACCAAGATATGAAGGGACAGTTGGTTAAAGTGGACTGGGAGAATAGATTACAGGGTAAGACTGTAGAACAGCAGTGGGAAACTTTTAAGGAGATATTTCATAACTTTCAGCAAAGATTTACTCCAGTGAGAAACAAAAGATGCTCAGAGAAGGATGAACCATCCCTGGCGAACTAAAGAAGTAAAGGATGGTATCAGATTGAAAACAAAGGCATACAATGTTGCGAAGGACAGTCGAAGGCCAGAGGATTGGGAAATTTTTAGAAACCAGCGAAGGATGACTAAAAATATGATAAAGACAGAGAAGATAACATATGAGTAAACTAGCAAGAAATATAAAAATAGATGGTAAGATCTTCTACAGGTATATAAAAAGGAAACGAGTAGCTAAAGTAAACATTGGTCCTTTGGAGGATGAGACTGGGGAATTAATAATAATGGGAATCAAGGAAATGGCAAAGACTTTGAACAAATATTTTGTATCGGTCTTCATGGTAGAGGACACTAAAAATATCCCAATAATTGGTAATCAAGGAGCTACTGGGGAGGACTTAAAACAATCACTATCACTAGAGATAAAGTACTAGGCATCTAATGGGACTAAAGGTGGACAAGTCCCCTGGACCTGATGGCCTTCATCCTCGGGTATTAAAAGAAGTGGCTGCAGAGATAGTGGATGCATTAGTTGTAATCTACCAAAATTCCTTGAATTCTGGAGAGGTCCCAGCAGACTGGAAAACTGCAAATGTAACGCCCCTATTTAAGAAAGAAGGGAGACAGAAAGCAGGAAACCATAGACCAGTTAGCCTAACATCTGTCATTGGGAAAATGCTGGAGTCCATTATTAAGGAAGTAGTGGCAGGATATTTAGAAAATCATAATTTAATCAAACAGAGTCAGCATGGTTTTATGAAAGGGAAATCATGTTTGACAAATTTGCGGGAGCTCTTTGAGGATGCAACGAGTAGAGTGGATAACGGGGAACCAGTTGATGTTGTGTATTTAGATTTCCAGAAATCATTCAATAAGGTACCACACAAAAGGTTACTGCACAAGATAAGAGTTTACAGGGTTGGAGGTAATATATTAGCATGGATAGAGGATTGGCTAACTAACAGAAAACAGAGTCAGGATAAATGGGTCATTTTCAGGTTGACAAACTGTAACTAGTGGGGTGCCACAGGGATCAGTGCTGGGGCCTCAACTATTTACAATCTATATCAATGATGTGAATGAAGGGACTGAGTGTAACATAACCAAATTTGCTGATGATACAAAGATAGATGGGAAAACAAGTTGTGAGGCAGATGCAAAGAATCTACAAAGGGATATAGACAGGCTCAGTGAGTGGGCAAAAATTTGGCAGATGGAGTATAATGTGGGAAAATGTGAGATTATCCACTTTGGTAGGAAAAATAAAAAAGAAAATTATTATTTAAATTGGGAACATTTACAAAATGCAGTAGTACAGAGGGATCTGAAGGTTCTTGTACATGAAACGCAAAACGTTAGCATACAGATACAGCAAGTAATCAGGAAGGCAAATGGAATGTTGGTCTTTATCGCAAGGGGAATGGAGTATAAAAGTAGGGAAATCCTGCGACAACTGTACAGGGTGTTGGTAAGACTACACCTGGAGTACTGCGTACAGTTTTGGTCTCATTATTTAAGGAGGGATATTGTTGCATTGGAGGCAGTTCAGAGAAGGTTCACGAGATTGATTCCTGAGATGAAGGGGTTTTCATATGAAGAAAGGTTGAGCAGGTTGGGCCTATACTTATTGGAGTTTAGAAGAATGAGAGGTGATCTTATTGAAACGTATAAGATTCTGAGGGAGCTTGACAGGGTAGATGCAGAGAGGATGTTTCCCCTTTTGGGGGAATCTAGAACTAGGGGGCATAATTTCAGAATAAGTGGTCGCCCATTTAAAATAGAAATGAGGAGGAATTTCTTCTCTGAGAGTTGTGAATCTTTCGAATTCTCCACCCCAGAGAGCTGTGGAGGCTGGGTCTTTGAGATAGACAGATTTTTGAATGAAAAGGGAGTCAAGAATTATGGGGAACGGGCAAGGAAGTGGAGTTGAGGCCAGGATCAGCTCAGCTAGGATCTTATTGAATGGCAGAACAGGCTTGAGGGGCAAATGGCCTACTCCTGCTCCTATTTCTTATGTAAGATTGTGATGCACAGCCGCAGAGAGAACAATCCAACTTGGGGAGGAAGGAAGCTGGCAGCAGCTATCTCAGCCTGTGGCAGTGCCCCTGTCCTACTGTAATTCAGTCACGTAGGGAGGGGCACAGCGGATAGTAAACATCGAGAATCAAAGCACTTCTGATGGTAGATAACTAAGATACACCTGAAATGGAAATATTGGAAGATGAGGAGAGACAGAGGAAGTAATTTCCTTGGATTGAATCTACATTACAAAAACAGTTAGGATAACAATGAATACAAATTGATTAATAAATACCCTTCTCCAAATCAATCCTCAAAAAAGGCCACTCTGCCTTTGCAGAAGCGTTGTAATCTCCTTTAATTTATAGTTTTTTGTTTAAACTGCATTAGGCAGAAAAAGAAGAAACAATTTCGATAATGCAAGCAATTAAATTGAACATTAACAGCTTATCTGCAGAGTAAGAGATAGAGCTGTAATGTTTACTGTTTTATTTTTAATGCATTCAAACCTGGGATGTTGTTCTTTAGCTTTGATGGTTGTCCTGTGAGATGATGAGCACCAACGTGCAGTATCATGGAATAAAGTGAATTTGCATTCATGATCCTTCTCTTGTTGACTCCTCAATCTTACCTATGCTGCTGTGTGGACGTTGCAGGCAGAGGTCAGACACTACTCCACAGAGAGAGCAGGAAAATCAGAGGGAGAATACCCTTCAGGTTGTAGTTGCGTAACTTCTAGCAACTAGGTTAGAATAGCATTGTCAAAGGCCGATATGGAGGTTGTGGCATTGATAGCACTTGTGAATTTTGTGATTTAAGGTTGAATATTCTAATGTTTGCAATTTAAATGAGAAGTTAAAAATGAACTTATTTTTGAAGATCCAAAAGCAATTAGAATAAACGTTTTAAAATCCTGGGCCTTGTGTTTATGAGTATTAGCTACTTGAGTTTGCCCAGAGGTGTTGCAGGGTATGATGAGACCAGGAAAGGTAGAAAAGTAACTGGGAAAAAAATAGAGAGCATTATCATCACAATAATAAACACATTTAGCTGTTATTTTGAGTCCAATTTTCTCTGGCATCCAGTCTTCATGTTGTCCTTCAATCAGTATCTTTCTCGCCATTCATGTGACTCTATGTTTAGCATCAGGACACATCCTTTTTGTGGATGGCAGGAATCCATGCGCTGGAATTTTCCACTTTGCCCTCGGGTAGAATGCCCCATGAGGTAAAGAACCAATAAAACTGATCAATATAAAGAAGCTGAGTTCACATTACAGTGAAAGCTGGATTATGAAACCCAACTCTGAATGTGAATCCAATGGTTATCAGACTACTCCAGAACTGTTTTCTGATGTCTAAAGCGCTTCACTCAATAAATTTACACGTATGTTGAAATCCAGGTAAGATTTATACATTTCAAAATCTTAACCACATGACACGTATAATGAATTTCCCAAGGACCGAGAGCAGCGGCGAAGCTAATGTAATTAAATGATAACAGCCACCACTAGGATACTGTACAAGAAAATAACATCTGCAGACAGATGCTCCTTGGCTTTTTATCAGTCAAGAATGTGGTGATTACATTGAGCACAATCACTCTGTAGTGGTTGTTATTGGTGTTGTGTGAGCTTCTAACAGCAATTATACTTGGATTGCTCT
Source organism: Pristiophorus japonicus (assembly GCF_044704955.1). Taxonomy (NCBI): domain Eukaryota; kingdom Metazoa; phylum Chordata; class Chondrichthyes; family Pristiophoridae; genus Pristiophorus; species Pristiophorus japonicus. The sequence goes on along the minus strand of NC_091990.1, from coordinate 185,350,926 downwards.
TGGTTTTTAAGTTGGCGGTGATCACAGTGAGGAACAGGTGGTGTTGCACAGGTCAGTTTAACCTCCAGGATACGTTCTTTCAGAAATACTTAGCTCGCATATGATACCCAAAAGCTAAATAGTTATTATTTTTTTACATGCTTATGCCAATGCGTTTACAGCACTGCAGAGACTCCAGGGGTTTGGGAGCACTGTGGGTGATCCTGGAGTTTGAGAACACAGAGACATGGATTTGGGAATATGGCAGTAATTGGGGGTTCCTGATGCTTGTCACCACTGGGGAGGATGGATTCATTGGGCATTTGGCACCACTGGGGTCCCAGGAATCTGGTAACACTGGGAAAAGTCCGAGGATTTCATAAAATGGGGAGGGAGAAGTCCTGAGGACTGGTAGGAGTAGGTTCTGGGGAGGGGTTTCCCTGTGATCTGCCAGTATTGAGGCGAAGGAACAGTTCAGCAGGGAGCGCATTGGAGCAGCTGCACAGACAACATTGGAAATGGCTGCAACAGTGGGAAAAAAATCACCGGCAATTTAGCGCACGTATACGCCACTGATTCTCAGGCAACACATTCCGACTGGTGGAAATGAGTTACCATTAGTTGAAATAGGATAATTTGCAAGGTGTTGACAGAATTACTGACCTGTTCACAATTTTCTTTTGTTTTTTTCTGGAAAACATTGACGTTACGATCACGATGCAGAAAAATTATTTTTTTAAGCCCATCTCTAATTGGACACAGCTGTTGTGCTGCTCTCAGCGGGTTGGGTTTTCAGCTGTGTGTTTAATCAGCATTTGGAAGGGGTTGGCGATTAAACTAATTTTTTTTTGCACTTGGCCTCTGGGCTTCTATTAACACCTTCAGTGTTACTTATTAAGCAGCATCTCTCTTTTTATGTTCCCATTAATAATGCCTAATACCAGAATATAGCTAAGTGGAAATTCAAGTAAAAGGTTTATTCACTGACTAGACAAAATGGCCCAGAAATCCTGGTCGGCTGCTTCCCGCGGGCGATCGAGGGACAAACTTGAAAAAGATGCGCACTTATCTGAAGCTGCTGCACCCATGTGAGTTCCTGGTCGTGAGGCCTCCAGTGACTGCTCGTCGCAGTGCGTGTACATCAGGACGTGCGCAGGACTGGAGCTGCAGTCACATGGCTCTGGGCAGCCAATCAAGGTAAAGTATGTTCTCATTCATAATAATGGGAACTTCGTAAGTTGGAGTTCCCATTATTATGAATGAGAAACCTCCCCAAAACGCTAATAAAAATATAGAAAAAATACACTACGTATTTTTATTAATTGAAATTAAAGTTATTTATATATTATTAAAAAATATATATTCCAATTTAAAAAAAAACATTTTTATTATGGTTTAAAATAAACTTACCGTAGTGAGAGGGTTTTTAACAATAAGATGTGTTTTTATAATTTTATTTTAAATTGTCTTTGTGTATTTTAAAACTCTGACGCCTGTAAAAGTAGGCTATGCTTTTATCAGGCGCAAGAGTTTTGAGGACATTTGCTGAGCAAGATATGGGTAAATACCACAATCTTGCCCGTGCAAATGTCCTCGCTCCCGAGATGCGGAGCTTGGCAGATTGGAAAAGCCGGTTTTCAGCGCATGTGCATTGTGCGCTGAAAACTGGCTTTTGCGATGCTTTCCCGGGTCCGTACACATTCTGTACGGACCCGGGAGGCAGGAATTTCTGGGCCAATAGCTATCTTGTTAGTTCCTACTTATTGAAAAATCCAGTCCATAAAGTTTGAAAGTACTCAGGTGTTATTACCATGCGGAATCTAACGAGGGGCACTAGGATTCTTTAACCAAAGTGGATTGTATCAGAGTTTGTGGCAAAGAGAACTTGCTGATTATGGAGACCTCCCTCTCCCTACCCCTCCCCCCTGACACCTTGGTGTTGAATGGGAGCCGTGCACTCAAGTATTGCGTAGCTCCTATCCAGGACCCAGTGCACCAGTATTTCCTGTCTCGGGCCTTTATCCTGGCCTGGCTGGATTCCTGCAAAGGGCCCTCCCCTTGGTAGGATCTAGCACTGGCAGAAGAAAGAGGAAATTTGAATGCAGCTGCAGTCCTTTTGGGGCCTCTATGAACAGGCCTTTGTTACCCTGACTACCTCTAGACATCCTGTGGGAAGAAGGGGTTAAAATTATAAAATCAAACTTGCCCTTCAGCCTATCCCTGGGACTCCCACTTAGCATTCTGGCAGGAAAATGTGATGGGAGGCCAGGAACACTCCTCCCACCTCATTAGCATCTCTGTGATGGGCATGTGTCGACTTTTGATGCAGAACGAGCTTCACCTCTCTAAGGGAAACTCCAGAAATCTAGGAGCAAAGTAACAGGAGTGGAGAACGTGCCAAACAGGTCTCTGCTTCTTTTCCTGACTTTTGCACTTCAGAGGAATGGGAGTTTCGCTACAGACAATTGTCAGACAAACAATAGTGCCACATAATAGGCTTGCCCATGGAATAAAAGGGACAGTGGCAGCCTGGATAGGGGTGCACAAATCGTTGAAGGTGGCAGGGCAGATTGAGAAAGCGATTAGAAAAGCAAATGTGATCCTGGGCTTCATTGCTATTGAGGGAGTGCAGCGAAGGTTCACCAGACTGATTCCAGGGATGGCTGGGCTGTCATATGAGAAGAGACTGGATCAACTGGGCCTTTATTCACTGGAGTTTAGAAGGATGAGAGGGGATCTCATAGAAACGTATAAGATTCTGACGGGACTGGACAGGTTAGATGCGGGAAGAATGTTCCCGATGTCGGGGAAGTCCAGAACCAGGGGACATAGTCTTCGGATAAGGGGTAAGCCATTTAGGACTGAGATGAGGAGAAACTTCTTCACTCAGAGTTGTTAACCTGTGGAATTCTCTGCCGCAGAGAGTTGTTGAGGCCAGTTCATTGGATATATTCAAGAGGGAGTTAGATATGGCCCTTATGGCTAAAGTGATCAAGGGGTATGGAGAGAAAGCAGGAAAGGGGTACTGAGGGAATGATCAGCCATGATCTTATTGAATGGTGGTGCAGGCTCGAAGGGCCGAATGGCCTACTTCTGCACCTATTTTCTATGTTTCTATGTTTCATAAGTAGAGGCATAGGGGGAAAACTTCGGGTCATTTGTGCCTCCCGTTAGTGCCCCCGGGAGGCGCTGTCAGGGTGTAAACGACTTCTCGCCCAGGCGCGGTGCTGCTATCGACTCTTGCTTCCCCCTTGTGCAGAGTCGGCAGCTTGGCCCCCTCCTTTAATGGAAGGGGAGGGCCCTGTTTTTCCGCCAGAGCTACGTGTCCCTCCGCATAGCGCTGGAAAATTTGCGTCCTTTTGCGTCCAAGTCCCTGCACCCGAGAGGAAGTGGAGCTTGAGATTTTGCGCTCCACCATCTCTCGGGGGCAGTAAGCCCAATATAGCTCGCGGGGCGGTACTCCTGCGCCTGGTGCAAGAAGTCCCGCCTTGTGGCTGTTACCACCTGAATTTTCAGCCAATGGAGTACAAAAGCAAGGAAGTTATGATGAACCTGTACAAAAATCTGGTTCATCCTCAATTGTGTCCAATTCTGGGTACCGTACTTTAGGAAGGATGTGAAGGTCTTAGATAGGATGCAGAAAAGATTTACAAGAATGGTTCCAGGGATGAGGGACTTCTGCTATGTGGATAAACTGGAGAAGCTGGGGTTGTTCTCCTTCGAGCAGCAAAGGTTGAGAGGAGATTTAATAAAAGTGTTCCAAATCATGAGGGGTCTAGACAGAGTAGATAAAGAGAAACGGTTCCCATTGGCGGAAGGGTTGAGAACCAGAGGACACAGATTTAAGCTGATTGGCAGAAGAATTAAAGGCGATATGAGGAAAAGCCTTTTTACGCAGTGAATGGTTAGGATCTGGAATGCGCTGCCTGAAATAGTGACGGAGGCAGATCCAATCGTGGCTTTCAAAAGGGAATTGGATAAGTACCTGAAGGAAAAAAAATTGCAGGGCTACGGGGAAAGGGCAGGGAGTGGGACTAGCTGAAGTGCTTTTTCAGAGAGCCATTACGGGCTCGACTCTCAGAGTACGCTGTCATACTGCCTTTGAAATCTACCACAATTTCCGGATTTAAGTGCATGGGCTAAATCCCGAACTTGCGGTCTGTCAACCTACGTGTTGACAAGCCATCCGCTTCACATCCGAAAACCCAATTGCTGGCACAGAGTTGGGCTATTTGCCCAATAACTGCCCAGCGGCTCCATACGGAAATTTCACGACTGGTGGAACAGTTGCAAGGCCTGTTTCCACAGTTTAAGAGGATGCCCGAAATGAAAGTCATGCTTTTTTTGAATTAAATGGCTTAACAGCTTTGATGAGAAGCAATCCTAGTGTATGTTAAAGTGGCAGGTTTTAAAAAAATATTTCATAAATTTCTGCACAGTGCACGGTATATGTTTACAAATGGGAATTAATAAATTGGATTCCCACAATAAAAGCTGAATCTTATAGCATTTTAGAGGCTGCAGTAATGAGTAGTGCGTAATTTAAATGAATGAATGACAATCTGTTTTCTGATTGGAGGACCAGGCCCACGTGATCCCAGGTACACTGCCACACAGGCTGTGTCCTGGGTCCGTGGATCATTACGCTGCCCTCCATTACACAGCCTCTGACTGCACATTTTAGGTGGGCCGGCATCTGGTAAGTGCGTATTCTTCTTGCAGCTTGGGAGCGTATTCCGGAGGTATGCCACCGACCACAATTTTTGGCCCAATAATTGTGCAGGGTGGAGCTTGGCCTGGAAAGCATTGGAGAAAGGGCATTCAAGATTCAAGTTACTACTAAATATAAATCAAGATATTATTGTATGGGATCTTTAAAAATAACTGTTTGGAAGATGACTGATATTTAGCACACTGATCAATATAGGACACATTCTGAAGGCATTTATGTTTTTGTTCAGCTTTGTATTTATTTGGCATTCACTCTTCTTTAAAGAATGCCATTCGTAATAGCGAGAGTGCAGAAGCTTGTCACTGTTTTATCTTCGGGCTTTCAATGTCAGTTTTTGAAGCAACTGTGTGGAATATTTGAGAAGCAACTGTGTCCTTGTACTCAGACATTCTAAAGTATTAAATGTTAGCCTCACAGACCAGCATAAAAGAAACACGGTCCCTTTAGCAACCATTAGTTGGTTGCAAATGTCATTCAATATCTATGTGGCATTGAACCCACGTCTCCAGAGGAGATGACAGTAACTTCAACACTACCTAATCCCTCAACAGCTGGAACAAAAAGGTTGCATTTGCAGGATCAGTTCTGCCTTGTTGCCTTGTTCTTCTGTGAGTCCAGAAGTTACCATTCCAAAGCTGTGGAGAATAGGCACACATTTTTAGGTAAGGGATTATTGATTTTTTTTTGGTCCCTGGCTGAGGCTTTCTCCTTTGTAGCCGTGAATCTTTTTCTCGCTATGATGTTTGCCTTAGACTTTTTACAAGAAAAACGATGTTCTAAATTGTATCTCCAAACTTTAAAAAAACTTGACTGTTTCCGAATACAATTTGCCTTGGACCTTCAAGCAAAGTCTAAAGTTTAGATGCCTTGTTATTCAGTTAGGTGTCCTCACTTTATACATTTTCTCCCCAACCTATCGCCTCCATCTCATCCTGATCCAACCAAGTTACTGATTAGTGTGTTTTGTCATTGTTTCTGAGGTTAATATCACTGCATGTATGGACCTACAGGAGCTATCTTTCCATTGTTTATATTATGGGCTCTGCTTATGGTTCAGCAGATTTACATCATGAATAGATGAGGCACACAGACTATTAGGGACGCAGGTTTGATCTTTATGTTGTGGCGAGTTAATTGATGTTGGTTCAGTACCTATGGAAGGAGAATGTTAGCCAAGGTTCCGGTTCCACTGTAGAGCTATCCAAAATACGCTGCTGGAAGTGGAGGGAAGTGGATATTGGATAAGAACACCATGAAGCTTCACTTGCAGCTGCTGTCCAGATAACTTGGGTGAGAACCATAACACAGCTTTGGAAGAAAAGGGGAGTAATTTAAAATTAAAATTGAATTGATGCAGACAATGTTTATATTTTTTTTACCTCTAAATGAGATGTTCCACCTAGTGATCCAACTCTGTTCTGGGCAACAGAACTAATGGCTGTTAAGTGAATTGGCAGGAATGGACCATCATGCTTTTCTGAAGCAATTTGAGCATTTCAATCAGCAAAACTCCCATTGCTTTGAGCCTGAGGATTTGAAATTATTGATGGGCACTGTCAGGTTTCATAATTACATCTGTAATGGAGACTCAATTAAATAATCCCTCAAATTTATTGTCATTAATCTTTGACAATGTTTTTTCCCCCTTCTCCTCCTGAAGCTGACTTCGTTTGTTGGGGTACAATTCCATAGCTGCTTGCAGTCCACTGCACCTCATACAAGTGCCTTGACAGTGAGCCTTGGCAGTGAGCCTTGGCAGGCCAGTCAATGGTTTGGCTGGGGGATCAGAGATAATCACAGCCAGGCCCAATCGTTACCTGACAATCACACTTGGACACTTTCCAGCAGGGTCACATAATGGCAACACAAATGCCTTTTTTTCGATTCCTTCCTCTCCCTAATCCATGGATCTGTGGTGAAATACAGTGTCCCTACTGCCACTCGAGCTAAGTCAGCTCAAATCTTTGGCAAACATCATACTTTTCCTGAAAAGAACATGCGGGATTTGTGGCTCTCATAGGAACCAGGATGAAAAATAAGCTGTTTTTTTTTTAAACATAAGAAAAGTCAAGGATTAGAGTAGGCCATTCAGACAAACACAACTCACCCCGCTAATATCCAAACTCTCCTTTCTGTTTGTCCATTTTGGTGAAAAATACAAAATCCAGAATATTTTAAAAGTGCTATTCCTAGGCTAGAAGATCAAGTTATTTGTATCTAATAGCCTAACTATATAAAACACGGAGTGGAGGGGGAGGTATGTACAGAGTGGACATGTATAGCAGGGGCAGAAATGGCAGAGAATTAGGAAAAGGGTCACCTGCCTGAACATCGAACCAAAAGAAAAGAAAAAAGTAACTTCAAAAACACAGTAATAGCCAATTAAAAAATCATTAAATGATGTAAATACTCAACGAATACAGTGATACTAGAAGAGTAAGGTGGGTGCATATTCTTTCTTTATACCACTTTTAAACAGCGATGTAGGAATTTATTTCAAATGCTTCATATTTCAGTATGGCCCATTTTCAAATAATGGATGAGATCGCATGACAGCAGTGCATAGAATCAACTACTGGAATAACTTATCACATTACCCATAATATATTATTTTGCCAACTACCTTCCGTCCTTCCAAGCAAGTACTCTCTGAACCAGCAACATCCCTCCAACAATACCAAATTATAGTCACTGTAGGATGATTGTACGCAACATAATCGCCACATTCTGACTGATAAAAAGCCAAGGAGCATCTGTCTGCAGATGTTATTTTCTTGTATAGTATCCTAGTGGTGGCTGTTATCATTTAATTGTATTAGCTTCGCCGCTGCTCTCAGACCTGGGGAAATTCATTATACAGTGTCATGTGGAGATGATAGAAATCTTACTTGAATTCAGAATAACTGTATATTTACTCAGTGCAGCCACAGAATATATTGACACTGATAAACAGACTATCGTTAGATATACAAAACATTATGGGGGTGAAATTGGCCAACGCCAGGAGCGCAAAATGTGCTGATAGCGAACTGGCCGCTCGTTTTAAACCGTGCCCAATTTTCTTTTGGATTCCTTTCTACTGACTCTATAGTCAATGAATCTATTGCCTCCATGGTGACTTCAATGGAAAAGAAAAATCGGACGCAGTGTAAAACAGGCTGCCAATTTGCTATGGCTTTTTAATAATTTTATCTGTGGTCTCCACCACTCTTTTGCCACGGTTACTGCGGATATGGGCCCAAGTTTCCCCAGTAGTTGCTCCTATTTTTTGGAGCAACTAGTTTTTTTTGGAGTATCTTAAAAATCGCAATTCTCCCCATTTAGTTTGCTCCAGTTTAAGTCAGTTAGTTCAGTTTCTTTTTAGTTCAGGTTTTTTTCAAAAGGGGGCGTTACCAGCCACTTACACCTGTTTTGGTTATTTAAGCAAGTTTAACCAGCAAAACGTTACTCCGAACTAACTTAAGGCAGTGTAAGTGTCCACTTTAGTACGCTCAGAAAAACGTTGCAGAGAGTTAAGAAATCAGCGCAGGTAGCCAGAGATAGGGGAGGAAGGGAAGTTAGAGGATTTTCCAAAGCACTAACCACCTTCACAACAACATTAAAGAAGCATAAGTACATTTAAAGCACTAAGCACTAAACGATACACAAAAATAAGCATTCAATAACAAATAAAAAATACAAGGAAGCTGAGAGGACCTGCACTAGCACCAAGACTTACAAAGCACTAAACAAAGCACAAAAAGTAATAAGCAATTAATTAACAAATAAAAAATAGAAGGAACCCTGCACCTAAAGCACCAAGACCAAAGTAATAAGCAATCATTAAATCAATAACAAATAAAAAAATAGAAGTCCTACCTTTATCTCAAGGGAAGGCGGGGAGGTGGGGAAGAGGGGGAGTAGGGGTGGGTGGGAGATGGGGGGGGGAGAGGGAGGGGGAGAGGTGGAAGTACCCTCTTGATCAAATGGTCAAATTGTACAAATCATTGGAAGGTCTGGAGCCAGCCCCTTGGACTTCAGTATCCTGAGGATCTTGTTCCCAGTAACAAAACGCACCGGGGCAACACCATGGGAATCCCTTTTTTTTTTGTTTCAGTATGTTTGGACTTTATTGTTTCAAGTTCTGAGTCACAGAAACATGGAAATATAGAAAATAGGTGCAGGAGTAGGCCATTCAGCCCTTCGAGCCTGCACCATCATTCAATATGATCATGGCTGATCATTCACCCCTTTCCTGCTTTCCCTCCATACCCCTTGATCCCTTTAGCCGTAAGGGCCATATCTAACTCCCTCTTGAATATATCCAATGAACTGGCATCAACAACTCTCTGTGGTAGGGAATTCCACAGGTTCACAACTCTCTGAGTGAAGAAGTTTCTCCTCATCTCAGTCCTAAATGGCTTACCTCTTATCCATGAACTATGTCCCCTGGTTCCCAACATTGGGAACATTCTTCCTACATCTAACCTGTCGAGTCCCTTCAGAATTTTATATGTTTCTATGAGATTCCCTCTCATCCTTCTAAACTCCAGTGAATACAGGCCCAGTCGATCCAGTCTCTCCTCACATGTCATGTCAGTCCTGCCATCCCGGGAATCAGTCTGGTGAACCTTCGTTGCACTCCCTCAATAGCAAGAACGTCCTTCCTCAGATTAGGAGACCAAAACTGAACACAATATTCCAGGTGAGGCCTCACTAAGGCCCTGCACAACTGCAGTAAGACCTCCCTGCTCCTACACTCAAATCCCCTCGCTATGAAGGCCAACATGCCATTTGCCGCCTTCACCACCTGCTGTACCTGTATGCCAACTTTCAATGACTGATGAACCATGACACCCAGGTCTCGTGCACCTCCCCTTTTCCTAATCTGCTGCCATTCAGATAATATTCTGCTTTCGTGTTTTTGCCACCAAAGTGGATAACCTCACATTTATCCACATTATACTGCATCTGCCATAGGTTTGCCCACTCACCTAACCTGTCCAAGTCACCCTGCAGCTTCTTAGCGTCCTCCTTTCAATCTTTTCCATTTGGAAGGCTGCGCCCATCTTCAGGATTTATCGCCGGGGCATAACGAGAAACTCTTGCATAAGCAAAGCATTCATTTCACGGAGACTGCCCCAATCCTGCCCCCAAACAGCGGGCAACGTTAAACAGACGAGCCTGCCCAGGTGCCATCCTACTCATGGCTTGCCCCCAATCTCTGCTTTCCTTCAACACCCAACCCCCTGAACATCTCTGAGACAGTCCCAAGGAACACTCGACGGCCTCAGTCAGTGACAGTAATCAAGGCTTCGACGACATTTCCCAGATGCTCCCGGAAACCCTGCTCTGCTGCACTTCAAGAAATCTCCATCTCATTCATAATGAGCTCGACATTAATACGTCCTTACTATACAGTATAAATGCACACGAGCCCATGCTTGAGAGAAGGTCAATCTGTGACCTGTCCTTGATTTCATAGCACTCAAGTGATGGAAGTGGGTGGAGCTTCCCCTTTTATATCTGAAGGTCTAGGTTAGGACCCAGTGGTCATTGCTCCCACAGTGTACAACTTAGGTCAGGTTACAATGCTGGTTGAATACATGACATCACCTCCCCCCCGCAAAGTCTTATTGGGATCACAGGTTAAGTCTCTCTGGTGGTTTACGCTCTCTTGTAGAGCGCCTGAGTTGGGGCTCCGGTTGTTGGGTGCTGGCCTGAGTGTCTGCTGTTTGCGGTGCCTCAGGCCTGTCCGGACTGCCCACAGTGACTGGGCTCTCCTCCCTTTGGTTCCGGTGTTCGGTCACCTGTGGAGGAGTGAACTCTACATCGTGTTCTTCCTCTGCTTCTTCTATGGGATTGCTGAACCTCCTTTTTATTTGATCCACATGCGGCAGATTTGTCCATTGGTAAGTTTAACTACCAGAATCCTATTTCCCTCTTTGGCAACCACAGTGCCTGCGAGCCATTTGGGCCCTGAAGCGTAGTTGAGGACAAAAACAGGATCATTTACATCAATACATCGCGCCCTCGCATTCCTGTCATGGTAGTCATACTGTGACTGGCGCCTGCTCTCGACAATTTCTTTCATGGTGGGGTGTATAAGGGATAACCGGGTTTTGAGCATCCTTTTCATTAGCGGCTCTGCGGGTGGAACCCCTGTGAGCGAGTGTGGTCGGGATCTGTAGGCCAACAGAAGACGTGATAAGCGTGTTTGTAGGGAACCCTCTTGGATTCTGAACATCCCCTGTTTGATTATCTGCACTGCTCGTTCTGCCTGGCCGTTTGAGGCCGGCTTGAACGGTGCTGTTCTAACATGGTTAATTCCATTGCCTGCCATGAAGTCCTGGAATTCAGTGCTTGAGAAGCACGGGCCAATGTCGCTGACCAAGATGTCCGGTAGACTGTGGGCGGCGAACTTTCTACCGTGGCAGAGGATGTGCTTGAATTTAAAATGTCACACTGGAAAAGGAGACAAAAGCAAAAGACAGAAAGGAGATGAGTAAAAGTGGAGGGCAGAGAAACCCAAGGCAAAAAACAAAAAGGACCACTGAATATAAAGGGGCTGCAGGAGGGGTAAAAACTAAAAATCATGGTTTTAAAAACTAGTATTAAAACACTCTACCGAAATGCACGCAGCATTCAAAATAAAGTAAATAAGTTGACGGCACAAATCATTACAAATGGGTATGATTTGGTGGCCATTACAGAAACATGATTGCAGGGTGGCCAAGACTGGGAATTAAACATACAGGGTTTTCTGATGATTCGGAAAGATAGACAAGAAGGGAAAGGAGGTGGGGTAGCTCTGTTAATAAAGGATGATATCAGGGCAGTTGTGAGAGACGATATTGGCTCTAATGAACAAAATGTTGAATCATTGTAGGGGGAGATTAGAGATAGTAAGGGGAAAAAGTCACTGGTGGGCGTAGTTTATAGGCCCCCAAATAATAATTTCACGGTGGGGTGGGCAATAATCAAGGGAATAATGGAGGCATGTGAAAAAGGAACGGCAGTAGTCATGGGGGATTTTAACCTACATATCGATTGGTCAACTCAAATCGCACGGGGTAGCCTGGAGGAGGAATTCATAGAATGCATACGGGATTGTTTCTTAGAACAGTATGTAACAGAACCTACAAGGGAGCAAGCTATCTTAGATCTGGTCCTGTGTAATGAGACAGGAAAAATAAACAATCTCCTAGTAAAAGATCCTCTCGGAATGAGTGATCACAGTATGGTTGAATTTGTAATACAGATTGAGGGTGAGGAAGTTGTGTCAGAAACGAGCGTACTATGCTTAAACAAAGGGGACTACAGTGGGATGAGGGCAGAGTTGGCTAAAGTAGACTGGAAACACAGACTAAACGGTGGCACAATTGAGGAACAGTGGAGGACTTTTAAGGAGCTCTTTCATAGTGCGCAACAAAAATATATTCCAGTGAAAAAGAAGGGCGGTAAGAGAAGGGATAACCAGCCATGGATAACCAAGGAAATAAAAGAGAGTATCAAATCAAAGACCAATGCGTATAAGGTGGCCAAGGTTAGTGGGAAACTAGAGAATTGGGTAAATTTTAAACAACAGCAAAGAATGACTAAAAAAGCAATAAAGAAAGGAAAGATAGATTACGAATGTAAACTTGCGCAAAACATAAAAACAGATAGTAAAAGCTTTTACAGATATATAAAACGGAAAAGAGTGACTAAAGTAAATGTTGGTCCTTTAGAAGATGAGAAGGGGGATTTAATAATGGGAAATGTGGAAATGACTGAGACCTTAAACAATTATTTTGCTTCGGTCTTCACAGAGGAAGACACAAAAACCATGCCAAAAATTGCTGGTCACAGGAATACTGGGACCACAACTGTTTACAATATACATAGATGACCTGGAAGAGGGGACAGAGTGTAGTGTAACAAAATTTGCAGATGACACTAAGATTAGTGGGAAAGCGGGTTGTGTAGAGGACACAGAGAGGCTGCAAAGAGATTTGGATAGGTTAAGCGAATGGGTTAAGGTTTGGCAGATGGAATACAATGTCGGAAAGTGTAGGGTCATCCACCTTGGGAAAAAAAACAGTAAAAGATAATATTATTTGAATGGGGAGAAATTACAACATGCTGAGGTGCAGAGGGACCTGGGGGTCCTCGTGCATGAATCCCAAAAAGTTAGTTTGCTGGTGCAGCAGGTAATCAGGAAGGCGAATGGAATGTTGGCCTTCATTGCGAGAGGGATGGAGTACAAAAGCAGGGAGGTCCTGCTCCAACTGTATAGGGTATTGGTGAGGCTGCAGCTGGAGTACTGCGTGCAGTTTTGGACACCTTACTTAAGGAAGGATATACTGGCTTTGGACGGGGTACAGAGACGATTCACTCGGCTGATTCTGCAGATGAGGCGGTTACCTTATGATGATAGATTGAGTAGCTGGGTCTTTACTCGTTGGAGTTCAGAAGGATGAGAGGTCATCTTATAGAAACATTTAAAATCATGAAAGGGATAGACAAGATAGAGGCAGAGAGGTTGTTTCCACTGGGCGGGGAGACTAGAACTTGGGGGCACAGCCTCAAAATACGGAGGAGCCAATTTAAAACCGAGTTGAGAAGGAATTTCTTCTCCCAGAGGGTTGTGAATCTGTGGAATTCTCTGCCCAACGAAGCAGTTGAGGCTAGCTCATTGAATGTATTCAAGTCACAGATAGATAGATTTTTAACCAATAAGGGAATTAAGGGTTACGGGGAGAGGGCGGGTAAGTGGAGCTGAGTCCACGGCCAGATCAGCCATGATCTTATTGAATGGTGGAGCAGGCTCGAGGGGCTAGATGGCCTACTCCTGTTCCTAATTCTTATGTTCTTATGTTCTTATGATCCATTTGGAGTAGGCGTCTACTACAACCAAAAACATTTTTCCCATGAAAGAACCTGCGTAGTCCACATGGATGCGTGACCAAGGCTTGGCGGGCCATGGCCAGGGGCTAAGGGGGGCTTCCCTGGGCGCATTGCCCAGCTGGGCACACGTGTTGCACCTGCGAACACAAAGTTCCAGATCTGCGTCTATCCCTGGCCACTAAACGTGTGACCTGGCAATTGCCTTCATCGTGACAATGCCCAGGTGCTCATTGTGGAGTTCTCTGATGAACACCTCTCTGCCCATCTGCGGCATGACTACGCGGTTTCCCCACAGTAGGCAATCGGCCTGAATCGAGAGTTCATCCTTGCCTGTGAAATGGCTTAAATTTCTCAAGGCATGCCCTGTACATGGCTGCCCAGTCCCCATTCAGGACTGCTACCCTCATCCCCAGGAATTCTACCTCTGGAGCTAGGAAGACGCACTTCGCCTATTTCAGTCGAGCCCTACCCGGTCCAGTCTGCGTAGCACCTCCTTCAGGTTGTGGAGGTGTTCTTCAGTATCATAACCCGTGATGAGGATGTCGTCCTGAAAAACCACCGTCCCTGGAATCGACTTGAGGAGGCTTTCCATATTTCATTGGAAGATCGCGGCGGCCGAGCGAATCCCGAACGGACATCTGTTGTACTCAAACAACCCCTTGTGTGTCATGATGGTGGTCAGCTTCTTCGACTCACTCGCCAGCTCCTGGGTCATGTAAGCTGAGGTCAGGTCCAAGTTTGAAAAAAGTTTGTCACCGGATAGCGTCGCAAAGAGGTCCTCCGCTCTCGGTAGTGGGTACTGGTCTTGGAGTGACACCCGATTAATGGTGGCCTTGTAATCGCCACATATCCTGACTGACCCATCCGCCTTGAGCACCGGCACAATCGGGCTCGCCCAGTCACTGAATTCGACTGGCGAGATGATGCCTTCCCTTCTATCTTTTCCCGCATCACGTACGGCACCACTCTGGCCTTGTGGTGTACTGACCTGGCGTCCGGGTTTATGTGAATCACTACCTTGGCCCCTATGAAAGTACCGATGCCGGGTTGAAATAATGAGTCAAATTTATCCAGGATCTGTGAGCATGATACTCGCTCCACAGAGGAAATTGCATTGACATCGCCCCATTTCCAGTTCATGACAGCAAGCCAACTCCTCCCCAGTAGTGCGGGACCGTCCCCTGGGACAATCCAGAGTGGCAGTCTGTTCTCCGAATCTTTGTGGGTCACGACTACCGTGGCGCTGCCTAGCACCGGAATGATCTGCTTTGTGTAAGTCTGTAGCTGTGCGTCAATCGGCGATAATTTTGGCCTCCTGGCCTTGGATGCCCACAACTTTTCGAACTGTTTGATACCCATCAGGGAGTGGCTGGCCCCCGTGTCTAACTCCATTGATACTGGGATGCCATTGAGGAGCACTTTCATCATTATCGGTGGCGTCCTGGTGTATGAACTGTATACGTGCTCCACATGAACTCGCTGAACTTCAGCTTCCAGCGATTTCTCCCAGCGTTCATTTCTGCAATTTCTGCAGGTATTTTGCTCACCTCTGCAAACTCCGGCTGAGAGTGTGCCTCCACGCCTCCAACATGAGTTGCTGTTTGAAACAAAAGGTCCCTTGCCAGTCGATCGTCCCTGACTGCCCCTGTTATTGCCCTTGAGTGCACCATTAACAGGTGTTGATGGCCCCTTTACTGGCCGCATTGTCCCTTGCAATGGCGTGAATTGCCCTTCAGCTTGCTATTGTCTCTGTCGAACTCCCCCTCTGGGTTCTACTACATGTAGGGGTATGCTCTATTGCCCTTGTCTGCCTGGAGAACTGTGTGCTGCTTTAACAATGTTGAATCTCTGTCCCAACCATTCCTTAACACAGTACCTCTCGTCTGTTCTGCTAGTGGCCATGCTCGCGTGGTTTAAATCCCAGTTTCTCGTCGCTATTGATACGTCCTTACTATACAGTATAAATGCACACGAGGTCCATGCTTGGGAGAAGGTCAGTCTGTGACCGGTCCTTTATTTCATAGCACTCAAGTGATGGAAGTGGGTGGAGCTTCCCCTTTTATATCTGAAGGTCCAGGCTAGGAGTGTCTCCCACAAGTTCACCATCTAGTGGTCAGTATTCTCACAGTGTACAACTTAGGTCAGATTATACATGGGTTACAATGTTGGCTAAATACATGACAGACATCTTACTTCTTGATGGTCACTTTTGCCAGCTCTTCTCCCTTTCTTGTTTGGCTTTCTGTTCCTGGGATCTCCTGTCTCCGATGACGGACATTGCCATCTCCAGGTCCGAGCTCAGGATCTCCTCCTCCTCCAAATAGTCGGAGCCCATTCGGCCAGGGCTATGGGCAGCGTGCTTCGGGCCCTTCCCACATAGCCTGCAGAGATTCAGGGGTGAGGAGCTACTGTACATGCGCGCACACTCTAGCGCGCGTGTGCAGAGGTCCTGGCACCGTTTTCAGCGCCGGGACCTGGCTCTGCCCCCCACTGGATGTGGTGTGCTACGCCAAGCCCGAAGACATCCTGAGGAGCGGGGAGAATTCCTCGGTAAGTTTTAGGCGTGCTTTTTGTTCCAGAAAGTTGGCGCATCTCACGGAGGTGCACCGTTCTAAGCGTCGGGGTATACTTGGGCTCCGTATGCGATGGGGAGTGTTTACCTCAGTTGGGTCATATCGATGGAATAGTCTCCAATTTTAACTCCAGGTGGATTTCCCGCCCAGGCCTGAGTTAAAAATTACAGTCGGGTCTCAATGATGTCATCGGGCCAGAACATGCATATGTAAAGAAGGACCCTGTTGACTCCAGGCATGTCCTTCGCGTGTCAGGAGAGCAGGTTAAAACTGCAGATGTTGTAATCATGACCTCTTTCGGACAGATAAGGAGCAGAAGGATTTTAAATGCCCAGCCGCCAGCTTACTTCTAAGGGTTAAAATTGCCCAACAATAATTTTATATTTATATTTTGTGTATTCATTTTGATATATGCATCTAATCATCATTGTACTCGGTTAATTGGGAGCCCACCATATAACACATAGAAACATAGAAACATAGAAAAATAGGTGCAGGAGTAGGCCATTCGGCCCTTCTAGCCTGCACCGCCATTCAATGAGTTCATGGCTGAACATGCAACTTCAGTACCCCATTCCTGCTTTCTCGCCATGCCCCTTGATCCCCCTAGTAGTAAGGACTTCATCTAACTCCCTTTTGAATATATTTAGTGAATTGGCCTCAACAACTTTCTGTGGTAGAGAATTCCACAAGTTCACCACTCTCTGGGTGAAGAAGTTTCTCCTCATCTCGGTCCTAAATGGCTTACCCCTTATCCTTAGACTGTGACCCCTGGTTCTGGACTTCCCAACATTGGGAACATTCTTCCTGCATCTAACCTGTCTAAACCCATCAGAATTTTAAACATTTCTATGAGATTCCCTCTCATTCTTCTGAACTCCAGTGAATACAAGCCCAGTTGATCCAGTCTTTCTTGATAGGTCAGTCCCACCATCCTGGGAATCAGTCTGGTGAACCTTCGCTGCACTCCCTTAATAACAAGAATGTCCTTCCTCAAGTTAGGAGACCAAAACTGTACACAATACTCCAGGTGTGGCCTCACCAAGGCCCTGTACAACTGTAGCAACACCTCTCTGCCCCTGTACTCAAATCCCCTCGCTATGAAGGCCAACATGCCATTTGCTTTCTTAACCGCCTGCTATACCTGCATGCCAACCTTCAATGACTGATGTACCATGACACCCAGGTCTCGTTGCACCTCTCCTTTTCCTAATCTGTCACCATTCAGATAATTGTCTGTCTCTCTGTTTTTACCACCAAAGTGGATAACCTCACATTTATCCACATTATACTTCATCTGCCATGCATTTGCCCACTCACCTAACCTGTCCAAGTCACTCTGCAGCCTCATAGCATCCTCCTCGCAGCTCACACTGCCACCCAACTTAGTGTCATCCGCAAATTTGGAGATACTACATTTAATCCCCTCGTCGAAATCATTAATGTGCAGTGTAAACAGCTGGGGCCCCAGCACAGAACCTTGCGGTACCCCACTAGTCACTGCCTGCCATTCTGAAAAGTACCCATTTACTCCTACTCTTTGCTTCCTGTCTGACAACCAGTTCTCAATCCATGTCAGCACACTACCCCCAATCCCATGTGCTTTAACTTTGCACATTAATCTCTTGTGTGGGACCTTGTCGAAAGCCTTCTGAAAGTTCAAATATGCCACATCAACTGGTTCTCCCTTGTCCACTCTACTGGAAACATCCTCAAAAAATTCCAGAAGATTTGTCAAGCATGATTTTCCTTTCACAAATCCATGCTGACTTGGACCTATCATCTCACCTCTTTCCAAATGCACTGCTATGACATCCTTAATAATTGATTCCATCATTTTACCCACTACTGAGGTCAGGCTGACCGGTCTATAATTCCCTGTTTTCTCTCTTCCTCCTTTTTTAAAAAGTGGGGTTACATTGGCTACCCTCCACTCGATAGGAACTGATCCAGAATCAATGGAATGTTGGAAAATGACTGTCAATGCATCCGCTATTTCCAAGGCCACCTCCTTAAGTAATCTGGGATGCAGTCCATCAGGCCCTGGGGATTTATCGGCCTTCAATCCCATCAATTTCCCCAACACAATTTCCCGACTAATAAGGATTTCCCTCAGTTCCTCCTCCTTACTAGACCCTCTGACCCCTTTTATATCCGGAAGGTTGTTTGTGTCCTCCTTAGTGAATACCGAACCAAAGTACTTGTTCAATTGGTCTGCCATTTCTTTGTTCCCCGTTATGATTGCCCCTGATTCTGACTGCAGGGGACCTACGTTTGTCTTTACTAACCTTTTTTCTCTTTACATATCTATAGAAACTTTTGCAATCCGTCTTAATGTTCCCTGCAAGCTTCTTCTCGTACTCCATTTTCCCTGCCCTAATCAAACCCTTCATCCTCCTCTGCTGATTTCTAAATTTCTCCCAGTCCCCGGGTTCGCTGCTATTTCTGGCCAATTTGTATGCCACTTCCTTGGCTTTAATACTATCCCTGATTTCCCAAGATAGCCACGGTTGAGCCACCTTCCCTTTTATATTTTTACGCCAGACAGGGATGTACAATTGTTGTATTTCATCCATGCGGTCTCTAAATGTCTGCCATTGCCCATCCACAGTCAACCCCTTAAGTATAATTCGCCAATCTATCCTAGCCAATTCATGCCTCATACCTTCAAAGTTACCCTTCTTTAAGTTCTGGACCATGGTCTCTGAATTAACTGTTTCATTTTCCATCCTAATACAGAATTCCATCATATTATGGTCACTCTTCCCCAAGTGGCCTCGCACAACGAGATTGCTAATTAATCCTCTCTCATTACACAACACATTTTTATAGAGTATGCGGCACCATCATTTGTACCATTTGCATTTTGTGGAGAAATGCAGAAGATGAACATTTTTCTGGGAATCTTCTCAACCTTTCAGATAGTGACTGTGGTACAAGGAAAAGCAGCTGACTTGGAATCTTTTCATTGCTTTAAAGTTACGTTTCTTACTTCATCACTCTATTTGGCTTTTGGGCAGTTTTCTAATTTTGTGATCAAGGTTCAGCATCTCAGTTCCAGCATAAAATAATTGCAATATTGTAACTAAGCAACAAAATGGAACAGATATAAATCATAGAAATAATTTATATATTTCTCTTTGCATACTCAAATCATTGAATATTCAGTTTACTCTGATTCGCAACTTAATTCGTTTTGCAATTGCTTCATTTCTAAAAGTTTGTAAAGTGTTTAATTTGTATATTTTTGAAAATGTATTTAAAAATGTTGTCTAAGACTTCATTGCGAAAATATTGTAATCTGCTACAGAGGAATTTTTAAATAGCAAATGATAAAGGCTTCTTAAATACAGATGGAATAATTTGATCTTCCTCTGGGTAACATACATGCTAACCATCAGTTTTGTAAGCTCATATCTGCATTTTAACGCATCGGGTAGTCAGTGGGATTGGAGGGTTGTCAGTATCAACCAATCAGATTGTTTTAATTTTATTCATTCTCTGGTGTGCGGATATCGCTGGTAATGCCAGCAATTTAATGGTCATCACCAGTTGCCTTGAGAAGATGGTGGTTAGCCTTCTTCTAAGTGGGTTAGTAGATCACTTAATCGGCGTCAACCATATTGGCTTATGACTGGAGTAACTTACAGGGCAGACCAGCAAAGGATAATAGGTTTTCTTCCCGAGCAGACATTAGTGAACCAGTTTTGTTTTTATGACAATCTGATAGCTTCCTGGTCACTTTTATTGATGCCAGGGCCGCGATTTCCCCTACCTCAGCGGGTCCGGTGCGGCCAGAGACAGTGATGAGTTGTAGCCCCGCTGCTGGCTCCAGCTCACTGTGTAGAAATGATTTACCGATGATTGGGCTCATTAAACCTGCCCAGTGCATTTCCTGGCCAACTGAAGGAAGCGGATTCCTTAAAGGGACCATGCCCAAATTTACTTTCACAGTTGTGCTGTCAGTGTTCTACAGCATTGAGGTGCTGCAAGCACTGACAATCTCTACACCCAGGCTCTCCCAAGACGCCCTCCAGCTGCTTAGGGAGGAATTCACAGCACGTAGGGAGATTCTCTTCCCTTCCAATGGGTGGAAGATCCCTCCTCAGGAGATCAACACAGCCTGGTTGCACATTGCACAGGAGGACACCATAAGATTTCTAAATCTCTGGTATTAAATTGACAGCAAAACCAATTCTTTTAGAACAATTTGGAATATGTTTATTAAACACACACATGCACGTCTATCAAAGAAACAGCAGTTTTCAGCTATCCTATGGGTCTACTTAGTTACAACAGATACAATGATGTTACAATAGTGGGTTACAGATTTATAAATATGTACACTTTACTTCCCTCTGGTAAAGCACATGGCCTGCTTCTTGGTCTGGTCTTTTGTAGAGGAAGGTTTCCTGCTTTGCCATGTGGTCAATAGAAGGGACAAGAGAGCTAGCAAGCTTTTTGTTTGAGTTTTTATATCTCTTAACTCCATTGTTTCTCAGAAAGCCCCAGGATTGGGTTTTGGTTCCAGGGCAGTTCCCTATTGGCTTCTCCTCATACATGTGTCTGTCTGGAGGATCAGTACCATTCCTTGATGAGGTTAATGGCTTTCCAATTAACACCTTTTCTAGTTTGGGTTTGTTCCTTGGGCTCTGCCCAGCCACAGAAGACGTGGACTTGAGGAAGGTATACATTTGGTCTCTTCAAATCTGCAGCCTTTCCGTATCATCTACACTTTCAACATTATACAGAATCAATGTTATCATTACTAACCACCTTTATTCTTACAACACAAGCAGCAATGTTGTTATGAGTACCAGGCTGCAGTGGCACAAACCTTTCTATGATCTCAATGAGTTCTGGATGAGCAGAAATTTTCTCCAATTAAATATTGGAAAGACTAAAGTCATTTCTTTTGGTCCACGCCACAAACTCCATTCACTAACCCTCTCCCCAACTTCAGTTTGAGGCTGAGCCACAATGTTGGCAACCTAGGTGTCATATTTGATGCTGAAATGAGCTTCCGACCACATATCCACAGCATAACCGCCTACTTCCACCTCCATAACCTCGACCATCTCCACCCTTGCCTCAGTTCATCTGCTGCTGAAACCCTCATCCATGCCTTTTTTACCTCTAGACTTGACTATTCCAATGCACTCCTGGCTGACCTCCCACATTCTATCCTAAGTAAACTTCAGGTGATCCAAATCTCGGCTGCCCCGTGTCCTAACTCGCACCAAGTCCTGCTCACCCATCACCTCTATGCTCGCTGACCTATATTGGCTCCCAGTTAAGCAAATTCTCATCCTTGTTTACAAATCCCTCATGGCCTCGCCCCTCCCTATCTCTGTAATTTCCTTCAGCTCCACAACCTCCCGAGATATCTGCGCTCCTCTAATTCTGCCCTGAGCATCCATGATTATAATCGCTCCACCATTGGTGGCTGTGTCTTCTATTGCCTAGGCCCTAAGCTCTGGAATTTCCTGTCGAAATCTCTCCTCCACTCTACCTCTCTATCCTCTATTAAGATGCTTCTTAAAACCTACCTCATTGACCAAACGTTTTATTACGTTAAAAGTGCTATATAAATACAAGTTGTTGTTGTTATCTCAGTGGATCACAAAATGTGATTGCAAAGCTACACGTTTGCACAGGAGGGCACAAGCAGCGATGTTGTCAGAAGTACCAGGCTGCAGTGGTGCAAACCTTTCAATGATCTCAGTAGATCACAGATCGTTCCTGCAAAGCCACACTCAACCTCATCCTGCTGTGCCACTCATCACATCCCCATCACTCTGCCTTCCCTACCCTACTCTGCACATCCTTACTTACACCAACTTACCTTGCACCTCCACCCATCCCTCTCTATCTACATTATCATATCCCAATCTCACTAGCCACCCCTCACATTCACCCTCATTCTAGTCCAATCATACCAACTAACAACACACAAGGTGAGGGAATTGTGTTTTCGTCAATGTCCTTGTAAAGTTTCTGTTAATTTGCCGTCAAACATTGAAATCTTTATTTTCAACACTTTGCATTCTTGGACAGATTTGCATGCACCTTTGGAAGTGGCTTAGTGAGTTGCAGTGAATGGTGAGACATAATACTCCCGCAATGGTGATGTGTGTGTAAGTAATGGCTTGGGTATTATAGGGATGCTTTATGGTGTTGGTGTGGGGTGGTGCCAACCTGGTGCACCATGTGGCAGCCATGTGGGTGTATAGTGTCAAGTGAAGTAAATCTGGCCATGGTGAGGCCATCCCTGGCATTCTGGGCAGGACTGTGGATAGGTGCTGATGCCCTGTGCCCTGTGCAGCATCAGTTGATTGCAGAGAAGTTTTGTGTTGTTGGTGCTGCTGTTGTTGGACCTGATCGTGGGGGATTCTGAGGACCAAGGTGAGAGAGCATAAAGGACACCAATGCTAATGTAATAGATGGCAGGTGAACTTGAGATAATGGAAGCAATCTGTCAATGGTGAGAGAGGTTGTTCCAATGAGGAGACAATGGATAGAGAAATTGTTCCAAACACTTGCAACCTGCATAAAACTCAATGTGCCTTTCAAATGCAGTATGCAACAGCTTCTGATCTTGGAAAGTGAACAGCTGTGAGATGGGAGCTTTTATACTGCAGTACCATTGGATGGTGGGATGTCACAATCAATCTAATATAAATCTTCTTTCTCTTGGTAACTCATGAACTTGAGGCAGACGTGTTCCTCTGCTATTTAAATGGTGGGCATTAACTCATTTATCATAAATAAGTTAATTCCGCTATTAAAACAATGCACGGAAGAATGTCATGTGAGCATGTTAAGCATTTGTCTGTTATTAGCAGCAACAGTAATTTCTAGCTTTGTGATAGGAAATGTTTAAAATCCACAGCAGTTTGCCTAATATCTAAAAGTGGAAAAATGTTGGGATAAAACGCTTCATCAGAACTCAGATCTCCAGCTTTTTGTCGATCTTTATATTTAAAATAGTTAAATCAGCATACCATCAACTCATGTAATCCTGCGCTTGCCTTCGAACTGCCATGGAATCGGTGACTGAATAGATGCCATAGTGAGCCAGTTTGTTTATGTATGTACTGCTTGCTTGGTATTATTATAGGTGTATGTTGTAAAAGATTTCAGTTCACAATTTTAACAATGTATTGGGGTCAGGTTTACTGCAACCTATAAAGTTGTATTGAAGTCTGTACAACTTCTTTTACTTTCATATTTAATATATCTGTAACAACCCCAGGAGATAGTATTTTTGGTTTGAATGACAGAATTACAGTGGGCTCTAAAATGTCATCAAAGTGCACAAAATAAAATAACAAAATCAACATTTTCTGGGATGCTCTCAGGTTCCTCGAGAAAATAAACCTCCAGCCTCCTGCACTCACATCTCCCTCCAGTAAATTCTAAATATATCACTGCAACAAACTGCACTTTTGTGTAGTTTCGTTGTTTTCTCCTGCAATAAAAATGATGGAATGTTGGATATACCGGCAGTTTAAATTATGAAAAGCCGCTGTCCCACAGCACTTTCAATATAACTCATCATCTCCACCAGCCATTAGGCCTTCATTTATGTCAGCCAGCCTTTTTAAAGCTGTTGGTCATTTTTAGCATGAGTTAGGTAATTTAGCCAAAGAAGAGGTGGGGAGGCAAGTGTGGATCTCAAATGCAATCCATCCAAGATTTGCCTCGGTTATGCGTAGGCATAGTCTGGGGTACAATTCCGAGACATTCTTGGGGAAGGAAATATTCAATGTCCAGTGTGCTGGGCAATAGTCAACACCTCATAGCTCTTCAGAATTACTTTCCAGAGAAACCATGTTAAAAGGCATGTCCATTTTATTAGGAACCATAAAATGGTCCCTGAATGTCTCAGCAAGTTTATCCAGGGAGGAACAAGCGATAAAGCGTAAAGTATCCATCAAGACCAACCTGCAAAATTGAGACCAAAGATGAGAGATTTTCCATTCGAGAACATTATGTTCAGTTAGTATTGGAAGTCTTTAACCATTCCTCGCCATATCCCTTGTATATGACTGCTCATTGTGCAGCAAAAGCTTTCTTTGTGCCAGCTGCAAATCGAGACTCTTGCTTCATTTAACACCATTTTTTCATACCCTATGGGAGACAGCAAGAAAGCGCTTAATGATATAATATTGTGGTGCAGATGCTGCAGCAGGGGGGGAACTAATGAGTGGGAACTAATGTTTTGGTTCAAGTTGTTGGTACTACATTTTGCTGGAGGAAGTGTTTGCAAAAGAAAAAATGGAGAGTTCCTGTTTGGGAAAAATCACCTTGTTCTAACTTGGTTCCATTTTAAATAGCAATTTATAATAGGCTGACAGACAAAATTGAAACAGTTCAGCAAATCCGAGAATTTAAATTACAGCTTGAAACTGTTTTATAACCTTCAGCTAAAGCCAAGCGACCTCCTATGTTTCTATCAAAAGCAAGCTCTAAAGCTGTTGTGAAGTGAAATTATTTCATGGAGCCCTCCTTTTCAAGTTATAAGTTAATAGTTTTTTCCTAACATTTTGAAGCTCCTCTTTTTTTGTTTGCACTGACCAGTGAAAGATCTCAGAACAGAATATTAACTGAAACTGGCACCTACTCTACAAAAACAGTTTAATATTTATACACCACTCTAAACATTACAGTTTAAAGAACTAGTGATAGCTTTTGAAATTCTAGCAATTTCTAAATGGTACAGGAATGTGTACCTTTGTAGACTATACCATGAAATAGGTAACAATGGTTTTTACTATTACTAAAAGTCTTAATTAAACATAGTCCATGTGTCTATTCTTACATCCAGTGTGTTGGGCAATAGTCAACACATCGGAGCTTTTCAGAAGCACTTTCTGGAAAACGATGCTGAAAGGCATGTGCATTTCATTAGGAGCCAGAAAACGATGACCGGATGGCTCAGTAAGTTTATCTAGTGAGTAAGTGAGATATGCAGACCAGGATCAGACTCAACTGATCTTAGCCACAGTTAGCAGCTGCAATTGGCCTCAGCACCCCAGTGCTGGAGAAAGAAAAGTCGGCCAAGTTCCTGATTAGTATTCTGTTCGTACAAGGTCAAGGACCACACATAAATAATGGCGAATAGGCTAAGATGCTGGAGTATGGCAAGTCCCTGTGTTTCTGTCTCCCTGAAAGGAACCAATGCCTTCAGGAGTAGAGTAATGAAACTGGCACAGGAGATTAAAATATATCTGAGGATTAATTGGAATTTTGGTTTCCTTATTAAAAATGCAGTTTGAATCTGGTTTTGATTTAATTTTTTTTGCATGTGTCATGTGGGCTCATCTAGATGAGAGAATGATGCTAAGAAGAAGAATGTTATATTTCCTTATTGTGCACCATATGATGGCATTAAACATTTAAAAGCCAGGCATAATTCCCCTGCTCCCTCAACCTCAGTTGCTGCCATACTCCACCAATCTGCTGCTCTCATATTCTTGTAGTCTTTCTACGTGAGTTTGCCACATAAGTGTGAAATCTTAGGGCACTTCAGTGATATGGAATCTATAATGAGATTTGAAATGAGACCATGCCAACTAATTTTACACGAGAGAGAGCGACACACGGAATTTCTTCCCTTTATGAAAATCAACCAAAAGTATAAAGCTAATGTTCCAACATAACATGCCAACGCAGATCTCTGCATTTGCTGGTTAAATTTATGATGGCAGAATTCTAATTTCAATTATTTATTTCTATTCACCTTGCCAGAAGACAGAATATGCGTTTGAAATGTAAAATCCTGCTTAAGTAGGATTTTTAAATTTACAGCTGGCTTCTTTGATGTATTACTTCGTTTGGTGAACCAGTTATGCAAACATGTTTTATACATTATAAGTTGTACATCATTTATTAAGACGCAGTTGAAATAAAAATTATAGCTCAGTGTATCCCACCAATGATACAACAGTAACTTACACTAAGATGGAAAATATATTGTACAATTTATGGGAGAACAATGGAAACTATAGTATTTCATCTTCACCTAACCTGCAATAAATCAAAATATTAAAGGTATCTAAATATATTGATCAAACTGACAATATGGCATGGACACTTTCAGGGGAAATTAGCATTTTAAACATAAATATCCTGAAATTGCTTGTGAAGGTTTTCCCTCTTCACTGTTTGGTTGAACATTAGTTCAGGGAAGAGGGTAAACTGCTTCCAAAGCGCATTCCTAACTAGTGAAGAACAATGCTTTACCAGGTTCATAAACAGGAATGATAATTAGACTCTGAAACTGTCAAATTGAACTAAAGAATTGCAATAGAAACTGCTCTGTAAAAGGAGATTGTGTCTGCTATAGTAAGGATTGTCATGGTGGCCTTTGAGAGCAGGATTGCTGTGTTTTTTTATGTTGGCTGTTTCTGGACTGGAGCCTGTATGAAGCTCAAGCACCAAATTACTTCCCTAAGTGAAGTGACCTCTCCACTGATTCTATGCTTAAAATGGTTTCTGAATTTAAACAAAATCATTATAGAACTTTAAATGCTTAAATTGTACTTTCGTTGCAAAGTAAGACACAATGAGAGCTCTAAATGCTAATTATTTTCTATAGCTAAATAAGATATAATTGGGAACATACTAGTACACCCTGTACTAATTGTTGTCTGTATTTAAAGCAGCTGTTTGCTCATTAAACCACGCTAATCCACTGTGGCATGCCTTTGAAATTTTTTTTTTCTTTTTGCCGATCATTAGTGCAAAAAATCCAACAACTGCTTTTAAATAAATGCAGCAATTAGTAATAATTAGAGACAGGCTGCTTTTGCAAAGTGCTATCAGATTCTGAAAAGTTCTTTCGATGGCAGTTTCGCAATCCTCCATTGCTGTGTACACCCAGCCATTTATTTCACAGAACATGTACCATCCTTTTTGAGAACTTTATTCGATACTCACCAAAATGTTTTAGACACGTAGAAAATAGCAGCAGTAGTAGGCCATTTGGCCCTTTGAGCCTGCACCGCCATTCAATAAGATCATGGCTGATCATTCCCTCAGTACCCCTTTCCTGCTTTCTCACCATACCCCTTGATCTCTTTAGGGTTAGGGTTAGAGTTAGGGCCATATCTAACTCCCTCTTGAATATATCCAATGAACTGGCATCAACAACTCTCTGCAGCAGGAAATTCCACAGGTTAACAACTCTCTGAGTGAAGAAGTTTCTCCTCATCTCAGTCCTAAATGGCCTACCCCTTATCCTAAGACTATGTCCCCTTGTTCTGGACTTCCCCAACATCGGGAACATTTTTCCTGCATCTAACCTGTCCAATCCCGTCAGAATCTTATACGTTTCTATGAGATCCCCTCTCATCCTTCTAAACTCCAATGAATAAAGGCCCAGTTGATCCAATATCTCTTCATACGTCAGTCCAGCCATCCCTGGAATCAGTCTGGTGAACCTTCCCTGCACGCCCTCAATAGCAAGAACGTCCTTCCTCAGAAGAGGAGACCAAAACTGAACACAATATTCCAGGTGAGGCCTCACCAAGGCCCTGCAAAACTGCAGTAAGGCCTCCCTGCTCCTATACTCAAATCCCCTAGCTATGAAGGCCAACATACCATTTGCCTTCTTCATCACCTGCTGTACCTGCATGCCAACTTTCAATGACTGATGAACCATGACACCCAGGTCTCGTTGCACCTCCCCTTTTCCTAATCTGCCGCCATTCAGATAATATTCTGCCTTCGTGTTTTTGCCGCCAAAATGGATAACATTTATCCACATTATACTGCATTTGCCATGCATTTGCCCACTCACCTAACCTGTCCAAGTCACCCTGCAGCCTCTTAGCGTCCTCCTCACAGCTCACACCGCCACCCAGTTTAGTGTCATCTGCAAACTTGGAGATACTACACTCAATTCCTTCATCTAAATCATTAATGAATATTGTAAAGAGCTGGGGTCCCAGCATTGAACCCTGCGGCACTCCACTAGTCACTGCCTGCCATTCTGAAAACGACCCTTTTATCCCGACTTTCTGCTTCCTGTCTGCCAACCAGTTCTCTATCCACGTCAGTATATTACCCCCAATACCATGTGCTTTGATTTTGCACACCAATCTCTTGTGTGGGACCTTGTCAAAAGCCTTTTGAAAGTCCAAATACACCACATCCACTGGTTCTCCCTTGACTACTCTGCTAGTTACATCCTCAAAAAATTCCAGAAGATTCGTCAAGCATGATTTCCCTTTCATAAATCCATGCTGACTTGGACCGATCCTGTCACTGCTTTTCAAATGCGTTGCTATTTCAACTTTAATAATTGATTCCAACATTTTCCCCACGACTGATTCAATATAATCATGGCTGATCCTCCATCTCAACACCATATTCCTGCTTTTTCAACATTCCCCTTGATGTCTTTTGTGTCTAGAAATCTATCTATCTCCTTCTTAAATATATTCAGTGATGGCTTCCACAGCCTTCTGTGGTAGAGAATTCCACAGGTTCACCACCTTCTAAGTGAAAACATTTCTCCTCACCTCGGTCCTGAGACTGTGACCCCTTGTTCTGGACTTCCCAGCCTAGGGAAACATCCTTCCCGCATCCAGTCTGTCCAACCCAGTCAGAATTTTATACAATTCAATGAGATCCCCTCTCATTCTTCTAAACTCAAATGAACACAGGCCCGGTCGACCCAATCTCTCCTCATACAACAGTCCTACCATTCCAGGAATCAGTCTGTTGAACCTTCGCTGCACTCCCTCTATAGCAAGTATATCCTTTCTGAGGTAAGGAGACCAAAACTGCACACAATACTCCAGGTGTGGTCTCACCAGGGCCCTGTATAACTGCAGTAAGACATCCCTGCTCCTGTACTCAAATCCTCTTGCAATGAAGGCCAACATACCATTTGCCCTCCTAACTGCTTGCTGCACCTACATGTTTGCTTTGAATGACTGGTGTATAAGGCCACCCAGGTCCCTCTGTACATCGACATTTCCCAAGCCATCACCATTTAAATAATACTTTGTCTTTATGTTTTTCCTACCAAAGTGGATAACTTCACATTTATCCACATTATACTGCATCTGCCATGTGTTTGCCCACTCACTCAACCGATCTAAATCGCCTTGCAGCATCTTTGCATTCTCCTCATAACTCACATTTATGTTGTCAGCAAACTTGGAAATATTGCCTTTGGTTCCCTCATCCAAATCATTTATATATATATTGTGAATAGCTGGGGCCCCAGAACTGATCCCCGTGTACCCCACTAGTCACTACCTGCCACCCCAAAAAAGACCCTTTTATTCCTATTATGGCACTGTCCATTTTTATCTGCACTAGCTCTGTTAGGAGGTGTAATAATGTACTGCTGGAGACAACTAACCATGATGAATGTCTCTCGAATGTTTCTCTGGTGGTAGTTGGGAGCCAAGAAAGATCAGGAGAGATTGCACTGAGGTTCCAACAGGCAACAGATTTTTTATCTAATGCATGCTCCAATACCACTGGTTCAACAAGTCTGCCTCTGAACTTCTAGATGCAAGGAAAACTGAGTTCCAGACGACAGGAATTCCACAGGCAGGATAAACTGTCTAAAACTTCACTTCTAGTGGTCTATGCGGTATAGATTGTTGATGTGTAGACACATCATTCCTGAGGTAAACATTGAGGTCTGCCTTAACTGTGCTCGGAACTCAGAAAACGCTGGAAACACTCAGCAGGTCAGGCAGTATCCATAGAGAGAGAAACAGAGTTAACCTTTCAAGTCAATTACCTTACTTCTGCTTTTGTGCTAGTAATTGTGGTGCTAATTTTGGCATAATCTTGTGTTAATTGCGGCATAAAATTGTGAATTAGCAAAAAATCTCTCCTACTGTAGAGGGTGGACTCTGACACACCGGTATAGTTGTCAAGCCTCCAGGATTGTCCTGGAGTCTCCAGGAATTAAACGTTAATGGCTACATTCTTTGAACACTTTTTTGTTTATTAGTTATAAAACTAATAAGGAGTTTATTGGAGATGGGAAAATGGTTATTTGACTGACAGTCAAGATTTATCTAATTGTGTAAGAATTTGTACACTTTCTAATTGGCAGTGCACCGGAAGCTTGGACCATTGGTGGGAACGTGGTGGGGTGGGGGTGAGGTGGGGTGGGGGAGACGGGGGGGGGTGGGGGTGAGGTTGGGTGGGGGAGACGGGGGGGGGGTGGGGGTGAGGTGGGGTGGGGTGTGGGAGACGGGGGGGGGTGGGGGTGAGGTGGGGTGGGGGAGATGGTGGGGGGGTGGGTGGGGGTGAGGTGGGGTGGGGGAGACAGGGGGGGTGGGGGGGACGGGGGGGCGGGGGTGAGGTGGGTGGGGGGGACGGGGGGTGGGGGGGACGGGGGAGGGGGGAGAACAGTGGAGGTGGGATGTCATGTGATGAAACCTCCTGAATTATGTTCATCCAGAACTGGAAATCATCATCTGTCCACGAATGTGTCGAACTTTGCACTATAATGAGACCAGGACCAAGTGATGGGTTTACCCTGCAGTTTGCATTATTTCACCATTCGGTGGTAGTTTCAGGCTCACTTGAACATTAAAGTAGCCATAAATGTCAAGTGAGAGCAAGCTTTCTTAAGGATTCCAACTTTTTAACCATCTTTTTCAGCCGTACGGTTTGACCCAGTATTGCGCAGACTCGGTTAGAAAATCCAGGGGCTGAATATTTGTAATTGAAGTGAGCTTGCAACCTGTAATATATTTATGCTTGGGATCACCAGGGTCGCTGGCCCTTGAAAATCCAGGGGAGATGCTCTAAATCTCGCGCTGGGCCGTACCCATATACGCAGCAGGATGGTGGCCATGGAAGTCGGAATCCGCTAAGGAGTGTGTAACAACTCACCTGCCGAATCACCTAGCCCTGAAAATGGATGGCGCTGGAGCATCGGGCCCATACCCGGCTGTCACTGGCAATGGAGAGCACACAGGAGCTAGGCCGCGATGAGTAGGAGGGCGGCTGCGGTGAGCACGGAAGCCCAGGGCGCGGGCCCGGGTGGAGCCGCCGCAGGTGCAGATCTTGGTGGTAGTAGCAAATATTCAGTCGAGAACTTTGAAGTGGAGAAGGGTTCCATGTGAACAGCAGTTGAACATGGGTCAGTCGGTCCTAAGAGATAGGCGAACGTCGTTCCGAAGGGACGGGTGATGGCCTCCGTTGCCCTCAGCCGATCAAAAGTCAGTCGGGTCTGACAGTGGCGCCCTCTGGTGTCTGGTGACCCCAAGCATAAATATATTACAACAATTATGGAGTAGAGGTGGGTGGGCTCCCTATTATTGGCAATAATCTTCTTGGTATTGAAAATCAAGCATCATTTGTCTGTGTGCTAACCGATTCTGCTAACATTGGCTTGCAGTAATTTGGTCATTGGTTGCCTCTCCGATTGGAAGTCACCCATGAGGTAAAAAGTGGTCTCACTAGCAAAGAACACATTCAGTTTTGATAATTACCATCAGTTCAGAAAAAAGCATTCTATTGCAGTGTTTTCGAATACAGTTTGCATTGACATTACACAGAAAATTGCTAAATTTCTACAAAACATTAACAGGTTGCGAAGAGATGCGAATAGGTTAGAATTCTGAAGTTAAGAAAGTATTTTTTGTCATATAGAAGCATTGTAAAGGGAATGCTTGATCTGAAGCTTTACAGTTATTGTTACAGTTTGAGCAATTCTCCTTTTGTAAATGGCTTGATGGCTTATTTCCATGAGTTGAACCAGATTGATTGGGCAGCCCTGCTTTATAGAGACCTTAGCAACATGAAAGAAAAATGGAATGTCTTCAAAACTATAATCATGTAAGAGGAAGTCATGTATGTCTGAAAGATGGCACCTCTGCTCAGTACTGTAGTGTGTCAGCCTAGATTTTGTGCTCAAGTTATTAGAGTGGAACTTGAACCCACAACCTTCTGACTCAGAGACGAGAGTGCTACCAATTGAACCACAATTGACATTTTTATAAGTGAACACAAAGACTTTACAGACATTGTGATGGTCTTTTTAAGCATTGCAATTGGTCACGGTAAAGGGTTCGTTAAGAGGATTTCTCTTGTTAGAAGCTCAGCTCTGTATATTTCATGATAATGATACAATTATCATTGAGGGGGGACTTAATTGAGGTCTTTAAAATTATGAAAGGTTTTGCTAGAGTAGACACATAGAGAGTGTTTCCACTTGTGGGGAAGAGCATAATTAGAGACCGTCAATATAAGATCGTCACCAAGAAATCAAATAGGGAATTCGGAAGAAACTTCATTACCCAGAGAGTGGTGAGAATGTGGAACTCGCTACCACAGGGAAGGGTTGAGGCAAATAGTATCGATGTATTTAAGGAGAGGCTGGACAAGCCAATGAGGAAGAAGGGAATAGATGGTTATGCTGATAGAGTTGGATGAGGAAAGATGGGAGGAGGCTCCAGTGGGGCATAGATGCCAGCATGGACTGGTTGGGCCGCATGGCCTGTTTCTGTGCCGTATTTAATAATGGCATAGTTTCGCCAATTAAATCTACATTATTAATTTTAGTTCTATATAAACATTCATAATAACTTTGATGAAATTTCATGTTCCTGCACTACAATCCTCGATAACTGTTCTCACCTAAAAATATCAGAGTGCAAGAATTTTCTTTGTGTGGCGATCTTAGTCAGTGGAGCAGCCTTGTCTGAAGTTTCCATTGCATTTTGGGCACTGCAGGAAGTTTGTGGTGCATGAATTTTTCAATATGGTTTTAATATTTTCATCTAAATTTTTAAAGAAACCTTAGAACTAAATTTAAAATGAGTCTCTTTCAGCTTTATATTACTTGTTTTTCTAGATTTAAAGAAATTGAATACAAATTAACAACAACAATAACAAAAGCTTGCATTTATATACTGCTTTTAACATCGAAAAATGTCCCCAGGCGCTTCACAGATTAAAGTTGTTTGTTCTTGCATTGCTACATCAGCTCATTATTGGGAGAGAACTATAATAATCATTTTATTGTTTCCTTACTGCAGCAATTTTCACAGAATGAATTTAGTTAACAAAGATGTAAGCAAGATATTATTAGGCTGTTGTATAGCAAACACTCAGGTTAACCCAACAAATATTTGTACAACATTTTGCTCAATAAAGGGTTGCTAAGAACGTTTTTTGCTTGTACATTAATGGCAGTGTGTATTTTGCATGTGAGTTTTTTATTCGTTCCTGGGATGTGGGCGACGCTGGTAAGGTCAGCATTTATTGCCCATCCCTAATTTCCCTTGAGAAGGTGGTGGTGAGCCACCTTCTTGAACCGCAGCAGTCCGTGTGGTGAAGGTACTCCCACAAAGCTGTTAGGGTTGGTGTTCCAGGATTTTGACTCAGCGATGATGAAGGATATATTTCCAAGTCAAGATGGTGTGTGACTTGGAGAAGAACTTGGAGGTTCTTGTTCCCATACTCCTGCTGCCCTTGTCCTTCTAGGTGGTAGATATCATTGCCGAAGAAGCCTTGGTGAGTTGCTGCAGTGCATCTTGTAGACGGTACATACTGCAGCCACAGTGCGCTGGTGGTGGAGGAAGTGAATGTTTAAGTTGGATGGGGTGCCAATCAAGCGGGCTGCTTTGTCCTGGATTGTGTTGAGTTTCTTGAGTGTTGTTGGAGCTGCCCTCTTCCAGGCAAGTGGAGAGTATTCCATCATACTCCTGACTTGTGCCTTGTAGATAGTGGAAAGCTTTTGGGGAGTCAGGAAGTGAGACACTTGCCGCAGAATACCCAGCCTCTGACCTGCTCTTGTAGCCACAGTATTTATGTGGCTGGTTCAGTTAAATTTCTGGTCAATGGTCACCCCCTAGGATGTTGATGGTGGGATACAGCGATGATTATGCTGTTGAATGTCAAGGGCTAGTGTTAGACTCTTGCTTGTTGGAGATGGTCATTGCCTGGCAGTTGTGTGGTGCGAATGTTACTTGCCACTTATCAGCCCGAGCCTGAATGTCGTCCAGGTCTTGCTGCATGTGGGCATGGACTGCTCCATTGTCTGAGATGTGGCGAATGGCACTGAACACTGTGCAATCATCAGCGAACATCCCCACTACTGACCTTATGATGGAGTGAAGTGTCAATGATAGAACAGCTGAAGATGCCCTTAGGAACTCCTGCAGCGATGTCCTGGGGCTGAGATGATTGTCCTCCAATAACCACAACCATCTTCCTTTGTGCTAGGTATGACTGCAGCCAGTGGAGAGTTTCCCCCCTGATTCCCATTGACTTCAATGTGCATGGCAAGGTGAGATTGGAGTATGTAACAATATGTGCTAAAAGCATAAATGTAGGTTTTCAGGTCATCATGCAGATCAGAATATTTGGGGAAGAAGATTTTGCACTCAGTTCCTTCATGGCTGCTCTTGTGTGCTTGAGTGTTTGCACACACTTCATATCGTGGTCTCATTAAGGCCACAGAAAGCATATGAAAACAATATTCTGGCAAGCTCCATGTGTAAAGGAACTCTTAAAGAGCATTGGAGTTTGGATATGTCTTATTTGTTAAAACGTTGATAGTGCTGTGTTCCTATTAGAGCTTTTCCCAATATTTCTGAATTTTATTAATAGGAACTTGTGGAGTTATTTTTGAGGGGACAAATGTTAATTTACTCATTACAGTAAGGTTGGTTTTAAACATCTCAAAAGAAAAGTACTCCCATTATTGCCTGCTCAGTCAACAGAAGGGAGACCATACCTGAATCAGTTAACAGATGAAAAAAGAGGACACATAAAAAAGAGTTCTTGCAAAGGCATGGGAGCTTAGGGAACTGCGAGGCATCTAGGTGCAAACTACAGAGTCCTGAGTTGCCAACAAGTGAAAGTATAGTTTGAGAGATTTGGTTTGAAAGTATCTCAAATACAGTATTCATGTTAAAATGGTACAAGCTGAAGAAGGCATGCCAGGGAATCTGGCACCTAAGCAACACTGGCAATTATGCACCATCCATACCTGCAATCTTGGCACACTATCCTGCCAATGCCCAAACTAAACTGCCTGTGCCGTGGTCTGCTGGGAGCCAGTTTACAGCTTTCACAAACTACAACATAGAGATGTCACCGTCAGTGGCTGGGATGGTCACTTCATGTCTTGCGTTTTATGTCTCTGGCTCATTGGAGGTATAGAAAACATAGAAACATAGAAAATAGGTGCAGTAGTAGGCCATTCGGCCCTTCGAGTCTGCACCACCATTCAATAAGATCATGGCTGATCATTCACCTCAGTACCCCATTCCTGCTTTCTCTCCATACCCCTTGATCCCTTCAGCCGTAAGGGCCATATCTAACTCCCTCTTGAATATATCCAATGAACTGGCATCAACAACTCTCTGTGGTAGGGAATTCCACAGGTTAACAACTCGCTGAGTGAAGAAATTTCTCCTCATCTCAGTCCTAAATGGCCTATCCCTTATCCTAAGACTGTGACCACTGGTTCTGGACTTCCCCAATATCTGGAACAGTCTTCCTGCATCGAACCTGTCCAGTCCCGTCAGAATTTTATATGTTTCTATGAGATCCCCTCTCATTCTTCTAAACTCCAGTGAATACAGGCCCGTCGATCCAGTCTCTCCTCATATGTCAATCCTGCCATCCCAGGAATCAGTCTGGTGAACCTTTGCTGCACTCCCTCAATAGCAAGAACATCCTTCCTCAGATTAGGAGACCAAAACTGAACACAATATTCCAGGTGAGGCCTCACTAAGGTCCTGTACAACAGCAGTAAGACCTCCCTGCTCCTATACTTAAATCCCCTAGCTATGAAGGCCAACATGCCATTTGCCTTCTTCACCACCTGCTTGTACCTGCATGACAACCTTCAATGACTGATGTACCATGACACCCAGGTCTCATTGCACCTCCCCTTTTCCTAATCTGCCGCCATTCAGATAATATTCTGCCTTCGTGTTTTTGCCACCCAAGTGGATAACCTCACATTTATCCACATTATACTGCATCTGCCATGCGTTTGCCCACTCACCTAACCTGTCCAAGTCACCTTGCAGCCTCTTAGCATCCCCCTCACAGCTCACACCGCCATCCAGCTTAGTGTCATCTGCAAACTTGGAGATATTACACTCAATTCTTTCATCTAAATCATTGATGTATATTGTAAATAGCTGGGGTCCCAGCACTGAGCCCTGCGGCATCCCACTAGTCACTGCCTGCCATTCTGAAAAGGACCCGTTTGTCTCGACTCTCTGCTTCCTGTCTGCCAACCAGTTCTCTATCCACGTCAGTACATTACCCCCAATACCATGTGCTTTAATTTTGTACGCCAATCTCTTGTGTGGGACCTTGTCAAAAGCCTTTTGAAAGTCCAAATACATCACATCCACTGGTTCTCCTTTGTCCACTCTATTAGTTACATCCTCAAAAAATTCTAGAAGATTTGTCAAGCATGATTTCCCTTTCATAAATCCATGCTGACTTGGACCGATCCTGTCACTGCTTTCCAAATGTGCTGCTATTTCATCTTTAATAATTGATTCCAACATTTTCCCCACTACTGATGTCAGGCTAATCAGTCTATAATTACCCACCTTCTCTCTCCCTCCTTTCTTAAAAAGTGGTGTTACATTAGCTACCCTCCAGTCCATAGGAACTGATCCAGAGTCGATAGACTGTTGGAAAATGATCACCAATGCATCCACTATTTCGAGGGCTACTTCCTTAAGTACTCTTGGATGCAGACTCTCAGGCCCTGGGGATTTATCGGCCTTCAATCCCATCAATTTCCCTAACACAATTTCCCACCTAATAAGGATTTCCTTCAGTTCCTCCTTCTCACTAGACCCTTGGTCCCTTAGTATTTCCGGAAGGTTATTTGTGTCTTCCTTCGTGAAGACAGAACCAAAGTATTTGTTTAACTGGTCCGCCATTTCTTTGTTCCCCATTATAAATTCACTTGAATCTTACTGCAAGGGACCTACGTTTGTTTTCACTAATCTTTTTCTCTCACATATTTATAGAAGCTTTTGCAGTCAGTTTTTATGTTCCCAGCAAGCTTCCTCTCAAACTCTATTATCCCCCTCCTAATTAAACCCTTTGTCCTCCTCTGCTGTGTTATAAAATTCTTCCAGTCCTCAGGTTTGCTGCTTTTTCTGCCCAATTTATATGCCTCTTCCTTGGATTTAACACTATCCTTAATTTCCCTTGTTAGCCACGGTTGAGCCACCTTCCCCGTTTTATGTTTACTCCAGACAGGGATGTACAATTGCTGAAGTTCATCCATGTGATCTTTAAAATCCACCATCAACCCTTTAATTATCACTCACCAGTCTATTCTAGCCAATTCACATCTCATACCATCGAAGTTACCTTTCCCCAAGTTCAGGACCCTAGTCTCTGAATTAACTGTCACTCTCCATCTTAATAAAGAATTCTACCATATTATGGTCACTCTTCCCCAAGGGGCCTCGCACAACAAGATTGCTAATTAGTCCTTTCTCATTACACATCACCCAGTCCAGGATGGTCAGCTCTCTAGTTGGCTCCTCGACATATTGGTCGAGAAAACCATCCCTAAAACACTCCAGGAAATCCTCCTCCACCGCATTACTACCAGTTTGGTTAGCCCAATCAATATGTAGATTAAAGTCGCCCATGATAACTGCTGTACCTTTATTGCACACATCCCTAATTTCTTGTTTGATGCTATCCCCAATCTCACTACTACTGTTTGATGGTCTGTACACAACTCCCACTAGCGTTTTCTGCCCTTTGGTATTCCGTAGCTCCACCCATATAGATTCCACATCATCCAAGCTAATGTCTTTCCTTACAATTGCATTAATTTCCTCTTTAACCAGCAACACCACCCCGCCTCCTTTTCCTTTCTGTCTATGCTTCCTAAATGTTGAATACCCCTGGATGTTGAGTTTCTAGCCTTGGTCACCCTGGAGCCATGTCTCCTTGATGCCAATTACATCATATCCGTTAACTGCTATCTGTGCAGTTAATTCGTCCACCTTATTGCAAATGTTCCTTGCATTGAGGCACAGAGCCTTCAAGCTTGTCTTTTTAACACCCTTTGCCCCTTTAGAATTTTGCTATAATGTGGCCTTTTTGCTTTTTGCCTTGGGTTTCTCTGCCCTCCACTTTTACTTTTCTTCTTTCTATCTTTTGCTTCTGGCCCCATTCTACTTTCCTCTGTCTCCCTGCATAGGTTCCCATCCCCCTGCCATTAGTTTATCCCCTCCGCAACAGCACTAGCAAACACTCCCCCTAGGATATTGGTTCCAATCCTGACCAGGTGCAGACCGTCCAGTTTGTATGCTGGTCCCACCTCCCCTAGAACCGGTTCCAATGTCCCAGGAATTTGAATCCCTCCCTTCTGCACCACTCCTCAAGCCACATATTCATCTGAGCTATTCTGCGATTCCTATTCTGACTAGCACGTGGCACTGGTAGCAATCCTGAGATTACTACTTTTGAGGTCCTACTTTTTAATTTAGCTCCTAGCTCCTTAAATTCGTCTTGTAGGACCTCATCCTGTTTTTTACCTATGTCGTTGGTACTTATATGCACCACGACATCTGGTTGTTTACCCTCCCCCTTCAAAATGTCCTGCACCCGCTCCGAGACATCCTTGACCCTTGCACCAGGGAGGCAACATACCATTCTGGAGTCTCGGTTGCGGCCGCAGAAATGCCTATCTATTCCCCTTACAATCGAATCCCCTATCACTATCGCCCTCCCACTCTTTTTCCTGCCCTCCTGTGCAGCAGAGCCAGCCACGGTGCCATGAACTTGGCTGCTGCTGCCCTCCCCTGATGAGCCATCCCCCTCAACAGTACTCAAAGCGGTGTATCTGTTTTGCAGGGGGATGACCGCAGGGGACCCCTGCACTACCTTCCTTGCACTGCTCTTCCTGTTGGTTTTCCATTCCCTATCTGGCTGTGGACCCTTTCCCTGCGGTAAGACCAACTCACTACACGTGCTATTCACGTCATTCTCAGCATCATGGATGCTCCAGAGTGCATCCACCCTCAGCTCCAACTCCGCAACGCGGACCGTCAGGATCTGCAGGCGGATACACTTCCCGCAAATGTAATCGTCAGGGACGTTTCCAGTGTCCCTGACTTCCCACATAGTACAGGAGGAGCATATCACCCGTCTGAGCTCTCCTGCCATGACTTAACCCCTAGATTAACTTAATTTGGCAACAATAATGCGAAAGTTTACTTACTGATAAAGAAAAGAAAAAGAAAAACTACTACTGCCTGATATGGAGGGTGCCTTGGAGTGTCAAAGAGGTCAGCTGTTCTGGCACCCACCTCATGTAGCATAACATCTGCTTTGCCCACCTTGAAATGGGATTGAGCACCACACTGCTTTGTCACTGCCTCTACATTTCATATTGTCCTCTGCATGGAATTCCTTTCCCTTCATTTTTACCTTATATAACTTTCCTCCTGACTCCTCTTTGTCCCTTGGCAAAGGCTACCAATGGGTTTAAATGTCTTTCCCCCTGTGCAGGCCTTTACATTTTACCTGCACCATGATGTTCTGGCCTCACCCACCTCCATTAGGCTAGCTCCCTGCAAAAGGTGAGAAGCTGTACTGGGAGCTGTGAGTATTATGGTAATGAGCTGAACCAAGAGAATTGCACACCATACTTCTCACTAAATTTAAACTAGAACTTACCCAGTTAGGCTTTGCTCGGGCTTGAAAATGTATCCCTTTGTGAGGTTAGAGTGTGTTTGTTTGTGCATATATGTGTGAATGTAGAGTTACATGGAACCTGAAAAGACAAAAGTAAGGATGGAAATCCTGGTGGTGCTTTTACTTAGCGAGGTGGGCTAAGTGCGGCCGAGGAAGTGGCAGGCTGTGACACCGCTCCGTTTCCATGGAGTTCTGTTGATCTGATTTTACATTAATGGGACTGGTTAAGCCCGCCCTGCGAGGTTCCCGGCCAATTAACAGGAAGTGGGTGTGATGATATCATCTGATGACGAGTCATCAGCCAGTTTCCTTAAAGGGACCATGGACAACTTCTTTTGACAGTGGTTCTGTCAGTGTTGTGCTGCATTGAGGTGCTGCAAACACTGACAATCATTGTACAAAGGTACATGGCTTCACCCAGGCTCTCCACTGACTCCCTCCATATACAGGGAGCGTCTCTTCCCTTAATGGGCAGAAGAGACCTCCCCAGGACACCAATGCAGGCTGGTTGCACATTGCACAGGAGGGCACAAGTAGGGATATCATCAGGAGGACCTGACTGCAGTGGCACAAATGTTTTAATGATCTCAGTAGATCACGAAATGTTACTGCAAAGCCACACTCAACCTCATCCTGCTGTGCCACTCATCACATCCCCAACTCCCTGCCGTCCCTACCCTACTCCTGCACATCCTTACTCACACCAACTTACCTTGAATTTCCACCCATCGCTCTCTCTCTATCTACATGATCACTTCCCCATCTCACTCGCCACCCCTCACACTCATCCTCATCCTTGTCCAATCATATCAACTAATAACACACACGGGTAGGTACGTGGGTGTTTCTGCTAATGTGTTGCCAAACATTGAAATCTTTATTTTGTGCTCTTGGACAGATTTGTGTGCACCTTTGGAAGTGGTTAGTGAGTTGTAGTGAATGGTGAGATAAAAAGATAGCCCGCACAATGATGATGAGTGTGAAAGGAATGGGTTGGACATTGCAGGGATGCTTTATGGTTCTGGTGTGGGGTGGTGCCAACCTGGTG
This sequence comes from Pristiophorus japonicus, assembly GCF_044704955.1. NCBI lineage: Eukaryota > Metazoa > Chordata > Chondrichthyes > Pristiophoridae > Pristiophorus > Pristiophorus japonicus. The sequence goes on along the minus strand of NC_091990.1, from coordinate 185,310,026 downwards.
CATCATGTGGCAGCCAGGGTGTACAGTGTCAAGTGAAGTAAATGTGGCCATGGTGAGACCATCCCTGTCCTCCCGGGCAGCAATGTGATCGGGTGCTGACGCCCTGTGTCCTGTGCCGCATCAGGAGATTGCGGAGAAGGTTGGTGTTGGTGGTGATGCTGGTGTGTTTAGTGATGTTAGTGTTGGGAGTGATCATGATGGGATTCTGAGGACCAAGGTGAGGGAGCATAAAGGGCACCAATTTCAACAAGTTGAAATTTTTTCAAGGGCACCGATACTGCTGCAATAGATGGCAGGCGAAGTTGAGATAACAGAAGCGATCTGTCAATGGTGAGAGAGGTTGCTCCAAGGAGGTGACAGTGGATAGAAAGTTCACTCCAAAAACTTCCAAATTGAATACAGCTCAAACGTTTCTTCCAGCTTCTGACTTTGGAAAGTGAACAGCTGTGAGATGGTAGCTTTTATACCACTTCTGCAGCTGTCAACTAGCCAAAGCAATGGAGAGTCACTGAGTACCCAACACACTTACCTGGCGTGAAAGCCGATGGATGGCAAACTCAATGAAAACTTGGTAAAATGGTAAGTGCCAGGGTAAATTATTTTTAAATACCTTTTAAATTACCTCTTAAGCATCTTAATTGACTGGTCCGCCGCTTGATGTCGGGTCTGCGATCTGCACACAGACCCGACACTTGAGAAACTGACAAGGAGGCGGGTTCAGAGTGGACTTCTGCCCTGCTATCAATCAGCGGCATTTTGACAGCAGGCCCACCTCCAAACCCGCACTCGCAGGTCTGGGAAGCTTCCAGCCCCTGAATGTGCGTGTATGTGTACACAAAGCTCTCAAAAGGTACATCTTCAATTTACATCGAACTGTAGTGTGCAATTTCCTTGGATCAGCTCATTTCCATAGCTGGAGGCCTGCACTAATGGAAATGATGTCGGAGTGTTGTTGTTTTCGGATCTTCATATTCTTCCCTTGGAGAAAATTGTGAAGTAGTGGAAGGATTCGCAGGCTGATTAACAGTCTGACAGGCCACGACGTGATGCTCCTTCCATGTCCATTACCCTCTTTATTCTATGTCTATAGGGTAGTTATTTCTATATGGCAAGAGTGTTTTATCGGGATATACAACCCATGCGATTAGGGGGTGTCAATGCATTCCTGGGATCAGCATTGCTATGATGACAGAGGAGAATGTTTCAATTTTCGAGGCTGGGAAGTCTATGCAATTGATCGTAGGGCCTGTCTTTTCTTTAAACTTTCATTTGAAGCATTGAAAATTCTGGCACCCTGTTATGTATGTAAACCTGTAATTACCATGTCTAACCACCAGAGGGCTTATCCCCTGGAGTCCCAAGGGATCCCACAATCCCTTGGGAGCACCTGTATATAAGGAGGCCTCACAGGCTGGAGAGGCACTCTGAGATCTGCAATAAAGGACTACGGTCACACTTATTTGAGCTTGCAGTATCTAGTCTGACTCTTTATCCAAGATGTAACAACTGACGACAAGATACAGATAACAAACCCCAATGCAACGATGCAGAGAACTGTGGGCTGGAGAACTGGAGAAATTTTCGGAGGGAGACGATTGGGAAACCTTCGTGGAGCGACTCGACCGATACTTCGTGGCCAATGAGCTGGAAGGAGAAGTGAACGCTGCCAAGCGAAGGGCGATCCTCCTCACCGTTTGTGGGGCATCAACGTATGGCCTCATGAAAAACCTGCTCGCTCCAGAAAAACCCACAGACAAGTCGTACAATGAGTTAAACACACTGGTCCGGGAGTATCTAAACCCGAAGGAAAGTGTTCTGATGGCGAGGTATCGGTTCTACATGTACAAGAGGTCTGAAGGCCAGGAAGTGGCGAGCTATGTCGCCGAGCTAAGGTGCCTTACAGGACATTGCGAATTTGAAGGACACTTGGAGCACATGTTCAGGGACTTCTTTGTACTTGGCATTGGCCATGAAGTAATACTTCGCAAACTTTTGACTGTAGAGACCCCAACCTTGAGTAAAGCCATACCGATAGCCCAGGCATTTATCTCCACCAGTGACAATACCAAACAGATTTCCCAGCACACTAGTGCTGCTGCAAGTACTGTGAGCAAGGTAACGTTTTCGAATCGAAATGTACATGGCAGGACTTACATGCCTGTAGCTGCATGTCCGCAGATGACTCAGAGTCCGCCATCAAAGGTGGTGAATACAAAGCAATTAACACCTTGTTGGTGTTGCAGGGGTGATCGTCGATTCCATTCATGCTGCTTCAAAGGATACATTTGCAAGGGCTGTGGAACAATGGGACACCTCCAACATATGTGCAGGCGAGCTGCAAACCCTGCTAATCCTGCAAAACACCATGTTGCAGAGGAGGACAGATCCACAGTGGATCATGATGAACCAGAGCCTCAGACCGAGGAGGCAGAGATATATGAGGTGCACACATTTACCACAAAGTGTCCCCCGATAATGCTGAAGGTTGAATTAAATGGACTCCCGGTGTCCATGGAGCGGGACACGGGCGCAAGCCAGTCCATAATGAGTAAAAAGACTTTCGATAAGTTGTGGTGCAACAAGGCTTCAAGGCCAGTCCTGACTCCCGTTTGTACCAAACGTAGAACGTACACAAAGGAACTGATTCCCGTAATTGGCAATGCTACCGTAAAGGTCTCCTATGATGGAGCGGTGCACAATTTACCACTCTGAGTGGTACCGGGCGATGGCCCCACGCTGTTCGGCAGGAGCTGGCTGGGAAAGATACGCTGGAACTGGGATGATGTCCGAGCGCTTTCGGCCGTCGATGACACCTCATGTGCCCAGGTCCTAAGCAAGTTCCCCTCACTGTTCGAACCAGGCATCAGGAAGTTCCAAGGAGCAAAAGTGCAGATCCATTTGATTCCGGGGGCATGAGCCATCTATCACAAGGCAAGAGCGGTACCTTACTTGATGAGAGAGAGGGTGGAGATCGAGCTGGACATGCTGCAACGAGAGGGCATCATTTCGCCGATTGAATTCAATGAGTGGGCCAGTCCGATTGTTCCAGTCCCCAAGGGAGACGGCACCGTCAGAATCTGTGGTGATTACAAAGTAACTATCAATCATTTCTTGCTGCAGGATCAGTACCCGCTACCAAAGGCAGACGACCTATTTGCAACGCTAACTGGAGGGAAAACGTTCACCAAGCTGGACTTGACCTCGGCCGACATCTGTTCGGGCTCAAATTTGAATTGGAAACCGACCAAAAGCTGCTTATATCCCTCTTTTCTGAAAATAAGGGGATAAATACGAATGCATCGGCCCGCATCCAGAGATGGGCGCTCACGTTGTCCGCATACAACTATGCCATCCGCCACAGACCAGGCACAGAAAACTGCACCGATGCTCTCAGTAGGTTTCCATTGCCCACCACAGGGGTGGAGATGGCACAGCCCGCAGATTTAGTTATGGTAATGGAAGCATTCGAGAGTGAGCAATCTCCTGTTACCACCCAACAGATTAGAACCTGGACGAGCCAGGACCCCTAACTGTCCTTAATAAAAAACTGTGTGCTCCACGGGAGTTGGTCTAGTGTCCCGTTAGAGATGAAGGAAGAAATAAAGCCGTACCAGCGGCGCAAAGATGAAATGTCTATACAGGCAGACTGCCTCCTATGGGGTAATCGGGTAGTTGTGCTGAAAAAGGGCAGGGACACTTTCATCAGTGATCTCCACAGTACCCACCCAGGCATTGTAATGATGAAAGCGATAGCCAGATCCCACATGTGGTGGCTCGGTATCAATGCAGACTTAGAGTCCTGCTTGCACAAATGTAATACATGTTCCCAGTTAAGCAATGCACCCAGGGAGGTGCCACTAAGTTTATGGTCTTGGCCCTCCGAACCGTGGTCTAGGGTTCATGTCGACTATGCAGGCCCATTCTTGGGAAAAATGTTTCTAATGGTTGTAGATGCGTACTCCAAATGGATTGAATGTGAGATAATGTCGGCAAGCACATCCGCTGCCACCATTGAAAATCTACGGGCCATGTTTGCCACGCACGGCCTGCCTGATGTCCTTGTAAGTGACAATGGGTCGTGCTTTACCAGTGCTGAGTTCAAGGAATTGATAACCTGCAATGGGGTCAAACATGTCATATCTGCCATGTTTAAGCCAGAGTCCAATGGTCAGACAGAACGAGCAGTTCAAACAATCAAGCAGAGCTTGAAAAGGGTAACTGAAGGCTCACTGCAGACTCGCTGATCCCGAGTCCTGCTTCGTTAAGCACAAGACCCCACTCGCTCACGGGGTTCCTCCGCTGAACTGCTCATGAAAAGGGCACTTAAGACAAGGCTCTCGTTAGTCTACCCTGATCTACATTAACAGGTAGAGAGCAGGCGGCTTCAACAGAATACATATCATGATCGCGTAACTATGTCACGCGCAATTGAATTAAATGATCCTGTATTTGTATTGAACTATGGACAAGGTCCCAAGTGGATTGCTGGCACTGTTTTGGCCAAAGAGGGGAGTAGGGTGTTTGTGGTCAAACTTGAAAATGGACTCACCTGCAGAAAACACTTGGACCAAACCAAACTCAGATTCATGGACTACCCAGAATAACCCACAATAGACTCCACCTTTTTCGACCCTCCAACACACACACACGAGTGGCAACCGACCCAGCGGTTGACCAAGAAGCAGAACCCATCACCCGCAGCAGCCCAGCAAGACTCACCACCCCCAGCAGTCCAGCAAGGCCAGCTGTGCAGCAGCCCAGCGTAGGCCCAACAAATGACTCACCAACACCCGCATTTGCACCGAGACGAACAACCAGGGAAAGTAAGGTCCCAGATCGACTTGCATTGTAAATAGTTACACTATTGAGTTTGGGGTGGTGGGGGGGAGTGTTGTTATGTATGTAAACCTGTAATTGCCATGTCTAACCACCAGAGGGCTTATCCCCTGGAGTCCCAAGGGATCCCACAATGCCTTGGGAGCACCTGTATATAAGGAGGCCTCACAGATCTGTAATAAAGGGCTACGGTCACACTTATTTGAGCTTGCAGTATCTAGTCTGACTCTTTATCCAAGATATAACACACCCAATCTCAAATAGTCAGTTGTTAATGGAGTGGCGGGTTCTCCGCAGTGAAGTATTGTTGGTTATAGTCATTTGCTCATGATTCCAAGTTCAGACCTTCAAAATCCTGTTTTCAATTAATTGCAAACCTGCAAGGTGAACAATTATTAACCTACACAGCTTTAAGGCCTGCACATGATATCAAATGTTACTTCTGGGTGGCAGCGGACTAGTTACTGAAATCAGTCAAGGAATTTAGAGTTGAGGACCTTATCTTCAGGGAAAGCAGGGACAGAGGAGAAAATCTTAATGTCTGTTTATCAAACTGCAATTGAGCTGAAGTAGACATGAGACTCCCAAAGCAAGCACTCTACTCGGAACTCCTTCGCAGCAAACAAGTCAAAGGTGGGCAGCAGAAACATTACAAGAACACCCTCAAAGCCTCCCTGATAAAGTGCAAAATCCCCACCGGCACCTGGGAGTCCCTGGCCAAAGACCACCCTAAGTGGAGGAAGCGCATCCAGGAGGGCGCTGAGCACCTCGAGTCTCACCGCCGAGAGCATGCAGTAATCAAGTGCAGGCAGCATTGTCCCACCCATCCCTTCCCTCAATGGGTATCTGTCCCACCTGTGACAGGGACTGTGGATCTCCTATTGGTCTGTACAGTCACCTAAGAACATGTTAAGAGTGGAAGCAAGTCTTCCTCGATTCCGAGGGACTGCCTGTGATGATGATGTTCTCACAGCATAAGTAGAGTTCTTGGACTGAGAAAGAGGGGGAATTAAAATTAATATATATATATATAATCAGTTCACACTTTAATTGTTCACCTTGTGTCTAGGAATAATTTGGATCTCTTAAGGGGGTGACCTGTGAAGAGCAGTAAATGGATTTCTCCAGCTACTGTAGCCAGACATTTAAATACTCAATGATAAGCAAAGTTACACAGTCTGTAGTAATGAGAAGCGCTGCTCTGAAAAGCATCTCACCCCAGTAAATAATTCTCATTGCACTTAAACCACAGATAGCAATTTATGCTCTCTTTGTACTACTGTGTCTACTATTGTGTTTTATGGATTTTTTATTGTCTTCGAAAGTGTCACGTGGCAATGCTGAAGGAAGAAGCTTTTTTTGCTTTGGTTAGTCCACATCTGTTTGTTTGTTAGTGCTGTTGGACAAAATGGTGTCTGATTGGCGCAAACAGGCTCATTCCTATCAGCTGAAGTATCTCCTTGAATGAATTACCTGTGCTAACTATTCTCTCACATAATTGGAATATTTGTGTGTGTGTGTGTGTGTGTGTACAGTCAGTCACACCAGGTGGAGACCGGAACCTTTTTCCATTTTGTACACAGTGCAAGTATTGAACATTACCTCTTTGTAAAATGACAACGGCCAAATGCGTTTGGGGGAGGGCCTTCAATCATGGCATCCATAGAAAATTTCCCAGGTTCTCCATCCTTCTGACCTCTCTGAAGGAGACTGCCAAATTAATGCTAAATGCGATTATCTTGTGCTTTTCTGTTCAGTGGGTGTCGCATGCAAATTGCCTGAAATTCATTTCACTTACAGCCCTCAAGTCATTAGAGAGCAGATCATGAACTGTTGTTTGGGATGGATTCAAACCCAGGTCCCTGAGGAAAAAGGATAGTGTTCTAATACGCTCCGCCACCCTGTCTGTTCCTTCCTCCCCACAAACGAAACCATTGCATCAACTACTGCACCCCCCGCCTGCCTGCCTCCGTGGGCTTTACATGAAGTGCAAGGGCTTGCAATCTGCTGAATGTTCAGTCAACTTTTATAATTACTTTCCGTGTCAAGGTAGAAAACCAGCATGTGTTGCTGATATCACCAGAAACAGCACACTCTTCGTCAACATGAAGCATGGAGTCAACTCCACTGTACACAGCAGCAGGGCTTTTCTACAGCTTGGTCAACAAAGCGCGTCACAGGATCAGGATCCCTGTCTGCCACATATGGCAGTGGCGATGGCTCATATGCCAAGCTACAACGTGCGTGCCTTACACTACTTGTTATTAGGAATAAATATATGGCAAACAATCTTTCCTTTTGTGTTACATGAAAAGGCTGCCTTGTCTGTGCGAATGTGATACAGTTCTCCTACAGTGGGGTGCTGTGTGCTTATGAATAGCACGTGTCTGATTGATAAGGTAGTTGCAGCTGATTCTGCTCCTGCTAATTGTCTTTCAAATGCCCTCATTAATCATTGTGAGGACTGGCTCTGAAGAGCGGGCTGTCAGCATTGCCGTGATCTCCGTCTGCTTGCCACACTGCATGAGGCCTGGCTCAGTGTTGAAAACATGGCCTTCCCAGTGGTTGTGCTGCCTGCTTGCTGCAATGTGCACCTGGCTTTGATAGGATGGAAGCTGCCTCGCACTAATGCGAGTTTTACCCCAGAGACCAATTTAACTGTCCCCATAGCTCAGGAGCTGATAGCTTCCTGTCTTTGTACACTGCACGACGAAATGAATAAACAAATGTAATTACCTCTACACGTAACTTTCTTGCAGTAAGAGGGCTATTAGTGTTAAAACAAACTTGAATTTTTCATCAAGGAATGATTGATTTCCAGGGCGACAGTTTTCTTCTTGGCAGTAAAGGTACAGCATCTTTAAATTGCAGTAAGTTATGGTGGAGCAACATGATTTTAGTTCTTGGCTAAAATAGCATTTATCACAATTAAATAAATATGAAAATCCATTGAAAAATATATTTACATAAACCAGGCTTCCAAATACCACAGGAATATTTCTGTGTGCAGTACACCAGGGTTTAAAATTTGCTTTTCATGGAGACACTTCCCCTCCCCCATGCCCATCAGTTCTGGGGCCTGTCTGTCTCTGTGTCTGTGACCTCTCTAACTCAAGAGCAATGGATTACACACATCTCTTTCACTAACTTAACTGTGAATAACTAGCTATGAACTATTATTATTTAAAAAATCACCACAATTTAATATTTGCAGACTTCAATGTTGACAGTAAGCAAGAAGAGATTTAAAATTATAATAGGACATACAGCTTCTGGTTACTCTGTCCCCAAATTAGTCCTGCAAATAATCCGCTTCCTCTGATTGGCCTGGAGTAGATACCATTCACATAGGGAGAGCTGGAAAATTTCAGTCCCTTCAACACCCTAAACCCTTTGTGCTGGAATTACCAAAACTGGAATTGGCTGTCCTGGCAAATGAGAAATGCTCACTCTCCAACATTAAAATTATAAGCTGCAGATCTCCTGTGGCATTGCTCATATTAAAATCGAGGATACGCCCATCTTATAAGGACAGAAGAATGATGCCGTGTACTTTATCGCTGCTAAGTGCAGCTGTGTGGAACTTTGTATATCACGTTAAGGCCACAGTTCTAATTGTTGTTGTGAATTCGGGAGTTTTCTCTTCGACAGATCCTGAGGTAAATTAGAGGTCAGAAAAAACCCGCAGGAAATGATTACCTTCCTTACTCACTTAATAAAAAGAAACATGTTGACGCGTGAAGTGGCCTCAAGATATCTTATCAGATGGGATCTGTAGCAATGCATTTTATTTTTGATAGTTCAGTGATGTGAGACCTCGTGTGAGCAAAAAGGTTTCAGCATTGCGGAGGAGATCTGGAGTCAGACATGTTGCTTGTGGGTGCACCCAAAGGTATTATCCTTCTGGAATACACCTGAGCCAAGAATTACTGCCTGTGAATGAATTGTTAACACTTGTTCATTTATTGTGAAGAACACAAGCAGAAGAATCCTCGTGTTAAAAGAACAGAGTGACTATATGCACTAGTTTCTTGTGAGTCCTCCTACGCATGCATGCATTGGACTTCGCCCCCTTTTTGAGCATGGGCCCTCGATTCGGTCGCGCATGTGCACTGCGACGTACGAGGAAGTTGGAAGTGGGGCCATGAGCCGTGTGGAGCTGCCACTGGAGCTGCTTCTAGTTTTTGGATTATTTGGAATGCTTTCGCTGCCTTCTGTGGGAGAGAAAACATCGGAGGTAGTGGGAAAGAGAGAGGGGGGGAGACTGGGGATGGGGAGAGAGAGAGAGAGAGAGACTGGGGAGGGGGAGAGAGAGAGAGAGAGAGAGACTAGGGAGGGGGAGAGAGAGAGAGAGAGACTGGGGAGGGGGAGAGAGAGAGAGAGAGAGAGAGAGAGAGAGAGACTAGGAGGGGAGGGAGAGAGAGAGACTAGGGGGAGAGAGAGGGGGAGACTGGGAGATGGAGAGAGACTGGGGAGGGGGAGAGAAAGAGACTGGGGGGAGAGAGAGACTGTGGAGGGGGAAAGTGAGAGACTAGGGGGGAGAGAGAGAGACTGGGGAGGGAGAAAGAGAGAGACTAGGGGGGAAAGAGAGAGAGAGACTGGGGAGGGGGAGAGAGAGAGGTGGGTCAGGAGCTTGGGCTGGGGGATTAAGGAACTTTGGCTGGGGGAGGCATGAACTCTGGCTGAGGGGGCATGAACGTAGGCTGGGGGGAGGCAGGAAGTGGAGCTGGGATGAGGTCGGGAACTTATGCTGGAATGGGGGAGCTCTATCCTGTCTGAAATCTGAAGTCAGAATGGCTCGAATTACACTTTGCAAAGTCACTCAGAAATTGGGTTGGATGGTTCCAATTTGACAATCCAGAGAAACTTCTGGGTGTGTCTTATCCTCCAAGGGGACCAATCAGCAATCAAGTCATGTGATCATGGAGAGGCTTTTAGAGACAATCAGAGCATTTTTCTCGAGCAAATAGCTGCGTCCTTAAAAGAAAGCAAAATTGAGATATTTTAGAACCAATGCACATTTTTATTTCACTGGGAATATTTGTATTTTTGGGACTCTTTTCACTTTAGGCCTATAGTAACAACTTGAGTAAAAACTAGTGCTATTGAGCAATTGAGACAGATCTTCAAGAAAATGTGATCTTTAAAGAAAAATGTTGTTTAAAGAGAAATGATGTTTGCTGCTGGACAGTGATGGGTATAATGACTAGACTCGGGTGACCTAGAATTAAAAAGAAGGAGTTATTAATATTTTTTCCACCAAACTTTCAAATCTTCTCATGATGCACTGAATTATTTGGGAAGAGACCTATTTTCTGTAAAGGCGCTGCTGAAATGTTATTTTTCTCGCACTGAACTCCTGGTGCTTTTTAATAACATTTACATCCAGTTTTGTTGCACTCAGTGCTGTGAAATGTTGGAGTTATATTGAACTTTTTGCTTAGAGGACCATGAAATATACTTCTGTGAAATTTGTGGAATAAAAAAAATCATAAACTACTCAATAATTAATATGTTTCCATTTAAAGAGCAAACAATAAGCAGTAATGTGATACAGTTTCACTTTTAATTGAACGATATTATGTGGAGGTGTCGTTTGTTGTGTTGCGTAGCTAAAGTATTGCACTGCATCTCTAATCACTCATACATTTAAAACGTCACTTGCTATAGTTTGGATCCCAGCATTTGCATCTTAATAAAGATGATCCATTGTACTATCCTGTAGATTGGAATATTGCTGGTTTGATTTGGAAAGTACTGAACCAGTCTACTTTAAAATGCTTTTAAAGTGGACAGTGACATCAGAAAAGAGTGTTTTTGAGACTTTTCCGTTTGAAAATGGAGAAGAACAATGTGTCATTTTTGCCTTCATGGCGTCACTTACTAATGCTGCAATGATAAATGTTGGCATCATTGTATTTGACAAATGACTAATCATTTGTTTCTGACCAGTTTCTTATGACAATGGTGTCCCTTTTAAATTGCCAGTTCAAAGCTATGCAAACTTGCTCTTGTGCTAGATTGAATAGAGTATGGTATAGACTGACTTTAATCAGAATGAGAATCAGATGAGTATTATGTGTTTCTTAAACAATCTTGTCCACAAGAATAATTTAATTGACCACCTGAAATAACAGAATGCAGTGTATAATTACACAGGATGTACGGCACAGAAACAGGCCATTGGGCCCAACCAGTCCGTGCCGGCGTTTATACCCCACTCGAGCCTCCTCCCGTCTTTCCTCATCTAAATCTATCAGCATAAGCCTCTATTCCCTTTTTGCTCATATGTTTATCTAACCGCCCCTTAAATGCATCGATACTATTCGCTTCAACCACTCCCTGTGGCAGCAAATTCCATATTCTCACTGCTGTCCTGGTAAAGAAGTTTTTTCTGAGTTCTCAATTTGATATCTTGGTGATTATCTTATATTGATGGCCTCTACTTTTGCTGCTCCACACCAGTGGAAATACTCTCTCTGTATCTACTCCATCAAAACCTTTCATGATTTTAAAGACCTCGATTAGATCACCCCTCAGCCTTCTGTTTTCAAGACCCAGCCTGTTCATCCTTTCCTGATAGATGCGCATTTCTGGTATTATCCTTGTAAATCTTCTCTGCTCCCTCTCCAGTGCCTCCATCTCCTTTTTATAATGTGGCAACCAGAATTGTACACACTACTTCAAGTGTGGTCTAACCAAGGTTCGATACAGGTTTAGCATAAATTCTCTACTTTTCAATTCTATCCCCCGAGAAATAAACCCTAGTGTTTGGTTTGCTTTTTATGGCCTTGTTAACCTGTGTCGATACTTTTAGTGAATTTTATATTTGTACTCCGAAATCCCTTTTCTCCTCTACCCCATTTAGATTCTTATTTGACCAGTAATATGTGAGCTCCCTATTTTTCATACTAAAATGTAATACCTCACATTTATTTGTGTTGAATTTCATTTACCAATTACATGTCCACTCTGCAAGTTTATTAATGTCCTCCTGTAATTTGTTACAGTCCTACTCAATATTGACTATCCCCCAATTTGGTGTCGTCTGCAAGTTCAGAAATTATGTTTTTAATTCCAAAGTCTAAATCGTTAATGTTATATATGTATACTTGTATTTACTCTGTACAGCCATCAGAGGGCTCATCCCCTGGAATCCCAAGGGATCCCATAATTCCTTGAGAGCACAGGTATTTAAGGAGGCTTCACAGGTTGGAGAGGCACTCTGGAGACCTGCAATAAAAGACTGAGGTCACACTTTACTTTGAGCTCACAGTGTTCAGTATGACTCTTTCTCCATACTCAACAACTGGCGACGAGATACAGATAGTGAACCCAAAAATTCAGAGACCAGTGGACATCCTGGAGAAATTCTCGGAGGGAGATGATTGGGAAACTTTTGTGGAGTGACTCGACCAATACTTCGTGGCCAATGAGCTAGATGGGGAAGAGAGCACTGCCAAACGAAGGGCGATCCTCCTCACCGTCTGTGGGGCACCAACGTATGGCCTCATGAAAAATCTGCTCACTCCAGCAAAACCCACGGAGAGATCGTACGACGATTTGTGCACACTAGTCCGAGAGCATTTGAACCCGAAGGAAAGCGTTCTGATGCCGAGGTACCGGTTCTACACCAACAAAGGGTCTGAAGGCCAGGAAGTGGTGAGTTATGTCGCTGAGCTAAGACGCCTTGCAGGACATTGCGAATTTGGAGGACATTTGGAGCACATGCTCAGAGACTTTTTTGTACTTGGCATTGGCCACAAAACCGTACTTCACAAACTTTTCACTGTAGAGACCCCAACATAGAAACATAGAAAATAGGTGCAGGAGTAGGCCATTCGGCCCTTCGAGCCTGCACCGCCATTCAACAAGATCATGGCTGATCACCCACCCCAGCACCTCCCCCCCACACCCCCTCCACATCCCCCCGACCCCCACCCAGCCGCAAGGACCACATCCAACTCCCTCCCGAACACATCCAATGAACTGGCATCAACAACTCTCCGCGGCAGGGAACCCCACAGGCCAATAACTCCCCGAGTGAAGAAGTCTATCCGCATCCCAGCACCAAACGGCCCACTCTCCATCCTAAGACCGTGCCCCGCACCCCCGTCCCCCCACCCGGCTCCGGACCCACCCAACACCGGGAACACTCCCTCCACACCCAACCCACCCCGTCCCGTCAGAATCCTTCCCAAATGCCGAACACCCCCGGATGTCGAGCCCCCAGCCCCGGCCACCCCGGAGCCACGCCCCCGCGACACCAACCACACCACATCCACCAATCGCCATCTGCGCAGTCAACCCGTCCACCCCACTCTGAATACTCCCCGCACCGAGGCACAGAGCCCCCAGGCCCGCCCCTCCAACACACTTCACCCCCCACCCCCCAGACCTCTGCTGCAAGGTGGCCCCTCCTGTCCCACAACCTGGGTTTCTGCGCCCCCCACCTCCACGACTCTCCCCTCCATCCCCCGCCCCCATCTCCCCTCATCTTCACTCTGCCTCCCCGCACAGGCTCCCATCTTGGGGGCGGTGACATTCTGGGGCAGGGAATTTTAGCCCCCAGCGTCGAAGTCCTGCTCCCGCCGCAGAATTGGCCTTACCCCCCCTCAATGGAAGCGGAGTGCAATTTCCCACAATTCACTTCCTTTGGGGGCAGTTACCGAGGCACGACTGGATGCCCCTGTGACAGTGGGAACTGGTGCTCTCCACTCTCTGTCCTGTGACAGTGGGAACCGGTGCTCTCCACTCTCTGTCCTGTGACAGTGGGAACTGGTGCTCTCCACTCTCCTGTCCTGTGACAGTGGGAACTGGTGCTCTCCACTCTCTGTCCTGTGACAGTGGGAACTGGTGCTCTCCACTCTCTGTCCTGTGACAGTGGGAACTGGTGCTCTCCACTCTCCCGTCCTGTGACATTGGGAACTGGTGCTCACCACTCTCTGTCCTGTGACAGTGGGAACTGGTGCTCTCCACTCTCTGTCCTGTGACAGTGGGAACTGGTGCTCTCCAATCTCTCCTGTGACAGTGGGAACTGGTGCTCTCTACACTCTGTCCTGTGACAGTGGGAACTGGTGCTCTCCACTCTCTGTCCTGTGACAGTGCGAACTGATACTCTCCACTCTCTGCTTGTGACAGTGGGAACTGGTGCTCTCCACTCTCCCGTCCTGTGACAGTGGGAACTGGTGCTCTCCACTCTCCTGTCCTGTGACAGTGGGAACAGGTGCTCTCCACTCTCTGTCCTGTGACAGTGGGAACTAGTGCTCTCCACTCTCTGTCCTGTGACAGTTTGAACTGGTGCTCTCCACTCTCTGTCCTGCGACAGTGGAAACTGGTGCTCTCCACTCTCTGTCCTGTGACAGTGGGAACTGGTGCTCTCCACTCTCTGTCCTGTGACAGTGGGAACTGGTGCACTCCACTCTCTGTCCTGTGACAGTGGGAACTGGTGCTCTCCACTCTCTGTCGTGTGACAGTGGGAACTGGTGCTCTCCACTCTCTGTCCTGTGACAGTGGGAACTGGTGCTCTCCACTCTCCCGTCCTGTGACAGTGGGAACTACTGCTCTCCACTCTCTGCCCTGTGACAGTGGGAACTGGTGCTCTCCACTCTCTGTCCTGTGACAGTTTGAACTGGTGCTCTCCACTCTCCCGTCCTGTGACAGTGGGAACTGATGCTCTCTACTCTCTGTCCTGTGACAGTGGGAACTGGTGCTCTCCACTCTCTGTCCTGCAACAGTGGGAACTGGTGCTCTCCACTCTTCCGTCCTGTGACAGTTTGAACTGGTGCTCTCCACTCTCTGTCCTGTGACAGTGCGAACAGGTGCTCTCCACTCTCTGTCCTGTGACAGTGGGAACTGGTGCTCTCCACTCTCTGTCTGTGACAGTTTGAACTGGTGCTCTCCACTCTCTGTCCTGTGACAGCGGGAACTGGTGCTCTCCACTCTCTGTCCTGTGACAGTGGGAACTGGTGCTCTCCACTCTCCCGTCCTGTGACAGTGGGAACTGGTGCTCTCCACTCTCTGTCCTGTGACACTGGGAACTGATGCTCTCCACTCTCCCGTCCTGTGACATTGGGAACTGGTGCTCACCACTCTCTGTCCTGTGACAGTGGGAACTGGTGCTCTCCACTCTCTGTCCTGTGACAGTGGGAACTGGTGCTCTTCAATCTCTCCTGTGACAGTGGGAACTGGTGCTCTCCACACTCTGTCCTGTGACAGTGGGAACTGGTGCTCTCCACTCTCTGTCCTGTGACAGTGCGAACTGATACTCTCCACTCTCTGTTTGTGACAGTGGGAACTGGTGCTCTCCACTCTCCCGTCCTGTGACAGTGGGAACTGGTGCTCTCCACTCTCCTGTCCTGTGACAGTGGGAACTGGTGCTCTCCACTCTCTGTCCTGTGACAGTGGGAACTGGTGCTCTCCACTCTCTGTCCTGTGACAGTGGGAACTGGTGCTCTCCACTCTCTCGTCCTGTGACAGTGGGAACTGGTGCTCTCCACTCTCCCGTCCTGTGACAGTTTGAACTGGTGCTCTCCACTCTCTGTCCTGCGACAGTGGGAACTGGTGCTCTCCACTCTCTGTCCTGTGACAGTGGGAACTGGTGCTCTCCACTCTCTGTCCTGTGACAGTGGGAACTGGTGCACTCCACTCTCTGTCCTGTGACAGTGGGAACTGGTGCTCTCCACTCTCTGTCGTGTGACAGTGGGAACTGGTGCTCTCCACTCTCTGTCCTGTGACAGTGGAAACTGGTGCTCTCCACTCTCCCGTCCTGTGACAGTGGGAACTACTGCTCTCCACTCTCTGCCCTGTGACAGTGGGAACTGGTGCTCTTCACTCTCCTGTCCTGTGACAGTGGGAACTGATGCTCTCTACTCTCTGTCCTGTGACAGTGGGAACTGGTGCTCTCCACTCTCTGTCCTGTGACAGTGGGAACTGGTGCTCTCCAATCGCTGTCCTGTGACAGCGGGAACTGGTGCTCTCCACTCTCTGTCTGTGACAGTTTGAACTGGTGCTCTCCACTCTCTGTCCTGTGACAGTGGGAACTGGTGCTCTCCACTCTCCCGTCCTGTGACAGTGGGAACTGGTGCTCTCCACTCTCTGTCCTGTGACACTGGGAACTGATGCTCTCCACTCTCCCGTCCTGTGACATTGGGAACTGGTGCTCACCACTCTCTGTCCTGTGACAGTGGGAACTGGTGCTCTCCACTCTCTGTCCTGTGACAGTGGGAACTGGTGCTCTCCAATCTCTCCTGTGACAGTGGGAACTGGTGCTCTCCACACTCTGTCCTGTGACAGTGGGAACTGGTGCTCTCCACTCTCTGTCCTGTGACAGTGCGAACTGATACTCTCCACTCTCTGTTTGTGACAGTGGGTACTGGTGCTCTCCACTCTCCTGTCCTGTGACAGTGGGAACTGGTTCTCTCCACTCTCTGTCCTGTGACAGTGGGAACTGGTGCTCTCCACTCTCTGTCCTGTGACAGTGGGAACTGGTGCTCTCCACTCTCTCGTCCTGTGACAGTGGGAACTGGTGCTCTCCACTCTCCCGTCCTGTGACAGTTTGAACTGGTGCTCTCCACTCTCTGTCCTGCGACAGTGGGAACTGGTGCTCTCCACTCTCTGTCCTGTGACAGTGGGAACTGGTGCTCTCCACTCTCTGTCGTGTGACAGTGGGAACTGGTGCTCTCCACTCTCTGTCCTGTGACAGTGGGAATTGGTGCTCTCCACTCTCCCGGCCTGTGACAGTGGGAGCTACTGCTCTCCACTCTCTGCCCTGTGACAGTGGGAACTGGTGCTCTCCACTCTCTGTCCTGTGACAGTTTGAACTGGTGCTCTCCACTCTCCCGTCCTGTGACAGTGGGAACTGATGCTCTCTACTCTCTGTCCTGTGACAGTGGGAACTGGTGCTCTCCACTCTCTGTCCTGTGACAGTGCGAACTGATACTCTCCACTCTCTGTTTGTGACAGTGGGAACTGGTGCTCTCCAATCTCCTGTCCTGTGACAGTGGGAACTGGTTCTCTCCACTCTCTGTCCTGTGACAGTGGGAACTGGTGCTCTCCACTCTCTGTCCTGTGACAGTGGGAACTGGTGCTCTCCACTCTCTCGTCCTGTGACAGTGGGAACTGGTGCTCTCCACTCTCCCGTCCTGTGACAGTTTGAACTGGTGCTCTCCACTCTCTGTCCTGCGACAGTGGGAACTGGTGCTCTCCACTCTCTGTCCTGTGACAGTGGGAACTGGTGCTCTCCACTCTCTGTCCTGTGACAGTGGGAACTGGTGCACTCCACTCTCTGTCCTGTGACAGTGGGAACTGGTGCTCTCCACTCTCTGTCGTGTGACAGTGGGAACTGGTGCTCTCCACTCTCTGTCCTGTGACAGTGTGAACTGGTGCTCTCCACTCTCCCGGCCTGTGACAGTGGGAACTACTGCTCTCCACTCTCTGCCCTGTGACAGTGGGAACTGGTGCTCTCCACTCTCTGTCCTGTGACAGTTTGAACTGGTGCTCTCCACTCTCCCGTCCTGTGACAGTGGGAACTGATGCTCTCTACTCTCTGTCCTGTGACAGTGGGAACTGGTGCTCTCCACTCTCTGTCCTGTAACAGTGGGAACTGGTGCTCTCCACTCTCCCGTCCTGTGACAGTTTGAACTGGTGCTCTCCACTCTCTGTCGTCTGACAGTGGGAACTGGTGCTCTCCACTCTCTGTCCTGTGACAGTGGAAACTGGTGCTCTCCACTCTCCCGTCCTGTGACAGTGGGAACTACTGCTCTCCACTCTCTGCCCTGTGACAGTGGGAACTGGTGCTCTTCACTCTCCTGTCCTGTGACAGTGGGAACTGATGCTCTCTACTCTCTGTCCTGTGACAGTGGGAACTGGTGCTCTCCACTCTCTGTCCTGTAACAGTGGGAACTGGTGCTCTCCACTCTCCCGTCCTGTGACAGTTTGAACTGGTGCTCTCCACTCTCTGTCCTGTGACAGTGCGAACAGGTGCTCTCCACTCTCTGTCCTGTGACAGTGGGAACTGGTGCTCTCCAGTCGCTGTCCTGTGACAGCGGGAACTGGTGCTCTCCACTCTCTGTCTGTGACAGTTTGAACTGGTGCTCTCCACTCTCTGTCCTGTGACAGTGGGAACTGGTGCTCTCCACTCTCCCGTCCTGTGACAGTGGGAACTGGTGCTCTCCACTCTCTGTCCTGTGACACTGGGAACTGATGCTCTCCACTCTCCCGTCCTGTGACATTGGGAACTGGTGCTCACCACTCTCTGTCCTGTGACAGTGGGAACTGGTGCTCTCCACTCTCTGTCCTGTGACAGTGGGAACTGGTGCTCTCCAATCTCTCCTGTGACAGTGGGAACTGGTGCTCTCCACACTCTGTCCTGTGACAGTGGGAACTGGTGCTCTCCACTCTCTGTCCTGTGACAGTGCGAACTGATACTCTCCACTCTCTGTTTGTGACAGTGGGTACTGGTGCTCTCCACTCTCCTGTCCTGTGACAGTGGGAACTGGTTCTCTCCACTCTCTGTCCTGTGACAGTGGGAACTGGTGCTCTCCACTCTCTGTCCTGTGACAGTGGGAACTGGTGCTCTCCACTCTCTCGTCCTGTGACAGTGGGAACTGGTGCTCTCCACTCTCCCGTCCTGTGACAGTTTGAACTGGTGCTCTCCACTCTCTGTCCTGCGACAGTGGGAACTGGTGCTCTCCACTCTCTGTCCTGTGACAGTGGGAACTGGTGCTCTCCACTCTCTGTCGTGTGACAGTGGGAACTGGTGCTCTCCACTCTCTGTCCTGTGACAGTGGGAATTGGTGCTCTCCACTCTCCCGGCCTGTGACAGTGGGAGCTACTGCTCTCCACTCTCTGCCCTGTGACAGTGGGAACTGGTGCTCTCCACTCTCTGTCCTGTGACAGTTTGAACTGGTGCTCTCCACTCTCCCGTCCTGTGACAGTGGGAACTGATGCTCTCTACTCTCTGTCCTGTGACAGTGGGAACTGGTGCTCTCCACTCTCTGTCCTGTGACAGTGCGAACTGATACTCTCCACTCTCTGTTTGTGACAGTGGGAACTGGTGCTCTCCAATCTCCTGTCCTGTGACAGTGGGAACTGGTTCTCTCCACTCTCTGTCCTGTGACAGTGGGAACTGTTGCTCTCCACTCTCTGTCCTGTGACAGTGGGAACTGGTGCTCTCCACTCTCTCGTCCTGTGACAGTGGGAACTGGTGCTCTCCACTCTCCCGTCCTGTGACAGTTTGAACTGGTGCTCTCCACTCTCTGTCCTGCGACAGTGGGAACTGGTGCTCTCCACTCTCTGTCCTGTGACAGTGGGAACTGGTGCTCTCCACTCTCTCGTCCTGTGACAGTGGGAACTGGTGCTCTCCACTCTCCCGTCCTGTGACAGTTTGAACTGGTGCTCTCCACTCTCTGTCCTGCGACAGTGGGAACTGGTGCTCTCCACTCTCTGTCCTGTGACAGTGGAAACTGGTGCTCTCCACTCTCTGTCGTGTGACAGTGGGAACTGGTGCTCTCCACTCTCTGTCCTGTGACAGTGGGAATTGGTGCTCTCCACTCTCCCGGCCTGTGACAGTGGGAGCTACTGCTCTCCACTCTCTGCCCTGTGACAGTGGGAACTGGTGCTCTCCACTCTCTGTCCTGTGACAGTTTGAACTGGTGCTCTCCACTCTCCCGTCCTGTGACAGTGGGAACTGATGCTCTCTACTCTCTGTCCTGTGACAGTGGGAACTGGTGCTCTCCACTCTCTGTCCTGTGACAGTGCGAACTGATACTCTCCACTCTCTGTTTGTGACAGTGGGAACTGGTGCTCTCCAATCTCCTGTCCTGTGACAGTGGGAACTGGTTCTCTCCACTCTCTGTCCTGTGACAGTGGGAACTGGTGCTCTCCACTCTCTGTCCTGTGACAGTGGGAACTGGTGCTCTCCACTCTCTCGTCCTGTGACAGTGGGAACTGGTGCTCTCCACTCTCCCGTCCTGTGACAGTTTGAACTGGTGCTCTCCACTCTCTGTCCTGCGACAGTGGGAACTGGTGCTCTCCACTCTCTGTCCTGTGACAGTGGGAACTGGTGCTCTCCACTCTCTGTCCTGTGACAGTGGGAACTGGTGCACTCCACTCTCTGTCCTGTGACAGTGGGAACTGGTGCTCTCCACTCTCTGTCGTGTGACAGTGGGAACTGGTGCTCTCCACTCTCTGTCCTGTGACAGTGTGAACTGGTGCTCTCCACTCTCCCGGCCTGTGACAGTGGGAACTACTGCTCTCCACTCTCTGCCCTGTGACAGTGGGAACTGGTGCTCTCCACTCTCTGTCCTGTGACAGTTTGAACTGGTGCTCTCCACTCTCCCGTCCTGTGACAGTGGGAACTGATGCTCTCTACTCTCTGTCCTGTGACAGTGGGAACTGGTGCTCTCCACTCTCTGTCCTGTAACAGTGGGAACTGGTGCTCTCCACTCTCCCGTCCTGTGACAGTTTGAACTGGTGCTCTCCACTCTCTGTCGTGTGACAGTGGGAACTGGTGCTCTCCACTCTCTGTCCTGTGACAGTGGAAACTGGTGCTCTCCACTCTCCCGTCCTGTGACAGTGGGAACTACTGCTCTCCACTCTCTGCCCTGTGACAGTGGGAACTGGTGCTCTTCACTCTCCTGTCCTGTGACAGTGGGAACTGATGCTCTCTACTCTCTGTCCTGTGACAGTGGGAACTGGTGCTCTCCACTCTCTGTCCTGTAACAGTGGGAACTGGTGCTCTCCACTCTCCCGTCCTGTGACAGTTTGAACTGGTGCTCTCCACTCTCTGTCCTGTGACAGTGCGAACAGGTGCTCTCCACTCTCTGTCCTGTGACAGTGGGAACTGGTGCTCTCCAGTCGCTGTCCTGTGACAGCGGGAACTGGTGCTCTCCACTCTCTGTCTGTGACAGTTTGAACTGGTGCTCTCCACTCTCTGTCCTGTGACAGTGGGAACTGGTGCTCTCCACTCTCCCGTCCTGTGACAGTGGGAACTGGTGCTCTCCACTCTCTGTCCTGTGACACTGGGAACTGATGCTCTCCACTCTCCCGTCCTGTGACATTGGGAACTGGTGCTCACCACTCTCTGTCCTGTGACAGTGGGAACTGGTGCTCTCCACTCTCTGTCCTGTGACAGTGGGAACTGGTGCTCTCCAATCTCTCCTGTGACAGTGGGAACTGGTGCTCTCCACACTCTGTCCTGTGACAGTGGGAACTGGTGCTCTCCACTCTCTGTCCTGTGACAGTGCGAACTGATACTCTCCACTCTCTGTTTGTGACAGTGGGTACTGGTGCTCTCCACTCTCCTGTCCTGTGACAGTGGGAACTGGTTCTCTCCACTCTCTGTCCTGTGACAGTGGGAACTGGTGCTCTCCACTCTCTGTCCTGTGACAGTGGGAACTGGTGCTCTCCACTCTCTCGTCCTGTGACAGTGGGAACTGGTGCTCTCCACTCTCCCGTCCTGTGACAGTTTGAACTGGTGCTCTCCACTCTCTGTCCTGCGACAGTGGGAACTGGTGCTCTCCACTCTCTGTCCTGTGACAGTGGGAACTGGTGCTCTCCACTCTCTGTCGTGTGACAGTGGGAACTGGTGCTCTCCACTCTCTGTCCTGTGACAGTGGGAATTGGTGCTCTCCACTCTCCCGGCCTGTGACAGTGGGAGCTACTGCTCTCCACTCTCTGCCCTGTGACAGTGGGAACTGGTGCTCTCCACTCTCTGTCCTGTGACAGTTTGAACTGGTGCTCTCCACTCTCCCGTCCTGTGACAGTGGGAACTGATGCTCTCTACTCTCTGTCCTGTGACAGTGGGAACTGGTGCTCTCCACTCTCTGTCCTGTGACAGTGCGAACTGATACTCTCCACTCTCTGTTTGTGACAGTGGGAACTGGTGCTCTCCAATCTCCTGTCCTGTGACAGTGGGAACTGGTTCTCTCCACTCTCTGTCCTGTGACAGTGGGAACTGTTGCTCTCCACTCTCTGTCCTGTGACAGTGGGAACTGGTGCTCTCCACTCTCTCGTCCTGTGACAGTGGGAACTGGTGCTCTCCACTCTCCCGTCCTGTGACAGTTTGAACTGGTGCTCTCCACTCTCTGTCCTGCGACAGTGGGAACTGGTGCTCTCCACTCTCTGTCCTGTGACAGTGGGAACTGGTGCTCTCCACTCTCTGTCCTGTGACAGTGGGAACTGGTGCAATCCACTCTCTGTCCTGTGACAGTGGGAACTGGTGCTCTCCACTCTCTGTCGTGTGACAGTGGGAACTGGTGCTCTCCACTCTCTGTCCTGTGACAGTGGGAACTGGTGCTCTCCACTCTCCCGGCCTGTGACAGTGGGAACTACTGCTCTCCACTCTCTGCCCTGTGACAGTGGGAACTGGTGCTCTCCACTCTCTGTCCTGTGACAGTTTGAACTGGTGCTCTCCACTCTCCCGTCCTGTGACAGTGGGAACTGATGCTCTCTACTCTCTGTCCTGTGACAGTGGGAACTGGTGCTCTCCACTCTCTGTCCTGTAACAGTGGGAACTGGTGCTCTCCACTCTCCCGTCCTGTGACAGTTTGAACTGGTGCTCTCCACTCTCTGTCCTGTGACAGTGCGAACAGGTGC
Source organism: Pristiophorus japonicus (assembly GCF_044704955.1). Lineage (NCBI taxonomy): Eukaryota > Metazoa > Chordata > Chondrichthyes > Pristiophoridae > Pristiophorus > Pristiophorus japonicus. The sequence continues at coordinate 185,287,592 of NC_091990.1, read as the reverse complement.
TCTCCACTCTCTGTCCTGTGACAGTGGGAACTGGTGCTCTCCGCTCGCTGTCCTGTGACAGCGGGAACTGGTGCTCTCCACTCTCTGTCCTGTAACAGTGGGAACTGGTGCTCTCCACTCTCCCGTCCTGTGAGAGTTTGAACTGGAACTGGTGCTCTCCACTCTCTGTCCTGTAACAGTGGGAACTGGTGCTCTCCACTCTCCCGTCCTGTGACAGTTTGAACTGGTACTCTCCACTCTCTGTCTGTGACAGTTTGAACTGGTGCTCTCCACTCTCCCGTCCTGTGACAGTGGGAACTGGTGCTCTCCACTCTCTGTCCTGTGACACTGGGAACTGGTGCTCTCCACTCTCTGTCCTGTGACAGTGGGAACTGGTGCTCTCCACTCTCTGTCCTGTGACAGTGGGAACTGGTGTTCTCCACTCTCTGTCCTGTGACAGTGGGAACTGGTGCTCTCCACTCTCTGTCCTGTGACAGTGGGAACTGGTGCTCTCCACTCTCCCGTCCTGTGAGAGTTTGAACTGGAACTGGTGCTCTCCACTCTCTGTCCTGTAACAGTGGGAACTGGTGCTCTCCACTCTCTGTCCTGTGACAGTGGGAACTGGTGTTCTCCACTCTCTGTCCTGTGACAGTGGGAACTGGTGCTCTCCACTCTCCCGTCCTGTGACATTGGGAACTGGTGCTCACCACTCTCTGTCCTGTGACAGTGGGAACTGGTGCTCTCCACTCTCTGTCCTGTGACAGTGGGAACTGGTGCTCTCCACTCTCTGTCCTGTGACAGTGGGAACTGGTGTTCTCCACTCTCTGTCCTGTGACAGTGGGAACTGGTGCTCTCCACTCTCTGTCCTGTGACAGTGGGAACTGGTGCTCTCCACTCTCCCGTCCTGTGACAGTTTGAACTGGTACTCTCCACTCTCCTGTCCTGTGACAGTGGGAACTGGTACTCTCCACTCTCCTGTCCTGTGACAGTGGGAACTGGTACTCTCCACTCTCCCGTCCTGTGACAGTGGGAACTGGTGCTCTCCACTCTCTGTCCTGTGACAGTGAGAACTGGTGCTCTCCACTCTCTGTCCTGTGACAGTGGGAACTGGTGCTCTCCACTCTCTCGTCCTGTGACAGTGGGAACTGGTGCTCTCCACTCTCCCGTCCTGTGACAGTTTGAACTGATGCTCTCCACTCTCTGTTCTGTGACAGTGGGAACTGGTGCTCTCCACTCTCTGTCCTGTGACAGTGGGAACTGGTGCTCTCCACTCTCTGTCCTGTGACAGTGGGAACTGGTGCTCTCCACTCTCTGTCCTGTGACAGTGGGAACTGGTGCTCTCCACTCTCTGTCCTGTGACAGTTTGAACTGGTGCTCTCCACTCTCTGTCCTGTGACAGTGCGAACAGGTGCTCTCCACTCTCTGTCCTGTGACAGTGGGAACTGGTGCTCTCCACTCTCTGTCATGTAACATTGGGAACTGGTGCTCTCCACTCTCCCGTCCTGTGACAGTGGGAACTTGTGCTCTCCACTCTCCTGTCCTGTGACAGTCTGAACTGGTGCTCTCCACTCTCTGTCCCGTGACAGTGGAAACTGGTGCTCTCCACTTTCTGTCCTGTGACAGTGGGAACTGTTCCTCTCCACTCTCTGTCCTGTGACAGTCTGAACTGGTGCTCTCCACTCTCTGTCCTGTGACAGTGGGAACTGGTGCTCTCCACTTTCTGTCCTGTGACAGTCGGATCTGGTGCTCTCCACTCTCTGTCCTGTGACAGTCTGAACTGGTACTCTCCACTCTCTCGTCCTGTGACAGTGGGAACTGGTGCTCTCCACTCTCCCGTCCTGTGACAGTTTGAACTGGTGCTCTCCACTCTCTGTCCTGCGACAGTGGGAACTGGTGCTCTCCACTCTCTGTCCTGTGACAGTGGGAACTGGTGCTCTCCACTCTCTGTCGTGTGACAGTGGGAACTGGTGCTCTCCACTCTCTGTCCTGTGACAGTGGGAATTGGTGCTCTCCACTCTCCCGGCCTGTGACAGTGGGAGCTACTGCTCTCCACTCTCTGCCCTGTGACAGTGGGAACTGGTGCTCTCCACTCTCTGTCCTGTGACAGTTTGAACTGGTGCTCTCCACTCTCCCGTCCTGTGACAGTGGGAACTGATGCTCTCTACTCTCTGTCCTGTGACAGTGGGAACTGGTGCTCTCCACTCTCTGTCCTGTGACAGTGCGAACTGATACTCTCCACTCTCTGTTTGTGACAGTGGGAACTGGTGCTCTCCAATCTCCTGTCCTGTGACAGTGGGAACTGGTTCTCTCCACTCTCTGTCCTGTGACAGTGGGAACTGGTGCTCTCCACTCTCTGTCCTGTGACAGTGGGAACCGGTGCTCTCCACTCTCTCGTCCTGTGACAGTGGGAACTGGTGCTCTCCACTCTCCCGTCCTGTGACAGTTTGAACTGGTGCTCTCCACTCTCTGTCCTGCGACAGTGGGAACTGGTGCTCTCCACTCTCTGTCCTGTGACAGTGGGAACTGGTGCTCTCCACTCTCTGTCCTGTGACAGTGGGAACTGGTGCACTCCACTCTCTGTCCTGTGACAGTGGGAACTGGTGCTCTCCACTCTCTGTCGTGTGACAGTGGGAACTGGTGCTCTCCACTCTCTGTCCTGTGACAGTGGGAACTGGTGCTCTCCACTCTCCCGGCCTGTGACAGTGGGAACTACTGCTCTCCACTCTCTGCCCTGTGACAGTGGGAACTGGTGCTCTCCACTCTCTGTCCTGTGACAGTTTGAACTGGTGCTCTCCACTCTCTGTCCTGTGACAGTGCGAACAGGTGCTCTCCACTCTCTGTCCTGTGACAGTGGGAACTGGTGCTCTCCGCTCGCTGTCCTGTGACAGCGGGAACTGGTGCTCTCCACTCTCTGTCCTGTAACAGTGGGAACTGGTGCTCTCCACTCTCCCGTCCTGTGAGAGTTTGAACTGGAACTGGTGCTCTCCACTCTCTGTCCTGTAAGAGTGGGAACTGGTGCTCTCCACTCTCCCGTCCTGTGACAGTTTGAACTGGTACTCTCCACTCTCTGTCTGTGACAGTTTGAACTGGTGCTCTCCACTCTCCCGTCCTGTGACAGTGGGAACTGGTGCTCTCCACTCTCTGTCCTGTGACACTGGGAACTGATGCTCTCCACTCTCCCGTCCTGTGACATTGGGAACTGGTGCTCACCACTCTCTGTCCTGTGACAGTGGGAACTGGTGCTCTCCACTCTCTGTCCTGTGACAGTGGGAACTGGTGCTCTCC